>NC_051074.1:40695134-41055134 GCF_004664715.2 Peromyscus leucopus
GACTCTCTTTTGTACATCATCTCATCCTTGTGAATGTTTCCTGACCAGTCCCACTTTCCTCTGCAATGTGGGCTCTGTGCTCTGTTAACTTACAGATCAGCAGGCCAGAGTCTCCATCCTGCTTTGCTGGAATTTTGCTTTGAGAGCCTGGCAACCTAGAACAGATGTGGGATGCAGGCTCAGTCTCCAGAGGCCTGGTCTTTGAGATGCTAAGTAGTGGAAGAAGAAAAGACAGAGTCTTTGTCTACTTGCTGGCATCCTCAGAAGCAGTCACCATATACCTTTTTGTGAGCCTGGAGTCTCGTTAGGAAAAGGACCTGCAGAATTGAAAAAGCTTTGTTGTGAATGAGTACGCACTCACATTATGCTAACTATGATGTAAAAACAACCTCATACTAATGGCATTATGCATATATCAACAATTCCCAACTTATTAAATTTGGGGATGGAATAAAAAGTAGTCTTAAGCCTTCCTGCTTCTTTGGTCTTCCACTGGAGAGCTTTGAAAGCCTTCAGACTTTGTGTTATTCGACAGTGACAATTGGAAGCAAGAGTAGCCATGATGCATCTGTGAGTGCAGCCCCTGAATCTGTTACAAAATGCTTCCAGCTGCTGCTTTAGCGGCCTCTCCCCTGAACCTCTGTGGATGGTTCTCCTGTTTCAATAAGTAAAGCAGACGGGCTTCATTTGAAAGTCCTCACGGGTCTGCTCTGCCTTCTCCAGGGTGTGGCATGGTGATGCTTCTCCTCCCTGGCCTACCTTTCTCTGTTGCTCCCCTTCTTCCCGTCAGTGGTTAGATTCCACAGTAGGTGGAGGCGTCACACGCTGAGTTTTAATGGAGAAACCCTCCAGTCACAAATAAATCCTACTTGAAGTGTCAATGGCTATGAGTCTGAAGTGAAATGTCAGTATGGCATTTCAGGACTTTCAGGAGAAGACCCCTAAGGGCCAAATAAATCATACAAGGCTACAAGACATCGAATTTGCCTTAAAATATAATGTGAACAGATGATTCTGTTTTATCACACCAGAGGCGAGAGCATGGGAAGCTTCCTTAGACAAGATGAGGTGGGTCGGGGAGAACAAGATTTGAGAAATATGCTGGGAGTCATTGAGAGAATCAGGTTATTCTCTGTGCCGGAAAGCAAGGGTTCTGGTCACCGGTACAACATGCAGCTAAATTGGGCTTGACTCTCTTAATTCAACCCAAAACATCTGGGTCTATGATAAATCCAGAATATATAGAGAGTATTGAAGTGGCAGCCTAGCATATGCCATAGAGAGGCCATGGTATAGTTGTCCCTTCTTAATACGCAAGTATAATGTGAGTACGTCAGTTCAAATATTCCTTGATAATATTAGATATTTCAGTCTCCTTTGTCCTGGGAGAGTAGGGCTCACTGTGTAGTGAGGAGGATTCATCTAAGATTGTTCCCTTAGGAAGTGATGTGTTTGCAAGCTCAATGTCAAGTTAAAAGCACCGACCAAGGTCAGTTAAGAGATTGGACCAAGACCTTTCGAACTTGGATATCTTACTAGTCATTAGTTTTGCTGAGGCTTTTCTGTGATGGCGCAGCCAGGAAACACCAGTTCCCTTAGTTGGCACTGGGGGATGGCGGCACTTCTAAACTCGGCTCTGATCGTCTCTGTGGTATTTGCCTGATTGTAGCTCGGGTTGTGCTGGGTCCTTCCAAGCTTCTGGTCTTACGGCCTCCCTAGGGTTAAGAAACTGTCCTTTCCCCAGACTGAGAACTGATAATGTATTAAGTCAAAAGCAAAACTTCGGGTCGCCCTTTAGAGTCTTTGTGTGACGCTGCCCTTTGGTTAGTACGCCAAATGTAAATTTTAAAGACGAGTCATGTAGACTGTGTGTGTCAGTTTCAGAGCAAAGGAGGTTAGCGTGCTTTGTGTTATGTTTCTAGGACTCCCTGGAAATTGCATCTGAAAGGTACATTTTATTTTCTGACCAGTCGAGAACAAGTTCCAGCTGATTTCAGCTGCTGTTATTTGATGTGTGAAAAATGTTTTTTTAAAAAAAAAAAAGATTTTTTTTTCCCCAAAGAATTTTGTTATCAGCTGTACTATGCAGCCTGGCATAAAACCCTTGACAATATCAAAAGAGATGGTATCGTATAAATGTAACAGAGAGAAGAATGCGATTCTCTTTCATGATGTGGCCAGAAAAAACAAATTACATTGAGTGACCCAGCGCACCCTGACTCCATTAGGCACCCGGCTCTTGTTCACATAACATTCTGCCCCAGTAAAAAGATTATAAAGGAGAGATTCAGGGGGTGTGGGGGTGGGAGGGGGCGCCGTCAAAAAAGAAGTCATCCTATTCATGTAGGTCTGATTTATGAACTGTTGGGATCGTTTTCCAAAGTCCGCCGTCGCAGCCTCTCGCCTGGCTGATAAACATTGCACAAAAATTCTGCCGTTTTGCAAAAAAAAAAAAAAAAAAAAAAAAAAAAAAGAAAAAGAAAAAAAAAATCTGATTCTTACATGTCCAAAGTCCCCTTTTGGACCCTGGGAGGAAGGAACATTGGAGTCTCCGAAGAGCTGCTGGTGACAAACGTCTACTGTGTTCCTGATGCCGGGGAACGAAAGTGAGACTTGAAAGAGAAGAAAAAAGGCACGAAGGGAAGTCTTCCTCCTTCAGCGCCTTCGTAGCCAAATGCTGACGTGCCGGATTTTCAAAGCCCCCCCCCCCCCCCAGCCATTTTCCCTTGCATGTTGTGTCTGTTCCCCAGAAACACAGCCTTTTTGGGTTTCAAACTTGATGGACTTATAGAAAACAAAGTGTAAAGTTCCCAGGCCCACGATTTTCTCACAGCTAGAAAAGGGGTGGGAGAGAGGACGTGGGTTATCCTGGCTGTCCCCGGACCCCACGGCTTTCTTTTTGAAAGCAAATTCTTAAAAAAAAAAAAAAAAAAAAAAAAAACTACAGAGGGAGCAGAACTCAGCAGTCATCTGGCTATAGGTGAACACGATTATGTTTTAAAATAATAATGATGCCAAAGGTTATAGAAAAGAGGAAACTGTTCTCTTTGTTCCAAGACTGTATATTTAATAGAGATGAATATCTCTTAAGGCATAAATACAAAAATCTTTTTTTCTTTTTCTTAGAGAACCGGTCAATTTGCTAGTCTAGACTTATAGAAAGCACCATAAAACGGTTCTTTTTAAACGGCCAAATGATCTGCCAGTGCAACCTTATCTGCCCCAGAAGTGAAATGAATACGAGTTTTGGAACGGATCTGGCCGCTCCAGGTCAGATTCTGATATAGATCTGGGCTGACATCGTATCAACAAGGGTATCACAAGGGTTGTGTTTGTGTCCTTTCCAACTGAGGATGGGTCTCCTGCCTGAGCCCGGCTGAAGATGTTTGCCTAGGCTATGCGGAGGGAGGACTCCAAACGTGAGATGGTTTGAGCATCTGCTTGAAGCGCAGTTGGTTCCCTTTGGGTCCAACATCTCGGTCTTCCGAGAGCATTTTGTGGGGTCCTTTGACCCTGGGGAAGCCATTTCTCAGTGTCACTTGCCGCCGTACTTGGGTGTTGGCTAAAAATAATACACAGAATGCATTATTTCACAGCAAGGATGGGAGAGTGTGGGAATGGAGAGGGCTTTCGTGAGTAACACGCTTAGTGGACCCATGAGCTCAGCTCCTTCCCATCCTCATCACCCCGAAGAGCCAGGGGTGGGTGGACAGAGGTGAGGTAGTATGGTGTGGCAGCTGGAACACAGAGGAAACAGTCATCTTGGCCAGGTTGAAACCTTATTTGCCACAGGCATGAGGCTGCTCAGGCATTTGGCGTCCCAGGGCTCTTAGTTCTGGCCAAACTGGCCTTCTTTTTTGTTTTCTTTGTTTTTGAAAAAAAAAAAAAAATTGAGATTTTTAAATTTATATTTTATTTTATGTGTATGAGTGGTTTGCCAGCATGTTGACGCACCATACACTTGCTGTGTCTACAGAGGCCAGAAGAGAGTGTCAGATCTCCTGGGACTGGAGTTATAGATAGTGGAAAGCTACCATGTAGGTGCTAGCAATCCACCTCAGGTCCTCTAGAAGAGCAACCAACCAGTGTTCTTAATGACTGAGCCATCTCTCTAGTCCCCTTTCTATTTCCAAGGGGAAAGTCCTCAGTAACTTTTTATTATTATCACTGTTTTTTTTTTTTTTTTTTTTTTTTTTTGAGATGCGATCTTTCTACAGAACCCTAGTTATCCTGGAATTCACTATGTAGACCAGGCTGGCTTAGAACTCACAGGGACCTACCTGGCTCTTACCTCCCAAATGCTGGGATTAAAGGTGTGTGTATGCTATTATGTGATTCAGTAACTTATTTTTTAAAAAGTCTCAAATGTCCCCTGGGCATGAAAGTAATTGTTTAGTAGCATACTGATACAAATTTAAAATACGTGAATTAGAACAATATGAAATTTATTTTGTTAGAATGATCCATGACTTTTAGGTCTCAAGGAATCACACGATCTTGTATATTTGGTTTGTTTTTCCTATGATATTTTTCCAATTCAGAAGAAGAGGGGAAATCCTACCTGATGCTGCCATAGCAACAAGAGTGTTGAGTACTCATATTTTCTGGAAAAAATAGGTAAATTATTACTTCTCCTGCAAGCCCAGGGTGGGAGATTTTCATATAAGAATAAAGAGACTCAATGATAGCAATCATACATTTTATTGCAGCCTCTGCAGTGATTTCCAGGGGTGGCTTTGAAGGAGACACTAATGGGACCTGACCTTCACTGTTTTTACGGAGGTCGAATTCAGTGTGATGATGCTCAGCATGGAACAGATTTTAACAAGAGTGATGTGATTTTTCTCACTCTTTGACCATCATTATATGCAAAGTACAAACAGAAGTATGAACGAGAGAGAGAGAGAGAGAGAGAGAGAGAGAGAGAGAGAGAGGAAGAGAGAGCTAGAGTGAGAGAGACAGAGATAGCTACATACATACACACAGAGAGATAGATAGATAGATAGATAGATAGATAGATAGATAGATAGATAGATAGATAGATAGGTAGGTAGGTAGGTAGGTAGATAGAGATGATAGATAGATAGATAGATAGATAGATAGATAGATAGATAGATAGAGAGGTGCTAATGTGACCAGAAACAGTTGAGCTGCTACAAGTGGCATTTCTTTCTCTTTGGCAGAAATCCCTTGACGCCATCCCTGAAGGAAGGCAGCTGAGGCAGCTCTATGACACAGGCAAGCATTCTTTTGGTCTTCCATGGTGGTTCCCATCCATTCTCTCTGATGTATGTGATGGCCGCTCTGTGATAATCTATCCTTACTGGGAGACAAGGCGAGGTACTGGTGCTGACGTTGTGTTTAAGGACTGGCCTGGGTTGGGGATGGGCCAACAACTCAGCTGAACAGCGCTGATCGACTCAGTGGCTGCTGGGAAGGAATCTAAAGATGAGCTAGTGGCAGTTCCAGAGAGGTGTCATTATCACCTCTCTGTCACACCTGAAGAGAAGGTGTGACAGGGCCAGCAGTATTTGAAACATGCCATGGGACATGGTGGAGACAACAGACTCAGATAGATAAGGAATCTAACCAGGCCCACTCTGGAAAGCAGGGAGATTTTGAACAAGCGAGTTACCTCTCTGAGTTCAATGTTCTTCTCCAGAAATGAGAATGTCATCTTTGGGGAGTTCTTGCAAGGCTAAAGGAATGGGCCAAGGCTAAAGCTAGACATATTTTCTCTCATTCTCATAACTGTGGCTAGCCAAGGGTAATGATTAGTGTCAAGTGAGGAGCTTTGAATTAAAGAGATGTGGTTTAGACTAACATTATTCATGTTTCATGATTGTTAAGAGACTTTATTAGGAAACTCAAGTCAAGAATAAATTCAGAGTAGCACTTCCTTAGAGCAAGGCCAAAGTCATAATGCTGGGGATGTGCATTTTTCTGATGGACTTGGTAATATTGCCTTCAACAGGAAATGGTGGTAAAAATGGAATGATTGTAGGTGTAGTGGGAAAATTCCAACCCCATCCTAGCATTTTGCTCCTCAGCATTTCTTCCAATTGTATGATGAATGCTCACGTCTTTTTGAGTCAGGATCTCATTCCTCTGTATTGGAGCAGACTTGAAAGCTATTGGTTTTCAGGATTTACAGTAAGCATGAAAATATGTATCAACTGGACAGACAGATGAAGACGAGAAGAATCAGGAACAGGAACGCTAAACAGGGTAGAGAGGTTAAGGTGAAGAAGACGTGGGAAGAGAGAAATGGAGGTGAGCTCCCTATGTGGCAGGAGTGTCTAAGTTGCACCTGTGTCTTCCTCGACAGCTTTGGAATTATATTAATTACTATGGTAAAATATCTGACAGAAACATCTTAATGGTGGAAGAGTTTATCTTGAGTCCTAGTTTAAGGAGGAATCTAGTCCATCATGGCTGAAAGGCTGCTCCCATGTGTCACAGTCAGGAAGGAGAGAGATCAATGTTGGTGTTCAGTCCACTTTCATTTTTTGTCTTTTTATTCAATCCAGGATTCCACCACCCATAGGATGGTGCCACCCATTCAGGGTGGGTCTTTCCTCCTTAGTTAAGCCTCTCTGGAAACACCCTCACAGACACACCCAGAGGTGTGTCTCCTAGGTGATTCTAAATCCAATCAAGCTGATGATGAAGATGAACCATCAAAGGAAGGATTTCTTGAACTCTAGAAACTTCACCAGACTCCAGTGCATCTCTTTGAACACAGTGGGAAAAGGCTAATCACAAATGACTTCAGGGAGAATTATTCCTATTTATGCAATGAAATTGGAAAGTATTCTTGTGAACCAAAGAGCATCATAGAATCTACTGGAAAAAGAGCATGAAGCAACCTCCTGATCTTCTGTGGTGAGATAGAACAGGTGATGTAGGAAGACATTTATTTAGGTTTTATCATCATCATCACCACCATCACCATCATCATCATCACCATCACTTCCAGACTAAGGTGACATTTCCAGGGCCAAAGGGGCACACTAATTTGAATCATCTAATAATCTCTCTGGTGTTCTTTTGATCAGAAAATTATGGTTGGGGCTAGAGAGATGGTTCACCGCTCAAGAGTGCTGGGCAGATTGGCACAGATTCAGTTCTAAGCACCCATATTGGGCAGCTCACGTCTGCCTGATGTGAGTTTCAGGAGATCTGACAACCTCCTCTGGCCTCGAGGACACCTGCATACACGTAGTACATAGACATGCTCTCAGGTCCCTACACATAGACATAAAAAACAACAAACAAACAAACAAACAAAAACCAAAGAAAATGATGGTTACTATAGGCACCTGGCAGTTATGATTAAGGACATCAGAGTTTCCTGTTATTAGCCAGACATGGTAGTATATGTCTGTGATCACAGCACTCCAGAGGCTAAGGCAGGAAAAACTCAAATTCCAGGCCACCTATGCTATATATAGCAAGACTCTGTCTGTCTCAAAAAAAATTCATTAACATCCTCTTCCCTGACACACACACCAAAAAAGAAGAAGGGAATTTTCCAGACTCAAATCTACCCAGGACAGGGTGACAGGGCTTTATTGGATTTCAGCAGGCAAAGGCTTATCATCCATTGACCTCCCAACTTGTAAAAGGCTCCTTCACATAATCAGTACGGGGACCATAGGATTCTAAGCTTTATCTTAAGGACACAAGCCCTCACGTTTGTGAGACTGTTTTTCTCTAGTTATCACAGTAATTGTCCTAACTGAAAAGGGAGGGGTTTGAGGAAAGAAGGATAGAGCAGACAGAAACAAGGAAAGAGTTTGGGGAGCCCCTTTTCTTCCCAACCTGTCAAGGACAATCGGGAAATCATGAAGCAAGGTCTAGAGGGCAGGAGGCTAGCGGGCTCCGTGTGTCTCATGGAAAGAGAGAAAGGGTACCTGCTTGGGGCAGGAAATCCAGCTAGGGCTTCCTAGCTAAGGACCAGAGATTTTTCTCCAGACACGTGACTTCTCTTCCCCAAGTTGGCAGAGGATCCCCTTTGTAACGGGTTTGTCCACCTGGTCTCAAGCAGGCAGTCCGCACAGGGGTCAGGCAACTAACGTTTCCACTTCCCGCTCCCGTCCTCGTCACCAGTGCCCCTGGTTGCTTGGGAAGACTTTCAGTGTGTGCTTTAATTCAATCAGACACACTAGAAATCTTCAGAATTTTGCTTTCAAATGTTTGTGTTTGGCGAGCATCTTTCAACCAGTTCTTGCCCCACTTAAAATGTTTAAGTAGCCGGGTGGTGGTGGCGCACGCCTTTAATTCCAGCACTCGGGAGGCAGAGCCAGGCGGATCTCTGTGAGTTCGAGGCCAGCCTGGACTACCAAGTGAGTCCCAGGAAAGGCGCAAAGCTACACAGAGAAACCCTGTCTTGAAAAACCAAAAAAAAAAAAAAAAAAAAAAAAAGTTTAAGTAATAATTCATAATAAATCTTAAAAAGAGAATTCTATTTCCCTCCTCCCCTCCCCCTTCCTCTTTTTGTCTCCTCTCCTCTTCTTCCTCCCCCCCTTATCTCTTATCTCTTCTTCCTTGCCGTTATCTTCTGACCCCCGAGATGGCCAACTGGCTTGTGGCAGCGCAGCATTAACATTACCCCCTTCTTTGTAAACACGTTTGGAGCGAATCCTGTGATGGAGATGGAGAGAGCACTTAGTTCCTGGAGTCTTAGCCCTTCTGTTAATGAACAATGCTCGCACTGTAATTTACAGATGGGATTATGACATTCCAACCTCTACCCAGGTCCCGAGTCCTCAGCTCTCAGCGGTGAGGAGATGATGAATGAGTTAATATTTGTTCAAGGATTTGCAGAAAAGCAAGGTCTTAAATGCTTATGTGTTTTGACCTCACATTGCACTTCTACACAGTTTCCTCTAAGTAAGGGAAGGTGACGGCAGCAGAAAGGACACCAGGCACTCTTTCCGCTCCTCCACGAACCTCCGGGACTCAGAAGGAGCATTGCCTGCTCATGGTAACACTCGTTCATGTGATACTTGTTGGATGTAAGCGAAGGGGTGCAGCTAACAGCTACTCTGCTCATACCCTCCATCCAGTACCTTCTGGGAGCACCTACCCAGCCTCTGCACTCAGAACCCCCCTTATGCCCAGTGCCCATGATCCTTCACCAGAACTTTCCACCAAGTGTGAAAATTTCTGTCTTTTGTCCTTCAGAGCCCAGATAGATGACTGATCAGCTATTTTGCAAAAGTAATTTAATCTAGGGGGTTAACCATTGCTAATATCTCAGGAAATCTTTTTCAAAGATGATTATGGCAGTAATAACAAATGCAAAAACCAGAACAGTGAAAACAACAATGATAATGTCACTTTGTGGGCGCCATGGGCCCTGGCCCCCGGCCCCCGACTGGGAGTGGCTGCGGCCTTGCTTGCTTGACCTTGATCAGATGTCCTCCCTATTCAGATTCCCTGCCGGTATCCACCCTTCTGAATGCTTAAGGGAAGTTCCTTGTTGTGTATCCTGCATTTTGGGCAGTTAACTACTTAGATGCAAGAATATAGAACATTGAGTCTGGAATGTGGACCATTGACAGCGAACTTCTGCCCTCCGGGGGTTCCTCCATTTGTGCTGTAAGCCTGTACGTATTTAAGGTTTCTTCCCTCTTTCAATAAACGGCATTCGACATCCAATCGTACGGATGACCCGCTGTCTTTTGTCTCTATTTTTTAATCCGCAGCCCTTCGCTCGGACATGGTGAACGGGTATCGGTAATGCGGGCATTACCGCTACAAATGGAGGTCCCACCGAGATTCCGAGAAAGAAGGACCAGCTGACGGACACTCTTGGAAGGCCGGCCGGCATTTTACAGGTGAGAGTGGATTGAAACGGGTGCAGGTAGCTCACAGTCAGTTAATTGGACTGTTGAAGCAGGAAGGCACCAAAGTTAAGTAAGGGCAAGACAGCTAAAGATTTTAAATGAAAAAGGAAATTTTCCCAATAGAAAAGAGGGAAGGAAAGGAAATTTCCCGTAAGAAAAGGGAGAAAAAGTTTTAATCAAGAAAAAAAAAGGATTTTCCCGGTAAAAAGGGGAAAAATTTTTGAAACTAGGCCTAAAGATTGGGGCCCTGTAGAGGAAGGATGAAGGAAAGAGAGAAGCCTCTTCCCAGTGGTAATGGAGGATGTAAAGACTTTTTCCAGTTGTAGAGTTTTCAGGATAGCTAAAACTCTGAGCTCTTCTCTGCCAGTGCAGAGCGGCAGCATCTGAATTACAAAGAATCAGCAGGTAGGCCTCATTGCTGCTGGCTGAACTGCAAGAGAGCCCAGAGCTTAAAGTTTTGCTGTCTGTTTGCTTAATTTTGGTTCAAATTTTTTTTATTTTTCCCTCAGAGTGGGAATAATTCAATATTTAGGATCCCTTTGTGGGAAATGTTTTTCTGTTTTTCCCTTATGGTGGGAATAACTCGTTATTAGGTAGTCCCTTCATGGGAGTAGGAAGTTTAAATGTGAGTTTGTGTGTGCGGGGCGCGCCCAGCGGCTGTGGCGGACAAAGGCGTGCATGAGATAGCCTGAAGCAGCGGGCGGGCGGACAGGTACACGCTGGTGGGATGCAGAGCCGTGATGGAGTGCGGCCCAGGCAGGTGCTGGCAATAGAGCCCGAGCAATGGACAGAGCAAAGCTAAGCTACAGCCTCAGCTCTCGCCAAGTGAACAGAGGCCGGGAAGGGACTAACACTACAAGTTTAAACCGGGCCTAACTTCTGGTGAAAAATGGTTTTGGTCAGGACATTGAATGCTAAGTCAATGCTGTTTGAATAAAGGATGTTCTGTTCTTTTGATTGTCTTGATAAATGTTTGGATGAATGTTTGGATTTTCATGGTAGATAAACTAAAGAAACAGGATTCATAATTTTGAACTATATATTAGGTATGGTCTTGTCTGTTGATCATTACTGAAAATTTGGCTCTACAATTTAAGTTGCTTTTTAGAAATTCTTGGTTTAATTCTATAAAAATATAACACCTGAAATGGATTGGGTTATTAGCTTATTAAATAATGTTGCTAAGATAAACCCATAAATGATAATCTCTTACTGATAAAGAGGTTACAAAATTATTTTTACAGTAAATAAAATACAGGTAAATTGTTTGGTCCACATTGTTAATAATTGGCTATTTGTACTAATGTGTTACTTAAAAATTATAAGAAAGGATCCTCTTTTTAAGATCTTATGGAAATACTCAGGAGTATTACCTAAAATTTACCTCTTCAAATCCTATAGAGATTGTATTTAATGCTTTTATAATTGGCATATGTAAAAAGGACCATGGAAACAAAAGCTGGTGATAGAATTGCTCAATTATTATTGCTTTATTTTAAATTCAAAATGGTGCCGATATATAGAACTGGAGGCTTTGGAAATACAGGGAAAAAGGTGTTTTGGCAAACAGTTATCAATGATAAGCAGCCTAAATTAAAAATAAATTATGTGGGATTGAGATTGAAAGATTATTGGATTCTGGTGCTGGATATATCTATAATTTCACAAGAATCCTGAGATCCCAATTGGCCCTTAAAGATTCTACCTCTAACCAAAAGGTATTGGCACAGCTCAGACGCCGTTACAGAGCAAGCTACTTTTAAATTGGAAGGATGAGAAAGGTCATACAGGAACTTTTCAACCCTTTGTGCTACCTGACATTCCAGTGAACTTGTGGGGACGGGATGTGTTAGATGGCATGGGAGCAGTGCTTACTACACAGCCTGTACAACAGATGCTAAAGAGTCAGGGCTACTCCCCGGGCAAAGGCTTAGGAAAAATGTTGCAAGGAGACCCGCTCCCTGCGGCAGACAAAAACTGTGTCACTAGGGGTCCTGGCGATACTAGAGGATTAGGGTCTTTTCCATAGAGGTCACTGCACAACAGCCTTCGATTATGCAACCGATAAAAATCACTTGGAAAAGTGATGACCCTATATGGGTGGAACAGTAGCCCCCTGCTAAGGAAAAATTGGAGGCTGCGTATGCATTGGTTAAGGAGCAGTTAGATGCTGGACATATCATTCCTTCCACTTCACCTTGGAACTCACCTATATTTGTTATTAAAAAGAAATCAGGAAAATGGAGGCTGTTACAGGATCTTAGAGCTGTAAATAAAACCATGCTTCTCATGGGAGCAACACAGCCTGGCTTGCCTGCCCCTGTGGCAATTCCTAAGCATTGGCACTTAATTGTGGTTGACTTGAGGGATTGTTTCTTCACCATTCCTTTGCATCCCGAGGACAGTCCTCACTTTGCTTTCAGTGTTCCTTCAGAAAATCTTAAGGAACCTTATCAGAGATATCAGTGGGTGGTATTGCCTCAAGAATGGCCAACAGCCCTACTATATGTCAAATTTATGTGTCTTTGGCCCTAGCTCCAGTTCGAAAGCTTTTCCAGGTGTTTATATAATTCACTATATGGATGATATATTAATGGCTGCTAAAGATAAAAAACTTGTTTTTGATGCCTTATTTACAAGAGGTTCTTAGCTTGGCTAATTTACAGATAGCCCCAGAAAAAGTACAGGTATCTTTTCCCTATCATTATTTAGGTCATGAATTGTTACGCACGGGCATACGCCCACAAAAGATTACTCTGCGTATGGATCAGCTACGCACACTTAATGATTTCCAAACCTTTCTGGGAGATATTCAATCGCTTCGGTCCACTTTAAAAATTCCAACAGGTCAGCTTCGCCCCTTGTATGATGTCTTAAAGGGCAACCCTGACCCTTCATCTCCCCTAAATTAACAGCTGAAGGACATGTAGCCCTACAACGTGTGCAAGAGACCCTGGAACAGGCTCACATACAGTATATAGATCTTAATTCTCCTTTATTGTATTTGTGTAAAGAATCATTGTCTTCATGCTTTTGCTTACATGGGAGTGCCAAAATGCATAAAAACTGATAATGGTCCCGCCTACAGTAGTACGGGATTTTCAAAATTCTGCCAAGATTTTTCTATTGTTAATAAGACTGGTATTCCTTATAATCCTCAAGGGCAGGCTATAGTAGAACGCTGCCATCGTACCTTAAAAACTTATATTGCTAAAGTAAAAAAGGGGGAGTTAGGGGCTCATCTCTCCTCTCTACATTCTATTCTTTCCCTTGTTTTATATATTTTAAATTTTTTATCGGTGGATTCTGCTGGAGTATCTGCTGCAGATAAGCACTGGAGGGCTCCTGTTGCAAATCATCCTCTGGTGCAATGGAAAGATCTTTCTACTGGCACTTGGAGGGGACCCGGTCCGGTGTTGGTGTGGGCCCGGGGATCTGTTTGTGTCTTTCCACAGGACAATGAAGTTCCTCTGTGGGTTCCTGAACGCTGTGTGCGCCCTGTAGCTGCTGCTGAATCCCAACATGGCAGAGACCTATTGGGCCTTCGTAAAAAACTCTCCCCTTTTGATGCCAATGGGGATTGAGAGCCCAATACGGCCAGCCTTGGCAAACATTATTCTAAGCCTAGGAACTGTAGCCATGTGGTTGGATTCCTCAGAAGGTAATGTATGGTAACTTTTTTCAAAAAACATTGAGAATGTACCACACCTTGGAGATTAAGGATAACTCTGAAGGTCAATGAACTTCAGTTGTAAACAGTAGCATACCAGCTAAGCCTTTTTCGCATTTTGCAACCCCCCTCAAGCTGGTGTAGTACCTACTTTTCAGGAATGGCTCTGTGCAACATTTATTTGCCTCCTGAAATTCATCTAGCCTTTTTGAAGATACCTCAAAATTTGTGAGCCTGAATATAGCCATTATTGAGGCCATTAGTTCTGCTCCTTGTTTGCTGTTTTTGTTTTCTGTTTTCTTTGTTTCTCAGTTGTTCTCTTGCAGACCTGCCAGCCTAAGTAGTGCTGGGATCAAGAAAAATGGGCCTTGGTGGTTCGTGTTCCTGGAGCCGTGTCCATGCCAGTGGACCGTGACAGCTAGACACAGATGATGCTCACACGCTCCAGAAGAGACTCTGACATCGCTGTTGCCGTTGTTGCTGTTACAGCAGTGGTGGCCACTGCTGTTATTGTTTCTGGGATTGCTATTTCTTATTTGGTTACTACAGCTAGCACAATGGAGACCCTGGCAGCAAAAGTAGCTACCACAGTTAGTTAATCTTTCTTCTTATTGGGCATGACAAATTTAATTCCACTTTTATACATTATAATTGGCTTTGAAAGTTGTAAAATTATTAAAACTCAAGTTCCATTTGCTTATGGGATACCACCTTACAAGGACTCCAATTTGCAGTAAGGCTCGTTTAAGAAGGGAATGGTTCAATTGCCTTTAGCCTCCTGGCTATGGGTGGGTTCGGACTTCTGTTGGTCTTTTCTGTGTCGCACAGATTGCAAGCCCAGTGCCACTTTGAAATCTTTGGCAGCAGTCACTCTACAGCTCACATGGTTGAGTCTGTATGATAATGAGTATTCAGAGACGGGTAATGCTTGGGGGGCTGCCACCAACCTAAGACAGAGCACTTGTGTGGCCTGGGCAAGTGTCTCTATGACGGGTAAGGTGGTCTGCTGGTCCCACGCAACCTAAGTCAGAAGCTCATTTAATAAAAAGGGGGGAACTGTGGGCGCCATGGGCCCTGGCCCCCGGCCCCGACTGGGAGTGGCTGCGGCCTTGCTTGCTTGACCTTGATCAGATGTCCTCCCTATTCAGATTCCCTGCCGGTATCCACCCTTCTGAATGCTTAAGGGAAGTTCCTTGTTGTGTATCCTGCATTTTGGGCAGTTAACTACTTAGATGCAAGAATATAGAACATTGAGTCTGGAATGTGGACCATTGACAGCGAACTTCTGCCCTCCGGGGGTTCCTCCATTTGTGCTGTAAGCCTGTACGTATTTAAGGTTTCTTCCCTCTTTCAATAAACGGCATTCGACATCCAATCGTACGGATGACCCGCTGTCTTTTGTCTCTATTTTTTAATCCGCAGCCCTTCGCTCGGACATGGTGAATGGGTATCGGTAATGCGGGCATTACCGCTACATCACTTATCAAGTTTTGAGCACGGGTGAAAGTCTGTGCAAAACTCAGATCTGATCTAATCAATCCTTGCAGGCGTCATGGGTGTGGGAGTGATTATCTTTATTTTGGTTGTGGGGAGACAAACCCAGAGAAGTTCACTAACTTGCCTTAAGTCACACAGCTGCAAAGAAGCAGGGTTGGGGTACACACCACCACCTCTTCGGCTTTTTAGGTTATAAAGTTAAGATATGTGGGAAGACGCTCTTATCTCCAAGACCTTGCATGTGCTCTTCACCTAGGAGATAAATAAGTTCTTATTAACTGTGTTGAGTTTAGTTAGTCTCTGTGTGATGAGGGACATGGGGTACTCCAGTCCCATACCCGTCACTGCCTTAACAACCACCTACTTCCACCCCCCCACACACACACCACCACATAAACACAGAGCACAAAGAAATGACCAGTGTTAGTACTGAAGTTGTTGTGGATCTAGGGGAGGTAGTGTGGAATGACCAGTGTTAGTACTGAAGTTGTTGTGGATCTAGGGGGGTGTGTGGTGACAGTGTTAGTACTGAAGTTGTTGTGGATCTAGGGGAGGTAGGGTGGGAGCTGAGGATTCTCTCACTCACCAACTGAGAATTATCGAACCTTTCCTCACTCCTCGGGCCTTTGAAGTCAGAACATATAAACAAGTACCTGACTACATCAAAGGCTATCTGAGTTTGACAAATATCTTAGAAACTCTTAGCAGCCAACTCAATGTTCAGCATTTGTTAACCACACAGACTTCCTGGCATGTCCTCAAGGGATGCTCCCACTGATAAAGGATCCTGAGAACTTCCCCTGTCGGCTTCCATTTCCGGCACGCCCTTGGCCACAAAGGGGAAACTCTTGGAAGTGAATTCTAAGGGGAGGTGGCGCTCGTCGAGGGCAGTTTTTAGTTGATGGCAGTTGCTTCTGTTTCTTTTGGTGAAGTTCCCACTTCCCCCAGGTCAAGAAAGTGAGGTGATCGCAGAGGAATGTGGGTTGTTATACATCTTGCAGGAAATCCACAAAGACATTCCTTTTCCTTCTGGAGTTTGAAGGTGAAATGGAGAACTGGGACAAGCCATCTGCAAAGCTCAAAAGCTGTGGCTTTTACGAGCAAGCACAGTAGCTGTGTGGCCTCAGGTATGCTGACACTTCCTGAGGGTCTGTGTCTAGCAAGCTCAAGGCTACTCCTTCACCTTAGGGGCCTCTTTCTAGTCAGTTCAGGACAGAGAACATTTATGGGGAAAGGCCTTGAGACCCATTATCATGCAAAGATTCAAGATTAAAAGTCTTCCAGCTGTCATTAAGGTTTCCTGCCCTCCCTTCCAGGTGCTCCCTAGAGGAGGCACCAAGGGCTGGCTGTTCTGTGTGGTATTCGGATCCACTTGGAAATTCATAATTGGGTGGGCTGTGGGCCTGCCTGAGTCCACTTGTGCAGGTGAAATGTGTGCTAATCAGGGCTTGGGGACTGTGGACTGGTGTCCTTCCTCAGACCTCACACAAAGGGAACTGAAGGGAAACCCTGTGTGGTTCATTTCCTCTAGAGCAGGACACAAAACCAGCTCTCCCCTCCAAGGGAGTGAGAGTTCATGCTGGAGTCAAATACAAGGGCCCGGGGATACAGGTTCGTGTTACCCAAATATGATGTTTCAACGTGGTGATGACTGTGTGGAGTTCTTATAGTTGGCAGCTGCCAGCCTCACTCTTCCCATTGTAAAGACAGTCTTTGTGGCTGGAAATGGCGGTTTCAGCCTCATAGAGATACTTATGATCCCAACAGCGCCCCATAGAAAATTTGCATATGTGATAGTTGTGTGTGTGTGTGTGTGTGTGTGTGTGTGTGTGTGTGTATGTGTAGGTATGCATGCATGGATGTATAAATGTATGTAAATCTTTCCTCCACCTAAAAAAACTGCCTACCCTGTAATCCCATGATTACAACATCGTTTCCTCCTGTACTCCTGGGAGCCGTCTACGGCTGGCACCTTGGTGCCCCCTCCCAGCTTGTCCATTGAAATGCCGCCCCTAGAGCACTGACATGAAGATGTGGGGCTTTCAGGAGGTGGTGGAGCTCATGAATGGGGTTGGTGCTCAGATAAAAGACGTTCGTGGGAAATGGTCTCTTGGACAACGTAAAGCCACAGAAATAAGCCTTTGAAGCAGAGAAGAGGCCCTCACCAGACACAAAATCTGCTGGCGGCTTGGAAAAGCCTCTGTACCCCGATATTAAGCCTCTCCGCCAACGCAGTAATCCAAGTCAGACTGAATCAAACTCCATTAAGAAAAAGCCCAGGTTTAATGAGTAAAACGCTCTTGGATGGTTTTCAGGGCCCCCCGAGAGGAGACAGGGAAGACAGACCAAAAAACCACGTATCTGTTTTCGGGGGGGGGGGGGGCAGTTTAAATACCCTGTGCATCTCTAGGGGAGGGTGTTTGGTGGACTTCCTGAGATGAGGCAGGGTTTGGAGAGAGAAAGATGGGGCTTGAGTGGAACTTCCACCAGAACAGTCTTAGCCTGTTTTCTTTAGCCCCCAGAACTGTGGGTGGCAAATTCCTGTTGTTTATAGATCACTCAGCCTAAAGTATTATGCTATAGCAGCAATATGAACTAGACAGACCCCAAACTCAAAGACATCCCTAGCTTCCGAGGTACAGCTCATCTTTTTATTTTATTTTCTTTCTTTCTTTTTTTTTGTTTTTTTCAAGACAGTTCTCTGTGTAGACCAGGCTATCCCCGACCTCACAGAGATCTGCCTGCCTCTGCCTCCGGAGCACTAGGATCAAAGGCGTGGACCGCCACATCTGACTCATCCTTTTTTTATTCTTTAAAGCAATGGCCCTGTGAGTGTCACGCTGAAAGATGATACCCACGTAATAGCTTGCATGCTTCCCGGTCCTTTAAGTGTGTGCACTTCTAACTGGGGTAAGTCTGTAAGACTGCCGAAAGCTACCACATTATAGTAGAGACAGGCAGAGTATAGTTTCCATTTCCTTTTGGAGCCTGGCTCCTAGAATTCCTCTGGATGCATTGGCACCTTGTGGATGCTTATAGCTCTGACTTTGAAAACCACCTTCAGCAACAGCTCGAGTTTATCAACAGTCACACAATGCAAGTTCCTTAGATAAAGACACAGCTTATTTCCTGCAAGGTTGTTTACAGATATATTTTCCTGGTTGCTGGTATCATCTTTTAAAAGAAAATGAGTTAGGTATTTTCTCCTAAATACGTTAGACAAACTTAGAAATGATTTTTTTTGTGTTTTCCGTCTCTTGCTCCCATATTCTAAAGATGATATCTGCTAATAAATGTACTTAATGCTCTCAAAGAAAAATAGTGTTTTAGATGACCTTAGAAATGGATAATGCTGCTTCTGTTCTTAGTTGATGTCTGAGGGATTTGAGAAAAACGTGTCCTGTGAGAATGAGTCTCAAAGTTAATTGCAACTGAGCAGAAAACCCAAAGCAATTGGAAATTTAATCTTAAATGCTATAATGGGGTGTCCCATGCCAAAAAGAAAATTGGCTTAGTGGTTTTTGAAGGAATCACAGAGTACATTGCCTATTTAATTGTTTTAAGTTTTAAGACTTTTATGAATATATTGACGTGATTAATTATTAAAATGAAACAGCTGAATAAATCTGAAATAGCTGAGAAAACAAATGTTCAAGATATATGTACATTTACAACTACAGTGTTTTATATGCAAATACCTTGTATAAATATATGCACTGTGTGTATATATATATTTGTATATATATATTTGTATATGTATGTATGGATGCATATTTATTGAACATATGGTTTGTGTCCATTTTGTAATAAGAATCTGCTTGGCACTGGGGGGGTTCGAAAGGATTAGATATTTGTACTACACATATCAGAATTACCTTGGCTCTTTGGAAGGGATAGGAATGCTTGAGGGGCTGGTGAGATGGCTCAGTGGTTAAGAACACTGACTTCCAGAGGACTCATGTTCTCAGGACCCATGTGATGATTCACAGTTGTCTATAGCTCTAGTCTCAGGGGATCCAGTTCCTTCTTCAAACCTTCACAGTCACCAGGCACTCAAGGGGTACACAGGCATAAATGCAGACATAACACCCATACAAATAAAGTAAAACTCAAGATGTTTAAAAAGAGTGAGTGGAACTATATTTGACTACTTTTGAAAAGCCCAATGCCTTTGGGATTGACAAGTACCAAAGTGAAGATAAATGTTCAACTGAGGCAGGAGGAGATATGACTGGAACATAGATCAAAATATATTGATATTGTTTCATAAGCTAGTTGTGGTATATGTGGATATCCACTGTAGGCATCTTTATCTATTTGTTTTGTTTGCATAACAACGGCTTTATAACATAACTTTGAAAATGTCTAATTCCTTCCTCAGAATTTCTGGCAGCTGGTGCCCTTGGATATCATACTTCTGTGCTCATCTCTGATTCCACCTTCGTCCTATGTAAGTAATGATCCTGGGGCTGGAGAGATGGCTCAACAGTTAAGAGCATTGGCTGCTCTTCCCAAGAACCCTGGTTCATTTCTCAGCACATGGCAGCTCACAACTGTCTATAATGCCAGTTCCAGGGCTTTTGACGCCCTCACACAGGCATGCACACAGGCAAAAGACCAACAAATGTAAAATAAAAATAAATTATATATTAAAAAACTGACCACACCATGCCAGTTGGGTCACCCCAGTTCCAGCCCCTCAGGGAGAAGAGTTTGGCTTCCTTTCTTTTTGTGGATGCCCGATGAACTCACAGAGAGCAGTGTAAGTGAGGTTTGCAGAGCTGGAGGCATTTTCTTTTCAATCAGCTTCAAATTCAGTCCTTCTAACCATCCTACCACTGCGAGTTTGATCCCCAGTACGCCAGCCTGGGCAGCGCTCTTCAATTCTTACTCAAGTGGGCTCTGTGTCTTTTCTCTCCTCAGCTTTCTTCATGAACTCTACATGCTCTTGCTCTGTAATGAATACAAATTTGGGCCTCTCCTGTCTTGAGTTTCAACCCCACTTTACAGATATTGAATGAATATCCTTCTGAAGATGAGTCAGACTCGGCCCCTGGAATCTGTGTGTCCCCAAAGCACTAATATGTTCAAAATTTTTATTACATAAATAACAAAGGCATGAAACCATCCTTGAAGTGTTTTTCTGCTGATGCTCATCTTTTCAGAAGTTTCGAGTAGCTTTTTTTTTCATTTTCTCCATTATTTATAGCAAATTACAATTCATTAAAGGTTTCCAAATCTACATAGGTTGACTTGACCTAGATATGTGCAAAGCATAAAGTTGAAGAACCACAGAAGTAGAGGTAAAAGGTATAGGAACGTGGAGGAGAGAAGTCATTTGTAGGAGGTGGACTGAGAGGTTAAATTGTCCGAGTGCCTGAGATAGAAGTCAGACCTAAACTGCCTGACAGCCACAGACATCTGTGCTCAGGGAATCTGAGAGCGGAAAACAAAAACCAGAAAGCTTAGCTGCAGGGCCAACCCATGCCTACATCCAGAAGGAAGATGAAGGAGAGAGTATACGTGGGATTCGAGTTTCCACATAGATATTTTTGAGGGAAGAAACAAGATTAAATGGAATTGCAAGAAGCTACAGACTAAGTTGAGTCTTGCAAAACTCACATTGAGATCTTAATCCCCAGCAACTCAGCCTGTGACTCCCATTTGAAGATGGGGAGTTTGAGCAACAATGAGGATTTCAGGGTAGGCCTTTGTCCAAGCTGACTGATGATGTATTTAGGGAAGAAAAGAGTAGAGTACACTGAGAGATACTAAGTGCACTTTCAGAGGAAAGGCCAAGGACACAATGAGAGGTAAAATCAGAGGAACCCAGTACCAGGGCACCTGAGCTTGGGCAGCTAGGCTCCAGGTGAGAGAAGGTGACATTTTCTCAGTTAGGTCACCAGCCTGCAGCATTTGTTAGGGTAGCTCCAGTTGACAAATCCACAAGGTTGTGGAGTAGGAAGAAGGGATGAAACTGTAGACAAAGCAGCAGTCTTTGGGGAAACAGAGCATACCATCATTCGAGAATGTCGTTTTGAAATTATGATAGAAGATAAGTTGCTGAAGTCAGATGTCTTAAATCCACTTAATCCAATTATTTGGTGGCCTGGAAAGCAACATGTATTAAATTGGAGTATGTGGAAGTTTGGGCAAGCAAAATAAGCAGCTAATATAATTAAACTATCTTCCGTGTTTATAAATAATACTTTTATAACTTTCTGCAACAGTGCTCGGCTGCCTTGGATTAAATATGATAAGATAATGTTGGATGCATTATTATTGATGGGAGGTGAGGGATTTATCACAGAGATTCTTGAATGTGAGACCTCCCAGTAGAAAAGACTGACCCTGGCTTCCATTGGGTAGGAAGTGATGGAAGCCAAGAGGAGGATCAGATATGGAAGGGGAAAATGGAATAGAAATACTGAAGAAGGTCGTGACATAATTTTGGTCACTTACTAAAAGAGAAGTGGAGAACAAAGAGCATGTGGCTAAAGAAGACATATTTCTGAGTTAAGATTTTGTGGGTTATTATTTTTTGTTTGTTTTTTTCAAGTCAGGGTTTCTTTGTGCAGCTTTGGAGCCTGTCCTGGAACTCTGTAGACCAAGCCTGCCTCTGTCTCCCGAGTGCTGGGTTGTGGATTATTATTATTATTTTTTTTTTTACTATAACTCGCTTTTACTCTTTCTTGCAGTGTTAAAGAGATTTGGAAAGTTGTATTCATTAAATCCTGAACAATACCCTTGGTGGCAATCGGATTTAATAGCTATGGTCATTGTGTGACTTGATTTCATTCAGGATCTGTTGCCAGAAAACTGCTTCAATGCCTATCTGCAACTTCACACAGAGTAAGCTGAAAAGGTTCTGAGAGGTGGGAAGAGAGGCTCGGGAGAAGTGTTAGTCTGCAAAGGGTTTGTGACCTAAGCCTGAGGACCTGGTCTTGATCCCCAGACCCTTGGGAAACAAACACCAGTGTAGTGGCTGCATTTATAATTATAATCCCAGTGTTGGGCAAGTGGAGGCAGGAGGATCTTTGGGGCCTGTTGGCCAGCAGTCCAACCTAATCAGCAAGGACCAGGTCCTAGTGAGAGACTGTTTCCTAAAATAACAAAGTGGATAGCTCCTGAGAAATGACATCTGATGTTGACCTCTGACCTCCACAAGTTCAGGCGCATGGAGCCTCCCCTCCCATGCATATATACATTCATATACCCTCCCTTGTGCGCGCGCGCACACACACACACACACACACACACACACACACACACACACACACACGATGAAAGGTGAGAATGAAAGAATCCTAACTTAGATGACATTATAAAATGTTGTTCACAGAGCATACAAATCTTTGGCAGAACTGGTTGTTATATTTCAAAGATCCCAATGGGGTGCCCTGCATGAGACACTACCCTAGAAGTCCCTGGGGTGATAAAATATGGAAAGTCTTGCCCTCAGAGTCATCACATAGGAAAGATGAGGAGCAATTGCCTGCTTCTATCCTTCTATTGGAAGATTGTAACACACTGCTGCTTACCAACCAACCACAAATGATTTGGTCCAGCAATGGTCACATGATCCAGATTACACCAGTGTATCCTTTTCTTGAGAATTTCATGTATGAGATGGAAAACTTGGGGCCCCTCTAGGCTTTATAGCTTGAAAATGAAGCCAACAAACAGAAAATCCGGGGGCTGGAGAGATGGCTCAGAGGTTAAGAGCACCGACTGCTCTTCCAGAGGTCCTGAGTTCAATTCCCAGCAACCACATGGTGCTCACAACATCTGTAATGAGATCTGGCGCCCTCTTCTGTATACATAATAAATAAATAAATCTTTAAAAAAAACAAAAACAAAAACAAACAAACAAACAAAACCCAGAAAATCCAAGGTGAGACAGAAGATTAAGTGGCAGATACCCAGTTTCCAAGAATTTGAAAATTACCTGGCTTAACTGGTCAATTCTCCTTTGCCATGGACACTGGGCTCTTGCTTTAGTCTCCCTTTCAAGCCTTACACTGACTTGGGTTGGAGACAATGACCCAAGAGATTCCTAATAAATACAGTGAAATGAAGTCTGACAAATGATCACGGTCAGACCTGCTAGACCTAAACCTCAGTCTACAGAGTGACCCCCCCCCCCAAAAAAGACAGTTCCTCCTGGGTTAGATAAGAAGGCTATTCGAGGAGCCAAATGTAAATTTTTCCCCCCTTTCTCAACACCAAAGCCAATTGTCAGGGCACACCCAAGGCCCAGTTTCTGGGCCTTGTTTAAAAGTTCTGGAAATGCTCCCCCCCCATTTCTCCATTTCTCCTCTCCTCAGAGGTATATACAGGGTGGCAAAACTGAGCTAGCTCTGTGGTCCTGAGCTAGCTCTGTGGTCCTGAGCTAGCTCTGTGCTCTCATGGCACCCTGCCTGTAACTTCTCAAACAGTCCCTTTTATTAAACTCTTCTCAATTTGATATGATAGGCCATTTCTTTGTGTCAAGATCTTGACACTTTCATGAAGGCTGAGTCTTAAAAGGTAGGAGCCATAGTGTTCTCAGAATTCATGATTCGGTGTTTATTGGTGGCTGAGATCTCAGCCGGGCTTTGGGTCTTTCTAATCTATAAATACAACAAAGGAGAGAAGTTGCAGAACTCTTGCAAAGTTATCATTTTCAGAAAGGCCATGGCGGAGCCCATACTTCTTTTCTTCACTAGCCATGATTATCTTTGCCTGTACCATTATTGTATCACCTTGCAACAATAACATCAATCCTTTCCTGGTGACCGAGATTGGCAGCGCAAGAAAGGAGAAAGGGCCAGTTCTTTGAGAAGGACAGTTTGCCATTAATTTGCCCTGGCATTGTCCCATCTTTGGCTTTTTTTTTTTTATATGAAATAACAAGCTGTCAATTCTTTAACTACATCCAAAGTTGTTCTCTATTAGCTCCAGCAGGAAACATCCAAACAGATACATATTCCAGCCTTTGTCTTCTTTCTAAAGTGAACAGCCTTCCTATACATCATCTATGACATTTGAATACTGGCTGGAGGTATTTTTCTTCTACTCCAGGATAACTTTTTCTTAGGTCATGAAGGAACTTATCTGATTTTGTTCACTTTTATATAATAAGATTTAGTTCATGGAAATTTAGAACTAGTGATATCTTCAGATTCAATCTTTAAAAAGTATATATTAATACACACACACATATATATATAATATATATATAACATATATGCTAGCATATGTTAACTATATAAAGCAGTGCGTCTCATTATGACATCACCACTGTTAGGATTCTGCTGTGCTCCAGCTGCACGACTGCACATGCGCAGTTCAGGAGTTAAGCAAAGAGCCTTGCATCTTACGTCATCAGCGTGCGCAGCGTGGTCACGCAATCAGCGTGGTGTAGCTCTGTAAGCCCCCCTGTGCATGTTCACTGGAAACCTTTAAAAAGCCGGAAGCAGACCCCACCCTCTCTTTCTGTTCTGTGCTCTCCCCCCCCACCATCTTTCTCTGCTCTCCGCACATGCTCCTTCCCAGGCCTGATTCTCTTGTACCCCCACCCCTCTTCCTCCTAATAAAGCTCTGAAACGGATACTGGGTTCTGTCATGACTGTGACCTTTCTGCACAGTAACTAGCACCAATAACCAGCATCCTTTATCATTCATTTCGACCACAGATGTATATAATATACTTTTAGTTCACACCCACTTCTATGGGTAGTCATAAACCTTCCAAATGAACACCAATAGTCATTTCAGCTGCCCACTCCAGGAGGAAAAAGGAAGGGTGGAGCAATTGTCCTCAGCCAGAGAAGTGTGTATATGGCTTTTTTTTTTTTTAAAAAATGATTTTTTATTTATTCAAGCTGCTGAGTAGGATTGGTTTTGCGTGAAGGATTTTCCTCACCACAACCAAATCAAAACAAAATATCAAAACAAGAAGCAAGATGAGATTACAGAAACCACAGTTGGAATCTCTTGTGACTGCCAGCTCCATTCTGTCCCCATTGTGGTACAGTTTGATTTGCTTTGTCTTCTGCATCAAGGATTTTTTAACCATTAATACAGGATGCAAAAGTAAAACAAGAGGAGAACATGTATGGAGGACATTTTTATTGTAGATATAAGGGAGAAAGCAGGCAGAGAGAAGAGTCCAGGCTGAGCAGACTCAACTGAACCATGAGATGAGAGAGAGGGAGAGCAAGAGTCACCTGACCAAGAGAGGCAGCTAGGACCCAGAAACTTGTGTGGCCAAAATGGCTGCATTGTATAGGGACCAGGCTGGGGGAAAAGAGGAAGCCCAACCCCTGGGAGGCAGAGCTTTAGGGTAGGGGTGGTGAGAAGTGCTGGGAGGAGCCACAGCCACTGATCACGTGAGACCTAACAAATACATTGTGTGAGAGTTTCTGTTCATTTATTGGTTTCTTTGTTTTCACTCCTGTAACCAATTCAGTCAATTCACTGAATCCTTACTAGTTTTCTATTGTTATGCTGAGTGATAGAAATCAGAGGACAGCAGGCAAGTAGAAGAGATAATCCCTAAATCTAGTTTCAATACAATATAATGTTTTAATTTCCAGTTGATTCTTCTTCACATCTTTGTTTGTGGACACTCCCAATCTTTCAACTTGTTTCCATAGTATTTTTCAATACTTATTTATTAGACCATTTTTAAATAGCTATATAACTTTAAAAAATAATTTCAACATCTGCCATTTTGAAATTTTGTCTCTTGATTATCTTTCCCCATGAAAATTTAAATTTTGCTGCCTTTCATAGACCATAGAATTTTGGACTGCATCCTAAGCACTTAAGACCATGAGTCTGACTTGAATCTCATGGTGACAAACAAACATGAAAACAAAACAAAACAAGGAGTCATGATCCTGGAGAGTCAAGCAATGAGAGCCCCTCCCTGGAATCCTGCAGGTTGAAAGAGAAAATGCATTGGCCAGATTTAGCCAAGAACTTGCATGGCTCCTTGTTAAGAGAGGAGCCACACTAGAAATGTTCTCCCAAAGGAATGCCTTTAGTGAAAGGATGAACTCTAGCACAAAAGAGAACAACACACACACACACACACACACACACACACACACACACGCATGCACGCACGCATGCACCACCCAAACTTGTGCTACAAATAGAAAGGAAATGCTTTTTGGGAAGCAACTTATCCAGTTCTTACTTAGCTCTGTGTGCTAAGTTTATTCAATAAGCATGGCCCCCAAATCTTGAGGGTTAAAGAGGTCTTAGATTGCAGGTGCCCCAGGGAAGAAGTTTGCTTTAAACCAGATTCTTAAGTATGCTCAGTAGACAAAATCCTAATGAATGGAAATTCACAACAAAGATATTTATTTACTTTAGTATATGAAGTAAAAGGCAAATGCTCAGATTTATAAAGAAACTTGTAGGAGAACAAAGTGCAGAACTTCAAAATGAGTAGAGAGGAACATTTGGAATATAAGGAAAAATAATTTCCAAAGGAGGTCAAGAAAGACGAGGAAAAAGAAAAACGTAAAAGATGAGGAAATAGAGGATACAAGATAAAATGGTAGCAATGACTCCTAATTGATTAGTAATCAACAGGTAATATGAACAGACTAAATGATATAGTTAAAAGACACATGTGATGAGACAGGGATCAAATCCCAGCTTTATCTATCTATTAGAGGCACCCTGAAAAGTGAAACCACAAGATAGAACATCAAATAATAAAAAAACTGTAGACAGAGTTTACCTGTGTTGACTGCTTCCTGCCAAATAACCACTCAGAGTCTTAATATTAATTATAAATGCTCAGAAAATAGCTCAGGCTAATGACAGGGACATCTGGTTGTCTGAACAGTCACCCTAAGTTCTTCTGTAGTGTTGGGGCACCCAACTTTGGCCTCCTATAGACCTAGTTTATCTGACACGTTTTTGAGAAGCAGGGAATTTTGAAGGCCTGTCCTATTAATAGCTAACTTTTACATTTAAATTAACCCATATTTCTTATCTATGCTTTGCCATATGGCTTGGTACCTTTCTCAGTATGACATGTCCATCTTGTTTCTCCCTGATTCTGCTTGCAACTCCTCTGACTCTGTCCTTCTCCTTCCTGGCATTCTCAGTTTGGCTTTCCTGCCTAAACTTATTCTGTTCAAATGTTGGAGAGTCAGATTGTCTATTAAACTAATCACAGTGACAAATCTTCACAGTGTACAAAGGGATTATTCCACAGCATTTCCCCCTTTTTGTCTAATTAAGAAAGGAAGATTTTAACTTTAACATAGTAAAATTACATACAACAAAAACAGTTATCAAGTAAGAATTACATTTACAGTATCTAGTCTATTTGTATTTGGCAAAATCAGAGAAAATATTTTTTGTCAGTTATATAATGTTTTATTTTAAACTTGCCGTTCAATTTTTCAAAAACAACATGCAGCAAAGAAACAACACACAACATCTGCCATAATTGTACCTCTGAACTCCTTTTTCTCTATGATGTGGTATGTTACAATCTCAACTTCTTACATTCATGGTATTCTTAAAGGCAGTGACGTCAACTTACCACTTTGAAGTGGTTCTCTTAACATTATGAACTGCTTAAAACATTTTCCTTTTAGCATTCTACTGTTGCCCACGTTAATGGCACAGTCAATATATCATGTTGCTGACAGGTATACTGTACAATCAACTCCCAAGTCTATGTCAAACAGAACTTGCAACCTAAAGCAAGCATTTTCCTAAATCAGTATACTCAGCTACTTTCTCTCAAAAGTATTCTGAAATGTTTTTGTAAGATACAATAATTTAACTTTTTAGTCCAAACAGAACTCATGCTGTACTTTTTTCTTCAAAATATATTTGATATAGTCTGTGCAAAATGTTAAGTTCTGTATAGGTATGTACCTTATTCTGAAAAAGTTTATAAAATATAGAGAAAATATTTTATTATCTATTTTATCTTTGTGAGTCTAAAATTTTATACCTAAGTTACCTTTTATTATAACTAAGGAAAACTTTAACTATGACTATCTAGTATCTTTTAACTCCATCAAAGATCCCAGAAGGGTGAAATGTTACCTAATGACAGGGACCTCTGGCTGTCTGGACAGTGACCCTAAGTTCTTCTGTAATGTTGGGGCACCCAACTTTGGCCTACAGGCCTAGTTTATCTCCAGACATTTTTGAGAAGCAGGGAATTTTGAAGGACTGTCCTACCTTGTCGCCAAAGGGTGGTAATCACCTTTCTTTTGCGTCCTGCTGGTCCAGTTTGGACAGTATACTGTCAGCAATATTTTTTTGCCCAAATGGCTAGTTTTGCCATAAGAAAAGCAAGCTTCATATGGAGTTTCTTCAGTGCCCATTATCTTCTCTGAAGTAAATTTGTGCTGTCAGGAGCAGACATGTCTCACTGTCACGAAAAACCTTAGGTTATTAAACATTAAATGCCATATCCTGTAGGTCTTTGAAATGTTTGAAGACTACCTATCTTTCTAAATATATCTGTTTATGACCTAGAAAATATACCTAATATGACTGTAAGTTTGACTATTATAGATGTCTACTAATCTGTATTCTTCATTTTATCTAACATTTTTAAATGAGCTGCATAAATATCATATTGTAAACAAGAGTAGAAACATACATACAGTATAACAAAATTAACTTTAAATTTGTATTAATAAACCAAAATCCATACCAATGTAAAATATTTTGAAATTAATAGTTGTGTTTTGGATTAAAGTAGATTCAACAATCTACCCTGTTATCATTTTTATATCAAAAGACCAGTGAACATTGGCTATGGAACATATCTGCAAATCATTTGACATTCTCCCTTTCGAAGCACAGGGGCTAATGCCTTTGTCTTTGAGCCTGGACTTTTCCAATAGAAACCTATGGAAGGGGTACAGTGTCATGAGATTATATCCCATTTGGTCCTTTGTATTGGATCCCTCCTGAGGAGCCCAGTCATCATGTTGTGAGAATTCTGAAGCAGCCTGCAGGGAGGCCCCTTGCAGGGAGGCACCTAAACATCTTGCCAACAATTAACACCCATTTGCCAGCCAATGGTGTGAGTCACATTGGAAGCAGATTCCTTGGCTCCAAACAGGCTGCATCCCCAGCCAACATCTTAACTTCAACCCCAAGAGAGCATCCCAGTGAAGTCTCTGTGGGATTCCTGACCTAAAACAATTGAAGGGCAACAAATACGGAAATGTTTCTTAAAGGGAGGGGGGAGACCCACCGCTTTTGGGGCACTAATAATGAAAATACTATATAATATTGTTTGGCAGAGTTATATTATTATCTGACAAAAAGAACAGTGGTACAAAGAAATAGAGCACTGCACTGTGAGAAGGCATTTTGCTTATGCCAAAGAAGCAGTGTGTATAAAACTAAGCCTGACTTAATACAGCAAGCAATTTTTTTTTGCATTAATTTTGGAAAAGTTTAAAATCCATTATGGTGGAAGACTTTACTGTTGCTTGTCTTGCCATAATTTGTGTATGACAGAAAAAAAGTCAATGCAATCTAGAAGATTCACACACATAGTCAACCTGTTAAATTCAATAAACATTCCACTCAACCATTCAAGTGTGTCCATTATGTTTAAGAATGCATGGAATAGATACAAAAGCTTGAACACATGCCAAGACACAGCACATGTATACATTTAAACAAATTATTATAGAATCTGAAGGAAATGCTAGAGGATATACAATAATTCAATTTTGTATAACTGGGGAAGAGCATATGTAGAGAGAAGAGAGGGATAGAGAGAGATGGAGAGGCAGAGAGAAAGACAGAGTGGAAGGAAGGGGTGAACCGATAGGAAGAGGGAAGAGGGGAGGGGAGGAGAGAGAGAGAGAGAGAGAGAGAGAGAGAGAGAGAGAGAGAGAGAGAGAGAGAGAGAAGCCAGATTTAGACAAGACATACGTGTCTCCATCCAACATCCTCTTCCACTCAGCCTGCCAGGGCCCCTAACTATGTTCACTTTTCAACACAAAAGAATGCATTTGTTCAAACATCAGTGTTATCTGAAAGTGTTAATCCACAGGGACATTCGTCTTTAGACTTCTTCTTCATATTTTTTCCCCTCTTTTTTTTTTTTTTTTTTTTTTTTTTTTTCCAATCAGGCCTCAGCAGACTTTGAAGGCACTTGGTCAAGAGAATAAAGAGAGAATGTTCTGATGGGGGGAACGAAGAAAAGACTGACAAAGACATAGAATGTGGGACTACCGAAGGAGACCTCACTCTGGAAGGGATACTCCAACACAGGGTGGGGGCGGGGGCATGTGACACGTGGGTACAAAGACATCAGGAGAAGGAAAAGAGTGAATTGCCGGGTCTGTCTCTTCCCACCAGCTTGCCCAGTTTGAAAATCTTGAGTTTGGAAAATCTAAGTCACCTCATCAGTGTAGAGAGATGGGTGACTGGTTATAGGGATCCCTACTTCGTTTAATGGCCTGTCCCTGTGAACCCCTTCTTTCTGCTCCTACCGAGATAAATCCTGCCATGAGCAACACGCTACCCCCCCCCCCCCCCCCCCCCCCACACTTCCTGGATCTCTGGAACGGCTTCTTACTTGCTCTTCATGCACCAGAGAACTTCATGAAGCCACTCTCGGTATGCTCCATCAGGGCCATGTTTTCTGGAACACTTCAGTGACTTTAATTTAGATTGTTGATCGCCGTGCTTGAAAGAGCCCAGTCAATTCCTCAGGCTTGGCCTATGTGTTCTTAACTTTTCTAGCTTCCACCTTGAGGCTTAGCTACCCTTACGAAGAATTTAAAAGCCCAAGAAAGCATGAGATGGAGAAGGAAAATGAGGAGGAGAGCCAGTTTATCTCCTTTGGGTTTACTGAGTGAAATCTAGATGCCATCAGGGCTCCCCCGAACCAAGTATGAGATTGACATGATGATCAAAACGATACTGTCAAACAAACAAAAATGTGTTAAAGTGAATTTTGGTTTTAATACTTCCTGAAGTAGTAGGAATACTGAAGACCACTAGGAGTCCCACAGAAGCTCATGAGAAGACCCGCTTTCCAGACCTCTACTTCCTTTCCCCCACACCCCACACTGCTTCTAGCCTTTCTCTCCTTCACACACAAGATGACTTTCTTCCTCTACCATCGCATCCAAAGTGATTGTGGTGACCCTCTGATTCTGCTCCCACCAGCATCACCACACCCATCTCCACAGGACCTCAGAGCCAGTCCTTCGGAGGCTAAGAAAGCCCTTAATCCCCACAGGATGAGATTGTGAGGCATCTCAGGACCAGAGTCCTCCCTCCTGGATTGCTTTCCCCATAACAAATTCTTCCACAGCCCTGGCAGCAAGTGTTCGCATCTTTTCCCATTTGTCATAAACTCCAAACCACAGGCTGAAGCCAGTGCACATCAGTCATGCTTCAAGTCATGGGAGGGAGGCGGGAGCAGAGCACAGCATCTGGGACTCAGAGCGACTGTGAACAGGAAAGGCCGGTGAGGAGGGCAGGCAGTACATCCATCACACCCATGGGCTCCCAAACAGAAGCAAGCTGCAAATATTTAACAGGCACAGGGGAGGGCTGTAGGTGAAGATATTTAGACTCAATGGTTGTCTAAAGCAGAAGCCAGCCTGCTCTCTGTCTGCTCAGCTCACTGACTTTAATCCCTAAAGACAATTTCTTTATATTGGAGTATATAATTTAGGTCAAAAATAAGCATCAAAGCAAGAAGTCAACATGTCTGAGACCAGTCCTTCCCTGTCTCATAATTGTCCTTCTATCTTTTATACTGAACCCCTTTTGAATGCATTCTTATAGTCTATAAAAAGGATCAAACTCTTCCATAGCCTCTGCTCACCACTATTAAAATTAAACTTTTTTACAGGCTAGTTTAAAGGATTGGAGAGGTGGTAAGAGTATGTACTGCTTTTCCAGTGGAAAAAAACCTGAGATTGGTTTCCAGCACCCACATCAGGCGGTTCACAACTACCTGTAACTTCACCTGCATAGGATCTGACGTCCTCTTCAGGGCCCTGAGGACACATGCACTCACATATGCACATGCCCACACATAGACACACATGTATGCATGTAATTAAAAATAATAAAAATAAGTCTTTAAACTCATTTTCTTTTCAACATCATTTAATTAAAAAATTATGTGTATGTGTGTGAGGGTGGGGATGCATGTGCATGTGAGTGTAGGTGCCTGTAGAGTCCAGAAGAGGGCATTAGATGCCCTAGAACTGAAGTTACAGGTGACTGTAGGTTACCTACAGTGGGTATTAGGATCCAAACTTGAAGCCTCTGCAAAAAGATGATATAGTCTTAACATCTCTCCAGCCATTTTATACTACTTTAAATAGACAAATTATGATTGGCATGTTTATGAAGTCTCATGTAACTTTTTAATGCACGTAAACAATGTGGGGAAATTCCATCAAGCTGATCAACACGCCTATCACTTTGTTTACTTATTAACATATGTGGTGAGACATTTGATTTTCAGCCCCTCAGTTACTTTGAAATTGACAGCATAGAGACTACAGTCATCCTGTGGGGTGACAGACCTCGAAACTTGTTCTATCTCTCAGAGACCTCATCCCCAGTTACCAACAATCTGTCCCCAGTCTCTGGTAAGCACCTCTCTGGTCTTTTCTAGGAATAAACCTCTTTAGAGTCTGTGTAGAAGTGAAATTATATGGTATTTATTCTTGCATAGGTCTGACTTATAGTTGGTTCAATAGAGGCACTTGCCTGTAATTCCTGCACTTGGGAGGTGGAGGCAAATTCATCCATGTTGTTACAGAAGACAAGTTTTCCTCCTTTTCCAAGGCCGAATAATAATGGGGGGCCAATTACACATACCACCTTTGTTTTTTTATCCATTTAGTCATTGATGGATATTTAGATTGCATCTGTATCTTGCCTATTGTGATAAATAGTAAATATAGGAAAATATATATGTATGTATATATCCATATCCATACACATACATACATATTTATGTATATACATACATACATACATATACATACATACATACTGATAAAAGCTCTTCCAGCAGATGTAAGATGGTGTCCCAGCTTCCCTTTCTGCTGGGACGAGGTATTCTGGCAAGAGCAGCTTAGGGGAGGAAAGGTGTATTTTGGCTCCAGGTAACAGTCCATCACAGTGAGGAAGTCACAGCAGCAGGAGCTAGGGGGAGCTGGCGAGGTCACACCCCTCATCAGGAACAGAGGGAAAGAATGCACGCACACAGGCTGTGCTCAGCTTGCCCTCTCCTTTGCACCACCCACGATCCAGCCCAGGAAATGGTGCAATGGCATTGATTCACTCTCAAACTTCCCTTGAATCTGTTTGTGTCTCTCTGGCACCCTAATCTACATCCTTGTCTTCTTTCATCTAACTTGTCCCATGGTCCCCAGCTGATCATCTTGATGCTAGTCTTACCTCTTCCCAACTTTGTGTCCCCCACGCTGTCATCAAAGGGATCCTCCTAAAATCTTTTTAATTTCTTCCACTTAAAACTCTTCTGGTGGCTTTTTGTTTACAGAATAATTTATAATTCTGTTGATAACATAAGTCAGCCTGCTGTCCTGACTCTTTCCCATGAACCTAAACTCTATTTTCTGTATCATAGTCTAACACTACAGAACTTGTGATTTTCTAAACCCATTATGCTATTTCATAGCTCAGAGTAGATCCTCATGTTGTTTCTTACTGAGGGCCAGACTTCTACCCTTTTTTCATCCATTGATCAAGATATAATCTTATTCTCCAAGCGTTTTATCAGGCCTCGTCTCCACCAGGAAGGCTCTCTTATCTTGTAGGTTTGGCCAGGGACTCTGTGTTCACTAGGAGACAGAATGCCTTAGTGATCAGTGCTCAGCTTGTTCAAGAGTTCAGCCTACAAGAATCTAAGTTTATTAGCTTATCCAGCTTTGGCCAATCACTGAACTAATCTCTCTGTGTCTTAGAAAGTACTCAATAAACGTTGGCTGGTGCCTTGCGTTGTCTCCAGCTGTCTGTTTCTTCCTTGTAAGTGTTCAGATCACCCCCACCCCAGGAATCTCCGGGAAGAGTTTAGGAAGTATCTGGTCTTCACCGATCGCTTTAGAGTCCCGGAAAGAAGGATTTGAGTGAGGAAGTCACAGGAATGACTCCTATCTCACTCAGCCTTGCGACCACATTCTTAGCTAAGTTTCCTGGAGGTGGGGCAGGGGCACCAGGGATTCATTCTTGCTGAACTTTTGTGCCCCTGTCCCTTGTGTGTTTCTCCAGACTCTCTGCTCCTCTTTATGAATTGACCTGGGTGACTTCACAGGTTTATGTGACCCGAAATATCACTCATCTCTTTCCTGTGCTGTAGCCGAAAGTTTTCTCCGGTCCTTCCCGGTCGCACGGTCCCTCAGCTGCTCCCAAAACAATCATGCAGAGGCTTAATATTAATTACCAATTGCATGGCCTATGACTCAAGCTTCTTGCTAGCTAGCTCTTATAACTAAACTCAGCCTGTTTCTGTTCATGTGCATGTCACCACGTGTTCCGTGGCTTTCCCTATGTGCCATTACATGCTGCTCCCTGGATGGCGGGATGGTGTCTCCCCTGCCTCTTCTCCTTTCTGTCTATCTGCTTGGATTTCCACCTGCCTCTCAGCTGCTTTGCCATAGGCCAATGTAGTTTTATTTATCAGCCAATTAGAGCAACACATAGTCACAGCGTACAGAAAGACATACCCCTGCACTGGGCCACTGTTTCGAAGGAATTGGAACATATCCCCATAAAGGGAGGAGGGGGGCTTCTTATACTCCAGGAGTATCTCATTTGATAAAGCAGCTTGATGAGGAAAGGGTTTCTTCCAGTTTGCAGCTGTAGTCTATCAGTGAGGGTCCCGAGGGAAGGAATTCAAGGCAGGAACCTGGAGGCAGAAGCCGTGGAAGAGTGTTGCTTACTGGATTGCTCCTCCTGGCTTGCATGGCTTGCTTTTTTTTATATACTCTGGGATGACTAGCCCAGGGATGGAACCACTAACAATGAGCTGGGCCTTTCTACACCAATCACCAATCAAAAATTGACAGCGCTCAGAAAGCTAATAGAGCTTGCAAGGCTCAGGAAGGTTAGAGAGCTATGATATTCACTAGGTTTGTCCCCAACTTTATACAACCTGTAAACAATCGCTAGGGCAGAGGAGACTCTTCAGGGGAACTGCCTACAAGTTGGGCTGGGAGCTCCTGTAATACGACTCTAATGTTATCATCCCGGAAAGGTTTTCAGTGCTGTGTAGATTCTTAGATTTCATATCAATTGACTCATCTTAAAAAAAGTGAGATATTCCTATTTTAAAAGACAAATTCATGTTCCAAATCTTTATCAGAAAGAGCATGTCAGGGGTTCTTCTCTTGGATGTTAAAAACCTGACTTCTGAAAAAACAAAGTCGTTTATGCATCTACAAAATCAGAATCCTAGTCTTTTGGTTGGATGCCCTGTAAAGGGCACAGAAAAGCCTTCTACAATAAAGAGCATCTTAAAATGTCAGTGAAGATTTTTGCTTTAGAAGTTTCTTCAGTGTTTTCAGATCTTTAGGTGTAGTGGTTAACAAGAGAATTGACAAGTTTTAATAAGCACTGTAGTAACAGTAACCTTCTACTCACGACTAAAAGCTCTAAATACTTTTAATTTTCATTCTACCTCCATGAGGCAGAAATAATTGACCCCATTCTACAGATGAAGAAATTAAAAGCAGGATGTAAGTAACTTGCCCAGTGATACTTAGGATTGGACACCACATGTTGCTGGAGGGCTTCTCTCCAGGTTCCCCAAGCCCCGCAGTCCCACAATCCACTTATAAAATAATCACTCAGACGCTTATATCACTTATAAACTGTATGGCCGTGGCAGGCTTCTTGCTAACTGTTCTTTTATCTTAAATTAACCCATTTTTATAAATCTATAGCTTGCCACGTGGCTGGTGGCTTACCGGCGTCTCTACATGCTCTTCTCCTGGCGGTGCTGCAATGTCTCTCCCCCAGCCTTCGCTTCCCAGAATTCTCCTCTCTCCTTGTCCCACCTACCTCCTGCCTGGTCATTGGCCATCAGTGTTTTATTTATATAGAAAATATCTACAGCACTTCCCCTTTTTTCTTTTTTTTAAAAAGGAAGGTTTTAACTTTAACATGGTAAAATTACATATAACAAAACAATTACCGAGCAAGAATTATAGTTACAATATTAAAGAAGATGTCCTATCTATCTTATATTTGTGAGTTTAAGGTTTTATATCTAACTTATCTTTTATCATAACTGAGGAAATTACAACTATCTAGTTTTCAACCACATCAAAGACCTGAGAAGGAACATAATGGTACCTGAGAAATGGTAGACGGATGTAAGCAACTTCGGGAATCTTGCAAGAGTAGACCAAGACAGCTGGCAGCCTGGACAGTCACCTGATGTTTCTTAGCATTGTTGGTGCATTCAAATTGGCTACAGGCCTAGAGTATCTGACAGACCATTTTCAGAAGCAGGAATTCTGAGAGACCATCTTACCCTGTCTTGGCAGAGTACAGTGGTCGCTTTCCTTGTGTCCCGCTTGTCCAGAAAGGACAGCATTGCATTTGTACTGTCAGCCGTCAAGGCAAGGGCAGTTCTTTGCCCAGTAGGCCATTTTGTGCCAAAAAGACAAACTTCCAAATGGAAATGTCTTAGAAGCCCAACATTCTCTCGGGATCAATTGGTGCAGCCAGGAGCAATTGTGTCTCACGTCAACAGAATTCTAAGTTATTTAAATGCCATATTCTCTAGGTCTATGAAGTGTTTGAAGATTACCTATCTATCTGAAATATATCTATGTATACCTAGAAGACTTAACTAACATGGCTACAAATATGATTATCATAGATGACTGATTATTAATCTATTTTTAATCATCCATTACAATTTTAAATGAGTTAAACATAATACCTCAAACAAGAATAGAAATATATATATACAGTATAACAAAATTAACTTCAAGTTTGTATTAATAAACTAAAATTTTTACCAATGTAAAACATTTTAAACATAAACTAAAATCTATACCAATGTAAAACATTTTAAACAAGTTGTTCTTTAAAAGTAGGTTCATTAATCTACCCTTTTATCTTATCATCTCCATATCCTCCTATATATCTATATTATATCCCCTTTTCTTTTTTAGAAAGAGATCACATTTATAATCAACCTGTTTTAAATAAAAATATTGGTTTTTCTCTGTCCCACACCAGAGGGCTCTTCTGATTTGGGACACAAGAATCTTTTAACCATTTTTTTTTTAAAGCAATATGTCTGGGTTTAGAGGGGGAGTGAGCCAATTCCACCTCTAAAGCCAGCTTGGTATATTTGGGAATTTGGGCGTAGCATCTCTTACTACTTCCTGCTGGAGGGGGGCGCTGTATCTTATGGGGATACAAAGAAAATTTTAGACCTATGGGGTAGTCCGTGAGGCTGTATTGTGTGAACCAGTTGCCTTGAAACCGGTCTGGATGTTGGATCATCTGGGCCATGGTGTCATCGGAGACCTTTCAGGGGGTCTTGGCTGGTGAAACCTGATGTATCTTAATCTGGAACAAGTCCACAGCCTCTGGCTTTCTGTGGAAACAAAAGCAGAACCTCTTTTCCAAAGTAACATATCCTTATATCCAAATTTTGAAGTCAAGGTACCTTTAAAATATACATTTTGGCATAACTCAACAGGTTTTGTAATCAAATGTTTTTCTTTAGTTATGAATATCAAAGAGAACATAATCCAGATTCTCTGTGTGGTAGCCATCTTTATGTGGCTTATGTTTTATATTACCTTGAGCCTTGAGCCTATTGCTTTAAACTGTACCATTGTAAGCCTGAAACGGCGCTGTGGCTGTTGGTTCCGCCCACTTCAGCTTCCCAACATGGCAGTGGTACGTTTTCCGCCAGCTCTGGGAGTCATCAAGTCTCAGAAATAGTGGGTCTAAGCTTTTATCAAAGCAGCGTGTAGCCCAGAAACCTTTTTTTTTTTTTTTTTTTTTTTTTTAAATACTAGTAATGCCTCATTTCCGCCATACTGCCGGTCAAACACACCCGCCAGGAACCCGCCAGTGTCCAAACTTGCGTTTTGCCGCATCTAGCTGCCCGTATGAGACAAGAAGCAGGAACCTGGTTTTGGCTCTGTTTAGAATTGGTTATTAAATATTCTCAGGTTTAAGGTGGAAACTCGAGCCGTTGGGCGCCATTTGTTGCTGGAGGGCTTCTCTCCAGGTTCCCCAAGCCCCGCAGTCCCACAATCCACTTATAAAATAATCACTCAGACGCTTATATCACTTATAAACTGTATGGCCGTGGCAGGCTTCTTGCTAACTGTTCTTTTATCTTAAATTAACCCATTTTTATAAATCTATAGCTTGCCACGTGGCTGGTGGCTTACCGGTGTCTCTACATGCTCTTCTCCTGGCGGTGGCTGCAATGTCTCTCCCCAGCCTTCCGCTTCCAGAATTCTCTCTCTCCTTGTCCCACCTACCTCCTGCTGGTCATTGCCATCAGTGTTTTATTTATATAGAACAATATCCACAGCAACCACAACCTTGCTTCTTGGCTCTTGAGGGGAAAACACACTGAAGAATTTAGGAATTAGAGTAAGCAAGTATGTAGTACATCTTAAATTAATGATTGATATGGGTAGGCCCAGCACACTATGGGTGGTGCCATCCTTGGCCAGGTGGTCCTGGGGTGCGTAAGAAAGCAAAATGAGCAGGTTAGGAAGAACAAGCCAGTAAGCAGTGTTCCTCTATGGCTTCTGCTTCAGTTCCTGCCTCCAGGTTCCTGTCCTGTTTAAGTCCCTGCAATGTACATTAACTAAAGCACATTAATTAAAAATGTACTACAGACTTACTTAGAGGCCCTTTCTCAGTGACAGTCCCTCTTCCCAAACGGCTCCAGCTTATTATGAAGCAGACAGAATAAAACTAACCAGGACACCCTCATGCTTCAGCCATTCTTTGAACAAGTATAAGTATTACATGTCACAGAGAGGAATACTGGCCATCTCTGATAACTTTCAAAATGAGAAGTGGCAATACATACAAACTCTAAACCCTTAACAATGGACTGTCATCTGAAAGTATAAGATGGAATAAATCCTTTCTTCCCCAGGTTGCTTTTGCTCATGGTGTCTTATCTAAGAAACTCTAAGAAATATAAGAAAGTCAGATGGTGGTGGCACATGCCTTTGATCCCAGCAAAGGCAGGCAGAGGCAGGTAGTTCTCTGTGAGTTCCAGGCCAGGCTGGTCTACAAAGTGAGTTCCAGGACAGCCAGGGCTACACAGAGAAACCTGTCTTGAAACAAAGAAAAAAAAAAATGATTACTGTCCATTTTCAGCATGAGGTGAGCTTAGAGTTCATCAGAGCTACAGGTGAGTGGGGGGGGGGGGCGCTCGGCCCCTCTTCCCTAGCTGGTGGCTGGCCCCTGCCCGTATCAGAACAAGAAAAGTTGGGAGGCTGCAGGGCGTGTGCTGTATGACTGAGTCTATGATCCGAAAGGGGGATAGTCCAATGCCTCAAATTAGTCATTAGATAAGGCTGTGCTCTGACCCAGTGAGACGGGGGATTTGAGAAAGACACAAGTCCTGGCCTACAGAAGAAAGACAGGAATTGCTCCTGATTGGGGCACTTTAAACCGGTTTTGCGCCCAATCCGTATGCCAGTCAATTTTGCCTTTTCCCTAGGATACCATCCCTTCCCTAGAATTGTATATTAAAAAGTGCTTCAGTGTCACTAGTCTCGTGAATGTATTATCATCTTATTTGCAACAGGAGGGAAATCAATGCAAATACTGTGAGAGATGGAAAATACCCACCGATGACGGCTGCTTTTCTACGGCTACATATAATAGTTTTGTTATTTATACTAAAACCACAATGAACTTTCATAATGTTCTAACTCAAGACTCATGGGAAAAATAAAAATAATAATAATAAAAAAAAAACCACTCTTCAATTTAAAGTGACAATTCCTTGTTTTCAGTTATGTTTCTTCCAAGAGGTCATAAGGCTCTTACTCAGTGGTTGTGTGGGCAGCTTGGGTCATAGGGCAGGGTCCCTCCCACATCTGGAAAAGCAAGTCCATTGTTATTTTTGGCTCTGTGTCGAAGAATATGGATCTTCATGAGCTCAACACAAGGAAAACACTTCTCATTTAATGGTAGTTATGGACACAGCCTTGTTTCACTGAAGGCCGCTCTGAGCAGCCTGGTTTGAGCCTACTGTTTTCCTATGAAGGATGAGATGGAGGGGTAGGTGAGTGGAAGGTGACTATACCCCCACAAAACCAAATCTGGTTATCAGAACTTTCTACGAGTCCTGGGAAGCAGCTCCAAGTGCCGTCAGTGTGGAACTCAGGACAGACACACCTGACACCCAGGCCTTGTCACTTTCCTTTACGAAAAGTCACCACATATTTCTCAGATTTGATTTGATTCCTTTGTACTGAAAAAGGACCCGGGATTTGATGTGCAACAAAGAAACTTGTTTTCTGAATCAGCACTTTGAAGCCTGAATCAATCAAAGTACCGACATTTCATTTTCTTTCTTAGCATATTAGAAAAGAAAAGAAAAAAATAAGTAAATAAGAAAAGGGAAAAAATCCAACTGGTGCCCTCCCTCATTCAAATCTGTCATATTCTATTCTTCCCTAGAAGGTAAAAAATATATATATATATAATTCCAGGTTCATCAGAGTTGTCAGTCCATACCCACCTTTGACATGGATGCAAAATGTATAGGGTTGGCGAGATGGCCCAGTGGATAAAGGGACTTGCCATCAGGCCCTAGGGCCTGAATCCAGTCCCAGGATCCACCTGGTAGAAGGCTATCCTCTCATGCCTCACACATATATCATCACACACACACACACACACACACACACACACACACACACACACACACACTGCTTAAAAATCTGATAAAACAAAAACCCAGGAAACTACACACAGCCCATTTAACGTCACCATACTCAGAGAGGTCATTCCCTAACAAAGGCTACGCCATCGCCACCCGCATCCAGGGCCGCAGGCAGCCACGGCATCCCGAGGTTCCCTTAGGACGATGGACTAAGATGCTTCGGTAACTTGGGGGACAAACACAGCTGCTTTTCTGAGAGGACAGGTGATTATCACTACCTTTCCCTCAGGGAGAGCCACAAGGATAGTCTCTCTCTCTCTCTCTCTCTCTCTCTCTCTCTCTCTCTCTCTCTCTCTCTCTCTCTCTCTCTCTCTCCTCGCCTCCTCTCTCTTGCAGAGAATTCAGCAAGTTATTATTCCTCAGCTAACCCAAAGGGCATGGAGTTCTCCCAAAGTCCTTGCAAGGCATAATAAACAAACAAACAAATAAACAATCACTCTAGCATGCCTGCTGGTGATTAGCTTAAGAAGCCATTGACTTGTGAATGGCATTGTTTCTCCCATGGTCTCTTCTGCAGATGTCATAGACTCCTGTGTGGGTAATTTCTTCTAATCATAGATGAAGGAAATGACAGGCTATTTGTGTTTTATTTCTTAACATTTTCAACATGTATATGTGCATCAACTCATAATTTAAATGGATTTACCCCACAGTTAAGCTTTTCCCCACTCTTGTACTTCAGTTTCTTTTAAAGATGCATATTGATCAATGCAGAGTGGTTAGAACAGTGTCGCCATTGTGTTGGGAAAGGGAAGGAGAGGGGTGGGATGAAAAAGGAGACTCTGTTGATTTTTTTATTCTATTAAAAATTATTTCTTTATATATTTGTATGTGTGTGCATGCATGTGTTCACAAACATAATGGTGTGTGTGTGTGTGTGTGTGTGTGTGTGTGTGTGTGTGTGCATGCAACACATCCTAAGGAAAGCCTTGGAGTGTCTGTTCTCTCCTCCCAGCACCGTTTCTGGGTTTCTAGCTCAGCTCACCAGTCTTGTCCCAAGCACTTTACACACTAAGCCGTCTCAATGGCCCTTTACTGATTTTTTTTTTTTAATATTTAGGGTGTTTACACTTTAAAGGCCCATTATTTAAGGTTTATAAGTAGGTTTGAAATGTATTTATCAGGGACCTCTTCCTAAACACAATCATGTGATGTTCTCTTGGTTTATCCAGCATCTGGAATTCTTGCCGTGACTGCCTGTGTAGGAATCAGGTCTGGCTGATTGCTGAACACGTCCCCTGTGTTGTCCATCAGACGAGTGAAAGCTGGAACCGGTTCTGGATCTGTCCTGACGTTGTCCAGGAGGATCTGGAGATAGCCAGAGGTCTTTTTTATCAAAACAGAGCCTTATCTTCCACCCACAAATAACATGACTGATCCCTGTCTGAATTCCTTCTCTTCCAAAGAGAGAAAAGGGCAGAAGGGGAAGGGCATGTAAAGACAGAGACTCTTATCCTAACGATAGCCTCTGTAGCAAGGATAATGCCCGGCCTGCTAGAGGACATCTCCGATATTTGTTAAATACAGTAAATAAAGCTGGGGAGACGGCTCCATTGATAGAGTGTTTGCTCCAAACGTGTGAGGATCCGAGTCTGATCCACAGCGCCCACGTGACATGCTGGGTGTGTCAGCGCATGCATGTCATCATGGGAGATGGAGACACAAGGATCCCAGGCCTTGCTGGCTAGCTAGGCTTGCTGAACTGCCAAGTTTCAGGTCTGTATGAATGAAAAAGAGACCTGATGTCAATCTCTGGCTGCCATAAACATGTGCACATACATGGACCTGCACGTTCCCGTCCACACACACATGTACACATTCAGAGGCATAAGTAAACAAAGTCTTCACAACAATACTGGGAGGAATGAACTGATCTTTTGAAATTATTGGAAGAGCAGAAAGGTTAATGGAGGAATCAGAACTTGAGCCTAAGTCTCCATTTTCACTATGGTGAATGATGCAGTAGAAACTTCTCTCTGACAAAGATCCAAGGTATTCCAAGAGACCTCTCATCCTCTCTCTCTTCTTCCTTTCCCTCCCTCCCTCCCTCCCTCCCTCCTTCCTTCCTTCCTTCCTTCGTTCCTTCCTTCCTTCCTTCCTTCCTTCCTTCCTTTCTTCTTCTCTTCTCTCTCTTTCTCTCTGTCTTTCTCATCTTTCTCCCTCCCTACCCCCTCTTTTTTCCTCTCTCTTTGGTATAGCTTGAGGGATATCTAGGAAGAAATTTAAAGACAACCTATCATTCTATCAGTGTCCAACTGAATACCAGTTTAAGATCTCATAGACACTGTAGAATGCAGCCAACTCAACTTTTTACCCAGCGAGGAGGCAAAGGTATTTTCACAATGTCTGGCTCATGGCAAGTGTTTAGTAAACATTAGTTTCCTTCAGTATAAGAAGTTTATGGCAAAATGTGGTTGCAACCTTGGCCAGAGTTCCTTCACTAAGTACATTATAATTTTATGAGATATTCTATTCTAATGATAATCAATACACAAACACTATGAAATAATGGACTTCAAGGACTTTGTTGTGTTCAGTGCTGTATTCCTTAAGACCTTGAACATAGCGTGTGTTTTAAAACACATACTCTTTTTAATGAATGGATAAAGACATGGATAATTATGAGAAAGGTATTGGTTCTAGGTTGGTTTCTGTTGCTGTAAGAAGCATCGTGACCAAAAGCAACTCTAGAGGAAAGGGTTTGCTTAATTCTACACTTCATCATTGAGGGAATTCATGGCAGGAACTCAAGGCAGGAACCTGGAGGTAGGAACTGGAACAGAGACCACGGAAGAACGCTGCTCGCCAACTCACTTTTCCTGGCCTACTTGTCTACCTTTCTTATACAGCTCGTCCCCACCTGCCCAGAGATAGTGCTACCCACAGTGGGCTGGGCCCTGACATACCGGTCAGCAATCAAGAAAGTACCCCACAGACACCTCCACGGGGCAACTGAGGGAAGCCTGCTTGAGTTACTTTTCTCTTTGCTGTGATAACAACATGCTGTAGCCAGGGGAACTTGAGGAAGAAAGAGTTTATTTTGGCCTATTGTTCTAGAGGGTTGAGAGTCCATCATGGCCAGGAAGCATGGCAGCAAGGGGCAAGCATGGTGGTAAGAGCAGAAAACTGGGACCTCACACCAGGAAGGAGAGATTGCTGCCTGCAGGTAGTGCCAGGCTAGAAGCCCCCAAAGTCTATCCCCAGGGACGCGCTTCCTCCAGCAAGGCTGCACCTCCTAAACCTCCTCAGACAGGACCACTAACTAGGGACCATCTGAGCCCATGGGGGATGCTTCTCACCAAGCCACCACAAGGCCAGTCATTCAGGTGAGATCCCCTCTTCCCAGTGTGCCCACATGACAGCTGATGCTAACTAGGACAGTGTCGGAAGCAGTAGTTGCTCTAGAGATGGATTGGAACTTGGAGGAAAAGCTGATGTCCTAGTCCAGCAGGTGACCCCCAGAGGAGTCATTTGAAGTCATGTGACACTGTTGTAGCCGAATCAATAAGATCCCCGTATTATGAAATGATATGAAATCAAGTCATCAAAGGATCCAGAAGATGAAAATTGAGATTTTTTTTTTTTAAAAAATCTCTTTCGGTAGGTCTGCTGCCCAGCTGGGGCTGAATGTTTTGGTCAGCTGATTCTTAAATAAGAAGACAAAATGAGGAGATGAAAAAATCAATAACTTTGATCTTTCTTTAAAAGTACTCAGGCACCCTAATGTTGTCTGCTACCACCTTTATAAATACTTCTCTGGGGCCGAGATTTCTACAGATGCCTCAGATAACCCTGTATCACATAACCCAGCTGGCGGGTTTCCTAAGCCAGGAAGGAACGCGTGTTTCCTTACTCCCAGCCCACACCTGAATAGCACGTGTCAGCCAAGCCTTTATGGTGTTTCTCCGTGTTTGCTGATCAGCGCTGCAGTCATACTGACGGGCAGGGTGCTCTGTCCTGTTTCCAAAGGGACTTTTAAGCCACTTTGAAAACCCTTTAACTTGTGGGCTTGCCTCACTCTGCTTGAGTCCACATTTCACAATAACAGAATGAAGCCAACCCTGGGGCCTCTCTGGGTCATCTTCAATTTCAGGAAACCACAACCTTGCACATCTTTTCCAGTCGCTCCCCCCCCTCACCCCACCGTTGCCCTGTCCTGTGTTGTCTGGCCTCTTTCTGGCTTGGTATTTGATGGGGTTCTGAGGTTGAAAACGCAGCACCAAGTTCTGCCAAGTTCGGAGTCTCCTCTGACACTTTGGAAGTATCCTCCTTCTCATTCCTGCTGTCGAGTTTCAAGCACTCCTGTCCTTTCTGGGCAATCAAAGCTTTATTGTAAAAACCTATTTAAATCCCCAAAGAGCTCTGAAACATTCATTTCACTTTCCTGTCTGCTTCAATGGGTATTTTATGTGAATTGTGAACTTGGGAAACATAAAAGGGAAAAATTAAAAAGAAATATGTACATTCTGTAAGAATCAGCAAGAAAGCCGTGAACAACATTTTAGTGAGTAAACCACAGTGTGGAATGCATCTAGCCAGTTTGATATAGTCTTTCCATTTTCTTTATGATCTGCTCATGTAAGGATGACTGAACATTTATTTAAACTTTAGAAAGATCTTCATATTGTTTAAATGCTTCTCTACTTTACTCTAGAATTGGCTAACATAGAAAGCTACTTAGTTATATTAAAAATGTATTTTAAAAGATATCACCAGTCATTTTTTTTTTTGAGAAGCATCAATTTCTAAACATTTTCTCGATTTAATGTTTATGGTATTATTTATCTATGATATTAGGTGAATTAAAATGTACAGATTATTTTCATTTAATTTCTGTTATGAGAACAGAAATAATACATATACTATATAGTCTGATTTTTGAGACAGTTGCCATGTAGCTAAGGCTCGCCTTGAACTTCTGATTCTCCTGCCTCAGCCTCCTGAGTGCTTGGATTACAGGGGTGTACATGTAATTGTCTTAAAGAACACTGGATGAGAACATAGGCATTGAAAGGAAGAACTAGACTGAGTTGTTGGAGACAGACGTTTGTGTGTGATCCTGGAAGAGTCATGTGATGGTCTTTGAAAAGATCGGAGAGCCAGACGAGAACATCGTTTAGATTGTGTGGCATGAGGTGGTGCACACCTGTCATACCAGCACTGCAGGAAGCCGCTGTGGGGAGATCACAGACACAATGACAGCCTGCTATATAGAAAGCTTTAGGCCAGCCTGGGCTACATGAGACACTGTCTCAAAAAAAAAAAAAGCATTTATATAATCCACTTTTTGAGATATCTGCATAAAAGACTTAATTTTAATTTTAAAATACACTAACCAGATGAGTGAACTTAATTTTATTATTAACTTTTTGTTTTTTAATTAAATAGCAGTTATGTACATTTAAGATATACAGCTATACAACACACACACACACACACACACAATGCACTGATAAAATGTAGTTAACTTATTCATCACTCAAGTACTATTTTTTTTTTCTCTTTCTATAGTGAAATCATTTGAAACCTACTTTCTTAGCAATTTTGATCTGTTTTGTTTCCTGGCAACTTTTAAGTCTACAATACATTATTATTGATAACAGGAAATCTAGATGTCACTAAAGAAAAATTATGAGAATGCTGAAAAGCCAGAGAGAGAGCCTCCAGAAAGCCAAAATATTATAAAGGGAGCATAGAAAACCTCAGACATTCTAGAATTTTCTCATGACACCCACGAGTTATGCATTATTATTATTTAGGCTAACCCATCTGTTATTTTGATTCATTAAGTTTTTCTTGGCAATGCAGCTGACATGCTGTCTTTCACATAAACGTCTAGTTCCTGTCCTTCCTCTTTCAAAAAGAGACTCTTGTGATTCCACGTAGACCTTGAGTCACTGGATGGAAGTAGAGCCGGCTCAGGAGAGGAGAGGGGGCCCAGACCACAGCCATCCGATGGAGATAGCAAAGGATCCACGGCAGCACATCAGTGGGGACCTTCCGAGGCATCAGGGTGCCTTTCTGCTGGCCCCTGACCTCTTCTCAAGCAGACTCCACGGCTTGCAGCTTTTGGATGTTAATAAGTGAAGCTGTAGACTTTTCCTGAGTCACATGGTCTCTTGTTTGGATCCTGTCGGGAGGAGGAAAGGGTACAAGATAAGCAGGCCTCTTGGTCAATTATTAGTAATATAATCCTTTTACAATTGAGTCAGCTTAAGCAGGTTTAAGCTAAAAAAAAAAAAAAAAGAAGTGGTACTTACTACCAAGACAGAGGTTATGGGAGAGGAAGGCAAGGAAGATGGGAGGGAGGGAGAGAGAGAACAAGAGAGAGAGAACAAGAGAGAGAGAGAGAGAGAGAGAGAGAGAGAGAGAGAGAGAGAGATTAGTGAAGACTTAGAGAATAGACACCACCTGGAACTAGCTTGGGCTGGAATCGAACTCTGGCATAGACATCTTTATAAAATTTCCAGGGGGTGTGTAATATAACACAGGTGGTATGTAGAGGAAAAGGGGAATACAATGTGGGCTATTGCCATTGTTCTTGCTTGCCCACCAGAACTCCATGGTAAGATGCTTTTGTTGAAGACACTACACAGATTGATCACTGTGGGGGCCCGTTTTTTTTTTTGTTTGTTTGTTTGTTTTTGTTTTGTTTTTTTTTTTTGTTTTTTGTTTTTTGTTTTTCCCACTAACCCCGCAGCTCCCCAGAGTTTTCTTGAGTGTGAGTAGCAGGAAATATTAGATAGAAGGATTTATTGCAGAGATAAACAGATAGAAAATAAAGGAGAACCTTGAGAGGGCCTGGAACCTTTTCCAATAGGCCCTGACTGTCTCTGCCCCAAGGTATTTATAGAGACACCAAGGGGTGGAGCAAAAGACCTCCTCCCCCAGCACAGCCAAGTGCAGACCATCTCAGACACCTGCACTCAGGCCGGTGGTCCTACTCATCCTCTCTATGAGGACCTGATGAGTAAAGCCACGAGGAACCTAAAAACGAACCCCCACAGATCACAGCACATGGGGAAATCAAGTTGATATTACTAATGAAGTGCCCTCCCTACTGACTGGCTCTCATAGTACTAGAAGGCTGCTTGAGGGGAAAGAAGTCATCAACAGGATTATTCAGCCATGAACCTGTGAACTATAATAATGACCGGGGTGGCAAGACCCTGGGGATAATACTGGTGCAGCTTTTGGATTGAATTTAAGATCCATGATGTAGAAGAAAGCACATGCTGATACTGAAAATCTTGCCAGGAACCCGTGGTTGGGGAGTTCACAGGCTCTAGGGTGTGAACCTACTACGATTATTTTGTTAAATGGATGTAGTATCAGACTGTCCTCTAAATTCTTGCCCCCTTACCTCATGAGTGAAATTTCTTCCTACTATGGATGGTGGTTCACGTAGAGATTCACAACTGGTCAAAGCATGGAGAATGAATGCCATGGTACACACAGTCACAAGTGGAAAATCTCTATCACTGCCCCTTCTATGGGCTTAGGGACCAGCAAGGAAGAGGAGGAGGAAAGATTCTCAGAGTCAGTCTTGAGGGAGGCCTGGAGTGTAAGAATGTCTTCAGACACCACGGGACTGCTGCATGTATTCATGCACAGCAGCTGTGGTTACCTGCACAAGACCTGTGCAAGATCAAGCCAGCAAACATTCTCTCACGAAGTGCGACGGAGTTCATGAGTCCCTACCCTGAGTTGAGGAGCTATGGACAGTTAGCTAATGGCCTTTGGGGAAGGGAAAGTCAGTTTCTTTAAGGTTGTGACTCCTGGTAGGTCAACCACTCTTTAGTGAGTGACCCTACACCCCAAAGTGTGTGGACAACACAAATTGGAGTCAATGGTTATTAAATTAAAAAAAAAAAAAAAGAGGACATGAAGTTTGTGGTGATATGGGGGTGAGATGGATCTGGGGGGAGGTTAGGGGAGGAATGGGGGTGAATATGGTAAAAAAATCATTGTATAAAATTCTCAAAAGAAGCTGAGTAGTGATGGCGCACATTTTTAATCCCAGTAATGGAGAGGCAGAGGCAGATGGAGTTCAAGGCCAGCCTAGTCTACAGAGCGAGTTCCGGGACACAGAGTCTTGAAAAACCAAGAAAAAAAAATTTTTTTTTTTTTTTAAATCTCAAAAGGATTAACACTGATATTTATTTTAAAGGATCAAGTCCAAGCGACAGTCCCACAAAAATATTTTCAAGATGACTTAAAACATAACTGGGTTTGGAAACTATAGACTCAGAATTAAGATTGGCTCTTTGCTTTGTGTGAACATATGTGTGATATTATGTGTATGCATGGGTACACATCCTTATGTGTGCATGTTTTGAGGCCAGAAATCAACTTTGGGCATTTCCTCTACCCCTGTCCTTGCTTTCTGAGACAGGCCTTTTCACTGAACTTGGAGTTGGCGGTTTAGGCTAGACTGGATAGCCAGTGAGCTCCAGGATGCTCGTCTCTGCTGGTTACAGGCAGGTACCACTCACCTGGTTTTGACATAGGTGATATAGATCTGAATTCAGATCTTCATGCTTTTGCAGTTGGCATTATGACCAGGGAGTCATCCCTCCAGCCCTTGTTAGTTTTTTTTTTAAATCTTTATTTTATGATAATCATTAAAGGATAAGATTTTGTGCAAGTTGACTGCTATGCCAATATTCCTTTTATTATTTTTTAACCTATTTCACAAACAGGCCATAATAGCTTTGTCAATTTAGATCATTATTTTTTAAAAGGAGATATCAAGAAATACCCCTCAGCCTTACCATTGTCTAATTCTATCAAAAAAAAAAAAAATGCAGGTTTTCAACCTTGCCCTCCTCTCCTCCCAAATGAATTTAGCATTCTGGGCCAGTAACAACAAAAACCCCTCTCTGGACAGACAAGAATCACAAAGAAAATAAAAAATTCCACTTAAGCCCTGGGCAAAGGAACTAACTAACTTGAAATATGGCTTCATTCCTTCCTCCATGAAATGTACTTCTCGGTGCTAATGCAGTTGTAACATTTGAAATGAAAAGATCAGAAATGCATTCTTTAAAATTTACAAATGATACAAGATCCCGGCCATGGAGGCTTCCTAGTCAACACTGTTTAGACGTCATAAGTCATCACAGTGAGGCACGAAAGCCTGTTACAAACAGGAAGAAATAAAACTGCCAGTGTTCATAAATCCACAGATGATAAACATGACAAGCTATGAGGACTGGCTGACAGCCCCCACCCCCACCCCCACACTTTTCTCCTTCACCACAACAGTACAGAGGATAACACAACACAGAACACACTGCCTTCCAGAGTATTGGCGAATACCGAAAAAGCTCTGATTTTTAAAAATTTGCATATATAATAGCTACAAAAGCCCGGAGGTGTAGCTCAATGGCAGAGTACTTGCCCACATGCTTGAGCTCAGTCCTCAGACTAGCAAAAAATAAGCAGGGCCCAATTTAGGAAAAGTTTACCTAAAGCTTGGCTAGAAGTTCTGTTCAAAGGCAGGTTGTGGGGGCTGGGTATGATCTCAGTGGTAGAAACACATATCACAATACAAAGGGCTCAGTCTCCAGCACCGAATACCAGCTGAGAAACTGCAAAGACATCAGCGCAGGAAAAGAAAAAAAAAAAAATTGCAGGAATCACGATATTATAAGAATGCTATTTACAAAATTGATAAAAGTTCAATTAAAATTCTCAATTAAAAAGCCCATAAAGACTTTGTGATAACTCAACTTTAAAATACAGACAAAAGGTCGGGCGGTGATGGCACACACCTTTACTCCTAGGCAGAGCCAGGCGGATCTCTGTGAGTTCGAGGCCAGCCTGGTCTACAGATCAAGATCCAGGACAGCCAGGGCTACACAGAGAAACCTTATCTCGAAAAGACAACAACAACAAAAACAAATAAACAAACAAACAATACACATGAATGGAAGTGTAAGGCAACTCGGGCCAGTTTTGAAGAAGAATATGGTAGAAAGACTTCTCACATGAAAAGCTGACTGTAAAGTTTTAGTAATTGAAATTGTGTGGTCATGTCAAAGTGGGCATGGGGGACGCTTGTCAGCAGAACAGGAAAGAGATGATGACGGAAGTGGCATTGCTAATTGGTGGCAAAGCACATCCGTTCAATGCAGGTTGCCAGGGTAACTGACTGTTTTCAAGGAGCAAAACAGCATCAAACCCTTAGTGTTCATAGAAGTCAATTACAAGTAGATTAAATGTTAATACGACTTCAAAGAAGGGAAGTTTGATGGATGGTTACTGAGTTAGGCAGGGGCATGCTGGTATATGCTGCTGTTCTTTAGGGGGACCATAAACAAATATGTGATGTTTATTCCAGAAAGCTCAAAGAGCCAGACCTGGTGCCAAAGCAGCCTGGGAGTCAGAGGCAGGACAGTGGTCACAAGTTCAAGGTCTGCTTACAGGCAGGCCTGTGAGTACAAGGGGATTGGTGGGGAAGAATGGTTTCAGTGGGAAGGTGGGGTGGGTGTATGACTAAATGACTAAAATTTATCACATACATGAATGAGACTGTCAAACAATTTTTAAAAATTAAGGAAAAATGAAACAAAATAAGCCAACCAACTGGAGTCACCAGAAAGTAGAGAAATAATAGAGGAGGATACTTTGTAGTTATTAGATCAGTAGAAATTCTGTGTGTCAACACAAAATGTATCACATGTGAAGTGACATTACCCCTTGTCCACTGGAAAAGAGCATGGATAGGTCATCTTTGGAGTGAAATCTGGGTTCTCCAGCCCAGGGATGATGATACACATTCTCTAAGGTCCAGCAACTTCATTCTGAAGCATACACTCTGCGTACCATATCTCCCATGCTCATAATACTATCTCTATATGTATATGAATACCTGTAACAAGATGGCCTATGATAGGAAAAAAAGTTTTAATAATTAAAATGCTTTTAACAAGATAGTTATGTAGCAGTTAAAATTAATAAATTACAGCAGTGGTTTTCAGTCCGTGAGGTAGGGGATGATTTTTGTCTTCTTCAAAAGGCTGAATGAGCCATGTCTAGACTTGGATATTTTCGGTTGTCAAATTGCGGGGTTGGGCATATTACTGGAAGGTGGTGGATGGAAACCAAAGCTATATTAAATATTAGGACACACAAGACAGACTCATAGCATCTATCTGTCCCCAAATGACAACACTGATTGGGTTGATAGCTACAGTCATAGTCACGATCCACTTGGATTAGTGTGGTAAGAGGAAAGCTAGCCCATCAGTCGTCCTGGGATTAGTTGTGCTTTTGAGAGTAGATTTTAGACCTTAGATTTATCCATATTGATTTATTTTAAGAATTGCATTCATTTGCTTCTTTGTTGGGGAGGAGGGTGGACATGCTCGAGCCATGGTCTACTAGTGGAGGTCGAAGGACAACTTGCTGGAGTTGGCTTTCTCCTTCTGCCATGGGATTGAACTCAAACTGTTTGAAGTGGAGGCAGGTCGTTTGATCCACTCAGCCATCTTGCCAGCCCCAATACATATTCTTCTAAATGTAGTTTTTATATCTTACCACTTTGTTCGGATCGTAATACTGGTTCCCGCTGAGACTTCCATTTTGACTTGTGGGTTTAACTTCCAAATGTTCAAAATTTTTATATGTTCCTTTCTATTTTATTTCTTAAAATGTTGTGGTTAGAGAATATACTTTAAATGATTTAAAATATTTTAAATGTTTTCGAGGTTGAGGTTGTGGTTTGTCTTAATGAATAGTCTATGTATAAAAATATGTGTATCTTACTGTGGGCGAGAGGGCTTGGTAATGTGATGTAGGTCAATTTGGTAGCTCGTGATGGGTCTTCTTATTGCTAATTTTATGTACATTTATCCTGCTGATTTCTGGGAAGCACATACTTCAGTCTTCATGTATACCTCAAGTATGTCTATTTCTCTTAGTATTTCTAGATTTTTGTTGTTATTTTATGTACTTTGAAGATGTATGGGCGAGTATATTATTCTGTTACACCTTCTGGTGAATTGGCTATTTGTCATTAAATGTTTCCAGTTACTCTTATCCTTGAAAGTGTGTGTGTGTGTGTGTGTGTGTGTGTGTGTGTGTGTGATGTGTATGTGTGTTGGTCCTCTTTGAGGTTTGTTGGGGTTCTTGTATCTGTGAATGTATACCTTTTACTGTATTGGGAAAGGTTTTGTGTTTGTTTCCTGGCCTGTTTGAGGCAGTATCTCATAACATGGCTTAAGCTGGCCTTGAACTCACAGTCCTCTTACCTCTCTCCTCTTTCTTCCAAGTGCCAGGACTGTAGGTATGCACCATCATGCCTAGCTATATAAGGGAGATTTTTCGTCATTATTTTCAATTATTTTTCTGTATTAATCTCTTCCTCTTTTATAAGTAAGCCTCTGATGACCTAAATGCTAGCTATATTTTCCAGTTGTTCCTGGGGCTGTATTTACTTTTAAAGTCTTTCCCTTCCATTCTCAGATAATTGGTGTAAGTTTGCTAATTCGTGTGGGTCTACATACCGGCACGTGCTCCACTCAATATGCTACTCAGCCTGTACAGTGAGGCGGTTCAGTGACTGTTCAGTTCTTACTTTTTCACTTGCTCCTTTGTTAGTTTATGCTTTTCTGTTGCAAACTGGATTTGTCCATGCATTTCCTGAACATTCATATTCACCGTATGAGGAATAGTTAGGGCAGATGGCCGAAGCCTTCATTTAAAGCTTCTAATTCTGAACTGTGGGTTTAATGGTAGTTTAAAAGAAATATAGTCATCCTCCCTCCCTCCCTCCCTCCCTCCCTCCCTCCTTCCTCCCTCCTTCCCTTCCTTCCTTCCTGTCTCATGCTGAAGGTCAAATCCAGAGCTCTGAGCGTTGAGAGCAAGCTCTCCACCACTGGACCACACACACCCTCAACATGGACAGTCGAGTTGTTGCTAATTCTCCTTTCGGTTACTTCTCTGGTCTACTCTTTTTCAGGCAGTTAGTTTCTAGAAACCATTTAGTGTGAGGCTCTTGGACATTCAAGAGTTAGCCATGGCTAGTAAAAAGAGTGCATACTGGTTGGGACTGCCGTATGTGTTCCCCATGGACCACTCACTTGTGTCTGCTCATCTGTGTTCTCATCCTGGGAAAGCCACCATGGAAAGTCAGCTGTTGAGTCCACCGCCACCATAAGACAGCTATCTGTTTCCTCTTTCTTCTTACTCTCCAGTTCTTGGCTCCTAATGTTTGCTACTCACTTGTAATCGTCTTCCCTTTCTGAAACCTCTCGACTTTCCACTCTGCTCCAGTGTCCCATTCCTGGGAGTTTCATGAGAGTCAAGGATGGGTTCCTGGTTCAGGTCAGTGCTGCTCAAAGTGGCTGGGTATCAGCACCACCTGGAGCTCCTTAGAAGTGTAAATTCTCAGCCCCCCTTCCTAGACCTACTCAATGAGAAACTCTTGGGCAATGTTTGTCAACCTGTGGATCTCGACCCTTTGATGGTTGCCTATTAGACATCCCATATTTCAGATATTTACATTACGATTCATAACAGTAGCAAAATTACAGCTATGAAGTAGCAATGAAACAATTTTACGTTGGGGGGTCACGGCAACCTGAGGAATTAATTGTATTAAAGGGTCGCAGCATTAGGACGGTTGAGAGCCGCTTGCCTAGGGCGTAGGGTGCAGGAATCACCTTGAACATTTTTACCACGTTCATTTGTGCACTAGGGTTCGAAAAGCACTAGCTTCGGTGAGTAAGGTGTGAAACTCTTTGAGTAAGACACCAGGAAGCACTTTGTTCTGACGAGAGCCGACAGCAGCGCTCTCTGTTTTCAAAAGTTTGAATCTCGTGTCTTTGGCGTGCGTCTATGTAATCTTTCCTATCTGGGAGATTCTTGAAGAAGAGACAGAATTTGACAAGTGGAAGAGGAAAGCCATGGCAACCAGCAAACAGGGAAGGTGGAAAGACAGTCCAAGCTCAAACAGCAAGGAGTAGGCGTGGCAGGCTCTGCCCAGTCAGAGAGGGAGACGCCCTTACTGGGGCCTTCAGACCCCAGATGGTGTGGACCCAGGAGCCAAAGAGCGGGTTTATGCAGAACTTATTTCAGGCAGTAGTGTGAATATGTGCAGAATGAGGTTTGGAAGACTGAGAAATCAGGACACTATCAGTCCCAGCATCTTATCGATAAATAGTTGAACTCAGTTCACTAGGGTGTCACATGACTAGCTGATGTTGCCCTCTATTAGCCTCAGGACCCGTCCTCTCAGACTTCCGTGATTGACAGGTGACCTAGCCAACCCCTACTAGGAGCATTTCACCATTAATACTCATAACTCAAAAGGCAGGTCATGGATTTTGCTATGTGCATCTGGTAAGATCTCCTTGGTCACTCAACTCTCAGAATAAATGTCTGAGCAAATGGTGGCTGCGGAGGATGGTGACTTGCTCAGATACAGCGAGTCCTGCTGGAAGAGAGTCTTCAAAAACTGCCCCCATTCCCTCAGCACTTCAAAATGCGTGTGTTTTTTAGAAGCACGAATCGCAGGGTTTTCAGAAACTGGCCTGCAGTGAAATTGAAAATGCAGCTGTTAATCAATCCCAAGTTCCTGTAGAAACCTTAGAACAAATTCAAAATCATTTGTCATCAATTTCACATTGCCCGGGCAGACTAGACTTTGACCTGAGGAAGTGCGTGTAGCCATACTTGTACAATAAGTAAGGCTGGGATTCAGACTTCAGTGGTGATGGGTGATGCTAAGGCAGAGATAACGGAGCCCCGAAAGCCAGATTTTGCAGCTGAATGCAGCTTCATTCATCTTATTTTAATGGCCCCATTCATTTTGCACAGGAAAGCATTTCTATTTGGTTTTCTCATCATGACTGGGTGTGATATGCAAGCAGAGAAGGTTCTGAAGCGAAAAGGACTGAAAGAGAGTCCTTGTGGATGGCTGGAGAAGAAACTCCCTACAATGCTTCACAGTCAACTCTTCTGGATGTTTCCTAAGAAAGCCCTTCTTGCAGCCACAGATTGAACGACCAGTTCCCTTGACCGGTCTGTCTGATGCCTCAAGTGCAGGGAGTCAGAGATTCCTTTTTTTTTTTCTTCTGAGTCCAGAATAGGAAGGTGGTAGCGTATCACACCAGCTCCAAGCAGCATAGTTAAGAAGCCAGCCTCATGAGCCACTTGTTCTGAGAGCGTAGAATGCAGCCGATGCATTGACTAGTAAAGGCAAACAATGACCTGAGCTGGCCTTGCCAGGGTCTCTTATTTCCAAAATTCCTAGGGTTGGGTGAGTGGCCAGAATCGAGGCGGGCGACTTGAGCAGGACCCCGGGCCTGATGGCAGAACAGTGACAGGGCTCTGCTGTGGCAATAATGACCAGGGAAAGCGAGGGGCCACTACGTGCCGACCGTATTCAACCTCCCTTTTGAACTAAACAGCCCATTTTTCTTTCCGGGTTTGCCCTCCTTCCCCTAATTTTCTACTTCACTGGCTGAGTGAGTAGAACCAGACTGTGGCTCATTCTTTCAGTGTGGTGGTTTGTAAGGCCTCAGCGTGTCTGCCCTCTCCCTGCCGACTCAGGCTCTCTTCGGGCATGGCTGCTTGCCAAGTACCTTAGCATCCACACGTAGCATGGAGCGGAGCGCCATCCCGTTTTTCTCAGTCTTGACCACACTTGGCCCTGCCGCTCCCTTCCAGTCCCCCAAGGAGGAGCAAGCAGGTAGACCGGGAAGCCCAGAAGAGTAAGCCAAAGCTAAGGAGCTAATGCTGTGTCAGCTGATACTTTCAAGATAGCTGGCAGCGTTAAGTTGGCTGTTAGGAGGAAACTGCACAGAGACCAGATTTCATTATCATTACATAAAAATGCCATCGGGGAAATCATGGTGCCTTTAGCAGGGCATCATTGACTCCTCTCCTGTCTTCTCTTTCCAGGCCAAGCTCTCCCTCCCCCATCCATAGCGTGTGTGAAAGCAGCTGCTGTTCCTCTTAGGAGGACCACGTTTGTGCTGAGCCTGGAAGGCTCCTGTATGGGGCCACTGAGCTGAGTCCGCCCTGGACTTTTATCCCGGGATGGCGTGGATGAGGGTAGGTGTGGTAGGGTGTCTCCTCAAGTTTCCTCGCAGCTCCTCATGGGCTACGAGAAGCATTTTCATCTACCAGGATGTGACGGTGCCCATGGCCTGTGGTGCTTATTTCTGTGGGTTCTTCATCACGCTCAAAAGGTCTTCATTGGATTCCTTTACTGGCCTGGTGCTGCGGAGGAACCGTAGGAGGGGAAAACACCAGAGGGAAAAACGCCTTTTGGGTGTGAAAATCAGACAATCCTGTTGTTTTCCACGTCCTTTTAAAGCTGCAACTCAGAAAGTCACTTAGCAGAGGAGGGTTTGCATAAGCCTGGAGATTAAGTTTCCAGATGTTATTTAGAAGTCTAATACAGAAATGATCTGACATCGGCATCGCATCCATGACAGGGAAGCTGTCGAGACAGAGAACACCCTGTTAGAAATGCTCCCTTAAATGTGTTCCTCTGTAACTAGTCACTGGAATTGGCAGTGATTTCCCGTGCAATGCAATATTTTTCGTTTCACCTTTAATTTCTGAAATTGTTTTCTAAAGTAATGTCCCTTGTGGGGAAAGTAGGCTGCTGCTGGCGAACTAAATGCCCTCTGTTTCCTTTCAGGGGACTGGGAATGCAATCACCTAAGAAGGCTGGGCCAGGCCTCCCCAGACTGTGGAGAACCATTACCAAGATGACTCCCCACTGAGCCAGGCAATCTTGCATCTCTGGCAACCGGGCCATGCTCAAGCTGAGAGAAATCATCGCGGGTTCACACATCTATAGCAGTCTTTGTCTGATGACCATTTAAATCTCTGGGGACGAGAGTTTCTTCCCGGTGCCAGTGGGTCAGACTGCCCTCCTGAACAATGACAGCTAAGTCTTGAATCACTCTTCCCTCTCCTAACTCTCCCCGGTTTGACATTTTGTCTCCCTCTGTCCAGTCGCTTAAGTCGGACCACGGTCTTTTTTGTGGGACACCATGCCTTCTAAAATGAGTCACAGTCATTGGCTCTCCTGCCTCCCTCGCTGCTCGGATGGAAAAGCTTTTAAGCTTAGTTCCTGGTGTTTTCTTTTTTTCTCCTGGAAACTTTCATCATTGAATTAGGAAAAGATTCAGAAGCGAGAGGTGATGGAAAGCAACTTTATGTAAAGAGGAAAAAAAAAAATCAAAGGGGAAGGTGAGGAGGATGTCTTCGAGAGTGAGCATTGAGAGCTGCGTGCTGTTATCTCCTGTTGTATCCCCTCACGGAGTGACCTTTGGCACTTTCATTAAGTGAAAGGAAAATGGCAGGCTCTGCATTTTTTGTCCATCCTCTCAGGACTTTCCCCAACCTCGATGTATTTCTATTATCAGCCTTCCAGGCTGTCAGAAAAAATCCCTAGAATAGTTACACTTCAGGGGGCCTTTCCTTCTCTGTGAAATGTAATGTCCAAAATACTGGAGGCAGATGATGAGATTTCTATTGGAATGCAAATGCATCACTCCGGAGGGAGAAGATACCAGGGCAGTGTCTTCCCAGAGAACTGCGGTGTATCAGATTGCATCAACCGGTTTACAGAGTTCCAAGAGGAAAGGATGAAGGGAAGGTCAACTCCGGGAGATGATTGAGGTTCATTTTATAACACGATCATTTGATGGCTTGCCACTTAAGAAAGATGGAAGAGAATAAGGGTCATATTTAGTAGAAGGAGAAAAAGAAAGAAAGTAGAATACACCAGAGGAGATGATTTATACAAAATCTTGGCAAACTGGTGTTTTATTGGTGAGTAAAGATGTGAGTAGATAGATACCTTAAATAATTCAGCATTTTTGAACATGAAAATAGAGAATTAAAAATGCCAGTATCTTTTGCTAAATTGGTTGTACTTTGTTGTTGTTTTTCAAGACAGAGTTTCTCTATATAACAGCCCTCGCTGTCCTACAGACCAGGCTGGCCTGGAACTCACAGAGATCCACCTGCCTCTGCCTCCCCAGTGCTGAGATTAAAGGCATGCACCCACACCTGGCAATTGGTTGTGCTTTGTTCTAAGTTACAGATAGACAGAAAGAGTCATCTTTGCCTTTTGGCCCAGGGAATTGTGTATCAACTGACTTGCAGAGTCACAAAGGAGCTGCTCTGTGACATTGCCTTATAAATAGAAAGATCAAAATCTGTTTTCCCATCCACACTTGAAAACCCTGTCCATGAGAACAGAGAGTTTTATGGTTAATAAATGTTAAGTTCACCTGTACAGAGGAGTAATACACTTTCGCTATTATTTATGAACTGCTCTTGGGATAAGGCAGATCTGACACTGCCTGTGGGTGTGTGCTGGTCTAACCCAAAGACCACGTGGTTTCCACCACTTTATTGTCTATCTGCAAAGAGAGAAAAGAGGTGGAATAAAAGATGCATTTTTCACACGTGGTTCTCTGGTTTGGTGGGAAAGAGTGCTAAAAATTGCAGCTAAGGAACATTTTGGAATGAGGTTCAATGTGACAATACCTTCTTCCTCCTTGAGAGCAGCAATGACGGTAGCTTAGCTGTTGGGTACTGGTCTGTGGACAGAGCTATTGCTGTGTGTCAAGTGCATTGTGAGGAAATACTGAATAGGTAGAAAAGGAAAAAAGGGTCTTTGACGAAAAGGCTGACAGCGTCTCCAAATAGCATTAGCCCGTAGGCCAAGAACAATTTTCCTATCCAAATCATGAAAACTGTAGTATTGGGTTTTAGATTGCATCTGTCTATGTGTGTAGAGGTCAGGTGGCAGTCTCACGTGTTCTTCCCCAGATGTCATCCACCCTGTGTTTAAAGACAGTCTCTCACTGGGACCTGGGATTTGACAATTGGCTCGGCTGGCTAGGCAGCTAGTCCCAGAGAGTCGCCCATCTCTTCCTCCCCACCCAGTGCTGGGATTCCAGGCAAAGACCCTCTCTTCTTCTCTGACTGAGCTATCTCTGTAGCCAGAGTCATCCTTCATCACCATAATCATCATCATTGTCATCATCATCATCATCATCATCCTCACCATCCTCATCCTCATCATCGAAGAATGATGCATCTACTGTGTTGGAAATCATTGTGAAACAGGAATATTTTAGAAGACAATAAAGGCCAGAATGCTATTGGTTACAATAAATATTTCCTTTGTTAAAAGCATGCCAATTTCCTTTACAAGAAAATTTTTAATGAAACTCATCCAAAAGATGTAAGATGTGTTGAATTGAAAAGTTTCATTGTTGGCTTGGCATTCGATAGGAACTCTAACTACCAGGTGAAAGATGTTGTTAATTGAATCTCATTTGATCAGATGGCACAAAAGCCACATGCAAGTCAAAATCAATTTGAGGCCTTCTATTTTTGTCCTAGTAACTTGTGACTTGCAGTTTTTTTAAATGTCAAAATTCAAATATCTTTCACCATTTAATTTTGTGTTATTATCATCACACCACTCAAAACCCACTTAGAAAATGAAGTCACCTTTAACCTTAATAGCTAGAATTAAGCAAAGTAGGTAAAGCAACATTTCTTGGGGCTCAAGTATTTTCAAGTGCTTACAACAGCTCCTTGGTGTCTGCTTCCAATAATAAACACGGAGCCAGCTTCCTGCTCTCTCTACAGTGTGAACTATTAGTCACTCACTTAGCCATTCCCATGAGGCTGCAGCACCCAGTCTCATTTGGATGAGTCACTTGGGAGGCTCTGAAGCAAAATGCTCATGAAAGAAGCTGTTCCCAGAGGGATTTTTGACAGCATCCTTTGTCTGGCTAAGTGATGTGAGCAGATCCTAGCAACCGGAGGCAGAGGCCGAAGTTTGTGAGCAAGTGGAGATCTCGAAGACACTCTCTTTTTCTACTATGTTTGCTATAATAACTAATTTTTAAAAGTTCAGATTATGGGGCTGGAGAGATAGCTCAGAGGTTAAGAGCACTGACTGCTCTTCCAAAGGACCCAGCCGGGTTCAATTCCCAGCACCCATATGGCAGCTTACAACTGTCTGTAACTCCAGTTCCAGGAGATCCAAAACCCTCACACAAAACACCAACCCACATAAAATAAAAATAAATGTAAAAAAAAAATCAGATTACATTTTATTCGCTTATGCACAGATATGCATGTACCCTGGCATGCATGTGTAGGTCAGAGAACAACTTGGAGGAGTTGATTCTCTCCTTCTAACACCTGGTATTGAACTCAGGCTGTCGTTCTTGGCAGTGGGAACTTCTAACCACAGAGCCGATGTCTTTTAAAAGACATCATTAAGATTCTGTATTAACCTTTTCCAACTGTGTAAGGACCAGTTGGCCCTCTCTTGTAATCATCTCCCCCTGAAACATCTGGAATAAGCAAAGCTTAATTTCAAGTAGAGTCGACTGGAACTGTGGCCTACTAGGCAAACCAATCAGGCAGGGATATTTTCCTGGCAAAATTCATCACTGAAGTTAGATACTTAAACGAAACTGAAGAGGGGCCAGAGCGATGTGGCTCTTCCAGAGGACCTGGGGTTCAATTCCCAGCACCCACACAGTTGATGACGGCCATCAGTAACTTCAGCTCCAGAGGCCGGAGGATCCAACCCTCTCTTCTGGCTTTCACTGGCGCTGTGTGTACATGGTGAGCAGACATGCAGGCAACTAAAACACCCCACACACACAAAAATAAAAACAAGGAAACCTTTAACAACCGTTGGAAGATGTAAAGATGTTGACGGAAGCCCCTCCCAGCTCCGTGTGAAATGATGACGTCATAGAACACGTGGGGAAAGGTAAGAGGGGCTGTTGGCAGGAATTGTCACGTGGAAACCCTGCCACAGGGACCAAATAGGACCGGAGTAAGGGAAGCTACTTCCTGTAAAGCAGTGATTCTCAACCTGTAGGTCGAAACCCCTTTGGGGCCGAACAGCCCTTTCACAGGGGTCGCCTAAGACCATCGGAAAACACAGATATCTACATGAGGATTCACAACAGTAGCAAAATCACAGTTATGAAGTAGCAATGGAAATAACGTGATGGCTGGTGATCACCACACCCTGAGGCACTGTACTGAAGCGTTGTGACGTTAGGAAGGCTGAGAACTACTGCTGTAAAGGGTTAGAATGTCTTTCGAGCTTCCCAACCAACCCTTCGGCCGTCCTATGGCGATCTCTTCGTAGATGCTATCTGGTGATGCTGCTAAACTCTTTAGCGTCTCCACTGCTCTTCCTTTGGTTATCATCTTCCTCTCCCAGCATACCCTGCTCTTTGATGCTCTTTCTTCAGCCTGGCATCTTCATGTCACACAGCATTCTCCTTTCCCAACTTCCACAACGGCCTGTTCTGTGCTGTCTCGGGGTCTTGATGGGTGGTGGAGTAATGGTACCCTTTGATGAGCAGTGGATGCTGAAATTTCAAATGAAAGCTGGGTCTCACTGTATTTCTGTGGCTGCAATTTAAAAGGCCAGTTTGGATCAACTCTCTTTTAACTTCAAGGATTGACTCCAATGTCGAAAGGTTGGATTGTTCAAGCTTATGGAGGAACAATCAGTCAGCAGAGGGATCTATGTTTTCTCGACAGTGTACCTTCCTGGTGACTCTCCGTCCTGCTTTGTCTCAGACCACTGCTTACCCACTGATGCCGGAAGTCACATGGACCCTACTACAAGGTTTAGAGTACATCTTCAGAGCAGGGCTTGGGCAGTCTCCTGGTTCTCCGCAACAGAAGCTTCTCGAGAAGCGTGATTCAGTGCTACCTCTCATAAAAGGTTATTGCAATTCCATGAAACTTGCAGACACTTAGGGAGGGCACCTGCCACTCCCCGTTCCCCCCTCCATGTCGCCACGTCTCAGCGGCTTTGCTCTTCCTTCCGTTATTTCACAGTCGAGGGCTCCCAGGAACAGCCAGAGCGGCACACACTGGGTAACCGACATTTTCCCATTAAGTCTCCACTTCCCTTGCTTTATAATAGACTCCTGTCAGACCACAGAGTTACCATACATCAGACAGACGAGCTTTAAAACTCATGGAGAGAAACGTCTTTCAACTGCTTTTGAAGGGACTGAACGTTACACAGGAAGAGAATCTGAGAAAGTCTTTCTCCTCATGCGTTTGGCTACCCATCTGGCTGACTGACTTCTGAAACAGCTGGAGTTTCCAAATGTAAAGTCGGGCTTAAAGATGTCCTGGGTGAGAAATACTGCCTCAAGTTTTAAAGGAAAAAAAAAAAGTTAAACACATTTAGTAAAGTTAATAGTGGCTAAATTTCTAAGTCTGCGCTTGTGAAATTCAATGCTTCAATCTGCTCATTTGCCAGGGCATGATTTACTCACAGTTCATAAACACATTTAAGTGCTCAGTAAGGAACACACAATCTTCTCAAAATTTATGGGAAATTGAAATAACTCCTTCAGTGTAGAGGATGGAAAGATCATGATGCATATATATTATATATGCATAATTATATAATTATATTTGTATATATGTAATATGAAATACATTATAATGATGTATATATATAGATATATATATATACACACACACTATAGATATTTGTTTGTTTGTTTTTTTGAAACATGATCTCACTAGGTAGCTCTGGCTGTCCTACTCACTCTGTAGACCAGGCTGGCCTCGAACCCAGAGATCTACTTGCCTCTATCTCCCAGGTGCTGGGATTAAAGGTGTGTGACAGCGAGATGGGTTTAGCACCTTTGGTGGAAGAGCTGAGACCTATTTCCAGGGCAGGAGCTCTTGAGAAAGCTTGAAGCTCTTAAAGCCTGTGGATTAATATAGAAACTCAAGCAGTTAGAGTCTTAAACTTCGAGTCTAAAGCAAAAGGTCTGACTTTGTTCAATGGAGAGTTTCAATGCAGAGAATGAGGAACTTCCTCCCTGATCACTAAAGTGAGACATATTTATTGTAGAAAGCTTGGGAACTCCCGAAGAGCAGAAGTCAGAATAGGTGGGGAGGGGTCAATGGCTCAGGGGGGAAAATGCTTACTGGCAAGCATGGGGAGCCTGAGTCCAGATCTTTAGCGTCCATGTGAAACCATGGGCATGTCAGCTCATTCCTGCAATTCTAGCACTGGGAGGTGAGGGAGAGGGATGGCAGAGACAGGCAGGTCATCGGGACTTGCTGTCCAGTCAGTCTAGACAGAACAGTGAGTTCTAGGTTCAGTAAGAGACTCTGTGCAAAGCAATAGAATGAGAAACCCAACATGAACCTTTGGCCTCTTCATTGAAACGCACAGGTAAGCTCACCTACACACATATGGACACACATGCATACCACATACACACACACACACACACACACACACACACACACACACAAAATCTTTTTTTAAAAAATCAGAATAAAATCGTGTCAAATCTTGTCAATCAAACACAATTGCTGTTATATTAATAAACATCGCATCTTTTCTCCTACGTAATTGGCCAATTTTCTTTAATGAGGCATCATTCTTAGTCAACATGCTGGTTGAATCTGCTTCTTTGAATTAAAAATGTATCCTGAAGTTTTCTGGAAGGAGACTTCTGGGAAATGAGGGTTTAAGATCATCTGGAGCAGAGAAAGAACCAGAAAGAGGGAAAAGGGAAGCAGAGACACAGCAAACCAAAGACCTCTTGCAGTGTTCTCTGTTAGATGGGAATATGAATGCAGGAAGGTTGGGGGATGGAGACCTCATGTTTTTATAGTCAAAGATCAAAATCTAGAGGCATAGATATGCCTCTAAAATCAAGGACCTCATTCAGGCCCCAGTTCCTTCTCCTACATGCTTAGCACCTTTGAACATGCTTCTGAACATCTCTGAGTCTTTGATTCAAGAAAACTGAGTGATTAGCATAGGTGAGTCCTAAGTGTGCTGGGGGATATCTTTCTACATGCTGCGAATATATGTTGTTCCTGTTGGTTAATAAATAAGCTGCTTTGGCCCATAGCAAGGCAGCTTAGAGGCAGGCAGGAAATCCAAGGAGAGAGACAGGAAGAAGAAAGGAGAATCAAGGAGATGCCAGCCAGGAGACGCAAGATGTGAAAGTACTGGTAAGCCACGAAGCCATGTGGCAATGTACAGATTAATAGAAACGGGTTAGGTTATAAGAGTTAGCTAGCAAGAAGCCTGCCTGCCATAAGCCATATAGTTTGTAAGTAATATAAGCTTCTGTGTGCTTACTTGGGTCTGAGTGGCTGCAGGACCGGATGGGACACAGGAAAACTTCTGACTACATAGGTGTTTCATATATGGCTTCTTATCTTGCTGGTAGCTTTGTGAGGAAGGATTTATTAACTATAATTTCCACACAAATCCACAGAAAGGTCATAGGGTTAGCCTTCCCATGTGGCAGAGCCAGCACCCAAACCCAGATCTAGTCTCCTTCCTTGTCTTGTTGGTGCTCCTCACTCCTCACACACGACACAGAGCTACTGCTCCATTTTCCTCCCTTCTTCCAGGGTGTCAGGAAGATGACAATATTTCCCATCATGCAGGAAATATTTTGTAACTGTTAAACACAATGGGCAGAATCTTGTTCGAGTCATCTCAAACCAGTTTGATTTCAAGCCATCCATTTTAACACACACTTGGGTCACCTGTCTATCTTCACACAATACATGAAGTGTGAGGTCTCTGAACGGCCTATCGAGGATGGCTGAGCATGAGCTTTATCTGGCACGGCAGTCTTTGGTACCCTATCATTTCTCCTGTTTGCCTGAACAGCCCTCTGTGGCTCCTCAGTGAAAGTTCATGCCAGTCTATAAGCTGATGACAGGCCTTTTAGCCCAGCCAGTTCCAACACAGGCTGCTGCAACCGGACAAAATAAACCACACTCCTCTCTGGGTCCCGACACTTTGAAGAAATGGAGGATGACTTTTCAAAGATTGCTTTGGAGAAATAAAACTTGAGCTTGCCCCTTTCCAGATGTCCGGCCAGGAAGCCCCAGGTGCAAGTGAATCAGCCGACAGGGTCCTCTCACTGGAGACAGCACAAGGCCTCTGTGTCCACAGGCAGCTGGGCAGTGGCTGGACTCTTGGCGATGCTTAGCCTCAGATGTGGCCCGGCGGAGGCTGATTCAGGGGGAGACGCTGCCTCTCACTGAGTCATGAGCCTGTCTTGGAACTTTGCAGGCTTGTGCTTAGGTAACTTGCCCAGTGTTTGTGGTTCACCTTCCACAGCTGACAGCTGAGTCCAATGTGGTAGGGAGGAGGCAGGGGCATGGGGGACAAGTGGTGCTACAGAGGGAGAGTGAGTGATGGTGTGTGGCAATAAGGGAGGCTGAGTTGCTATTTAAAAGACTCAATCAAGGCAGGGATGCTTCAGAGAAAAACTTGGAATTTACCAGCTGAACCTAAAAGCAGACAGAAAACTCAGGGGGATTTACCTGTGGTAGAGACCTCCTCCCACCTGGCATTTCACCACACAAGTCACCAGGAAGTAACCTTTGCTGTGCAGGCTCAGAGTCATAGCAGTACAATTAGCAAATCAATACTGAAGTAGTTAGGTCTGTGGCAATTGTAATAGGCAAAGGAGGAGTTCATCAGACTTTTACCTGAAATTCTGGCCAGGGATGTCTCCTGTCCTTTAGCTGTATATAGTCTCGGTGACATCCAGTTTAAGGTTCCTAGAATTTATGTTAGCGCCCAGACCTTCCAGGTGCTGCTACGGAGTCTACAGATCTGGTCCCATCCACTGCAGCCTCTTTCCCTTAATAGCTACTATATAAAAGTCACATGATACTCTCCCAAAGAGCCGGATCTCAACCCCACCCCACCCCAGGTCCATTGCAGCTTGACTGCAGTCACGTATTAACTCAGCCCCGCTCCCCTATCCCGGGTCTCTGTGACCCCTGTCGTGTAGCATCGGTCACATATTAACCAAGCTGCTTCCTCACAGTCCAGGACCCCTCAACATGAAGCAGAGGGAGCTTCTCTGGCTTCCTCAAGTATTCCCAATATTTAGTTTCTGAAGGTGAAGCTGAGTGTTTGCACCATGCAAGGAAGTAGACACTGTTCCCAAAGTTCACTCCACTTCTCTGACCGAAGAACTCAAGGAAGCCTGCCTGCTTGTTGCGGGGTCTGAGCATCTTTGAGAACAGAAATGTAAAGACCAACACAAGCTGGAGACCAGGCCTAGGAGGGGAGAGTCTTGGGTGAGTCCTACACAGGCAAAAATATCCAAGAATCTGAAGCTTAGGGTGGTTCCATTGCTTCTAACTCCACATTAGAATATTCAGTCACCGTCATCTGCCTTTGATCACGACAACAGCTCCTTGCTTGGTCAGAGGAAATAGAGAAAAGACCGAGAAATAAAGGGCTCAAGCTGGAAACTGGAATGTTCTTGTCAGCACTTTGAGAAAGCTAACAGATGGGAAGCGTTTTGCCCACTCTTTAATAAACATGTGCTGATTTCGGCAAAGAGTTGTGAAATCCCACAGGGTCTCTAAAATACCTCGTCCTCTATCATCTCAGAAGCTAAATATGAAATAACTAAGATGACCCAAAGCATGTGAGTGTCTGAGATACATGCTAAATTTAAAAATAGAGAGTTTTCATTTGATCAAATTATAGGTCTTTCCCCACTAAGTTTTCTGTGTGTGTGTGTGTGTGTGTGTGTGTGTGTGTGTGTGTGTGTGTGTACACACGTGCATGTTTGTTGGGAAGAATCTAGAAAATTGACTCGAAGCACAGGTGTTTGAAAGATTGAGTACAAAAACAGCATCTGTAGACGAATCGCTAAACAGTCGTACAATAAAAAATACAGAGCCAGAAATTAGGGTTAAAACCTGAGAGCTCAGAGGAATAGGAAAAGCCACAGCCACGTCTCCTCTCACCAGCTCCTCAGCTTCCAAAGAGACCTACTTCCTGTCTACCCACGCCTATATGCCTTTCTGTTCAGCCATCTCATTTCCTCTCTCTACCCAGCTACATCACCTCCTGTCTGTCTGTACAGACTTCCGGACCTTTATGTTTAACTAGTGTTGGAATTCAAGGCATGTGCCATCACGCCTGGCTCTGTTCCCAGTGTGGCCTTGAACTCACAAAGATCCGCCTGCCTCTGCCTCCCAAATGATAGGATTAAAGGCATGTGCTACCATTGCCTGACCTCTATGTTTATTACAGTGGCTGGCTTTTTCCCTCTGATCCTCAGATAAACTTTGTTAGGGTGCACAATATATTGGGAGAAACAAAGTATCACCCACCACAAGCATCTGCTGACCAACTTTAACAGAGATGCCAGTGGGGTGGCAAGTATTTGGGAGAGAAATTGAAACATCCCTTGAATGAGGACTATGTAAAAATAAATTAATTAATAAACAAATTAATTAATTAATTAAAAAAGAACACAGTTGAAAAAAATAAAGGCTGTAGATAGAACACTGATATATATGGTACTATCTGGAAGAATGTATTGCAAATAGGAATCCCTTTCATCAAGTAATTTGCATACCAGGAAGGCTTTTATCCTTGGCAGAATGAACAAACATTCCTAGGCTTGTTCCTGTATGAACACAAGTGACTCCCCATTTCTCTTTGTCTCGGGGTGTTTCTTCCCCCTTTCCTGTGTGGTCCAGATCTTCACATTGTACTCTTCCCGCTTCATCTGCTCATGAGATGGAAGCAATCAGGATCTTACAAGCAGCTTAGGATGAGTGGACAGCGACCTCCCTTCTTCTGGTTGTGATGTCTATGACTAATTCATAAACACAGGGTTGTGAGTCACCCCAAACTCCCTGAGTCCCTAATGGCCATATTAGGTAGGCAGAGAGGAGAGGCTCTGGGACCCAAGTCAAGCGCACCAAAGGGCCTTTGGTCTGCGCCTTTCCTTTAAACACTGCTCAGGAGGGGCCCTGTTCCCCGCTGTTGACAATTCACTCAACTGTTCATGAGCTGATGTGTTTATTTGCCAAGGTTTGTTTCCCTAATCCACCTGTTCATTAAAATTCCTGGGGTTCTTCCCAGGATTCTCTCCCAGAGATACTGGATTTAGGGATTAGTTCTAGAATTCTTTAGGGATCCCCCTGAGAGATTCTTATCTTGAGGCAGATATTCTGAAAATTCCCACGCTCTCTCTTCTCAATGGGATTTTTAAGAGGGAAAACCTTTCAGCCAGGTGAGTTAAGGCTCAATGGTGAGTGCAAAAGCACTTTGTATGCCTGAGTCACAAAGCATCGGATAGACTTAACTTGCAGTACAATTAACTTCCAAATTACAGAGTAAAATTCTCAAGGAATCTCCATCCAACCATTTCTTTAGCCAATTGTCCACGTCATCTGCTCAGAACCAGGCATTGTTCTCGATACTAGGGACACAGTAATGAAAAGACAGTTCTGATCCCTGCTCATAGTGCAGACTTCAAATTATAGTCCCCATTACATTAGCAATAAAATATCAATATTGTATTTGTACAGCACCCTACAAAAAATGACATGGAATGATAGTTACACACTGTTCATGCATGCATCAGATTCTGTTGTCGGTGGCTTCGGTACATCAGTGAAATATCAGGTAAAGATCTCTGATCTCATGGAGCTGATATTCTAGTGCAGATACAACACTAGAAAATCTGATCAATTAGGTAACGCATTGAGTATGTATTGCCTTGGGTAGCAAAGGATACTGGTTCTATGATGGGGCAGGGGTCAATAAGTGAATAATGACCACTGAATAAGTGGATAGCCTCATTGTTAAGGGGGTCTTTTAAGTAAAGACTTGCAGATGCAGGATTCATAAGCTGGGACAAATTTCCTAAAATGGGGAAATATTTTTAAAGAAGAGCAAGAGAGGCCAGGAAGTTCATAGCAGAGGTAAGCTGGGATCATTTAGGGACTTGTCAGCTGTTCAGAGTGAAACAGGGGGGCATTGCCGGGTTCTGAGCAAAGGGTGACATGATGTGACCTATTATTATGGGATGATTGTGTTGTGAGTAGGCTGTAAAGGAACATGAATGGAGAACATGAACCAGTTACTTAAATAGCATCTAGCTGTATGTATCTAGATCCAGATGCACATCTGGACAAGCTACAGATGTGCGCTAATGAGAAGCTAACAGTCCTAGGCACTAGAGAAAAAGCCTTCTCCAAGCACACAGGAGTATATGTACAAGAGTATTGGTATGTGTGTGTGTGCTGCGTGCGTGTGTGCGTGTGTGTGTGTGTGTGTGTGTGTGTGTGTGTGTGTGTGTTATAAACAACAACAACATGAACAACCAAGATGTTGACTAGGAGTCAGTAAATGTAAGCTCACTAATTCCAGGACACTGCCCAGTAGTTAAAAAGAATGATTGAGCATTGTCTTATCAAGATGGGTAAATTCCTTTAACTGTTTATCTTTAACAATGAAAATCAAATTGGGATAAGAGTTGCAATATAATAAGTTCAAGGGCTAAAATAGTACTACACACTTTAGATACAAAAATAAGCTGGATGGTGGTGGCATGCACTTTATCCCAGCACTTGGGAGGCTGAAGCAGGTCAGTCTCTGTGAGTTCAAGGCCAGCGTGGTCTACAAAGTGAGTGCCAGGACAGCCAGGGCTACACAGAGAAACCCTGTCTTGAAAAACAAACAAACAGAAACAAAAAAAATATAAACTGTAAGATCAAATGAAGAAAGAGATCTCTTTTCCTCATGATAATTATGTCACGGAATGGAGAGGGGGAAGGGTTTGGAAAGAAAGGGAACAAAATAAATTCCAAACATCCCTGAAATCTGGGTATTCATATGTTAATCACGCCCCTCTTCCTCACTCCCTCCCTCCATTTAAAAAACTTTGAAAAATACTAAAATGTTCAAGTTTATATGTTTTCATTGAAAAAATCAACAAACTCTAATAACCAATAGAAATGTTTTATGAAAATGAGTAAAAGAGAAGCAATTCTTACAGCAATCTGTAAATTCTTAAGTCAACGTATGTCTCTGGTTAAAATAACACCATCATATTATTATTTTCCATGTAAGTTCACTTGCTGGTAGTCAAAATCTGATGCTCCAGAGAGTACTGTGAAGTGAAGGAAATTGGCAGGGCTCAGAAGGAAGGTGTTGATGGCCTTCTCCTACCCTGTTTCCTAAGTGACCAGTCTGTCACTTTTGTCTGTTGACCTGAGTTACAATCCCTTTTACTTAAGGGAGTCACAGACCCCAGAGTCTTTTTCAATATAGGCACTCCACATCGAAAGAAAGGTTTGCTTTCTCTCTCTCTTTGGCAGGAAGGCTGTGATTCCAGAGGCCTTGGATACCCAGGAGGGAGAAATACCACACAAAGAAGCCAGGGAAAAGGTGAATGAGGCACTTTCCTGGGTCCTCTCCACGCCTTAGCCGGTTATCAAGCTCCATCTGGTCCTCTCCACGCCTTAGCCAGTTATCAAGCTCCATCCGCATTTCTACCTGGCTCTCCATTCTTTGTCAAACCTCAACAGAAAAACAGACCATCTCCCCTCAGTCTCTGTGTCTTTATCTCTGAAGGCATCCATGTCACATAAGACTTTGATCCAGTTCATTTGACAGGCTCTTTTTTTATAATGTGTCTTTTGTTACATGCCAGCCGCGACTGTCCGATGGATTAGGAAGGACCACCTCATCGTACTGCCTGAATTCATGTCTAGCTTTTCCTGCCTTTCATCTTTCTGACTGCCTGCTTTTGTACCACGTTTGTCAACATTTAACAGCTTTTGTAGCATTGGTGGTGCACACAGACACCCGCATTAAAAATGGCTCTTGTGAGCCGGGCGGTGGTGGCGCATGCCTTTAATCCCAGCACTCGGGAGGCAGAGCCAGGCAGATCTCTGCGAGTTCAAGGCCAGCCTGGGCTACAGAGCGAGATCCAGGACAGGCTCCAAAACTACACAGACAAACCCTGTCTCGAAACAAACAAACAAACAACAACAACAAGGCCCTTGTGGGTTTTTATCTGACTATCGTACAAAGTTCCTACATCCGGGTTCCCAAGGTTCATGAACTTGGCTTCATGGGGTGGGGGTGCTTTAGGGGGACATTGGCTATGAATGGTCTCACTTCTGCACACAGAGGTTGTCTTCCTCTTCTGCTTGCAAAAGCAGGCCAAATGGCTTAGGAAGCTTATTATTTTGTGGAGCTGAAATGTTATTGGCTGAAGAACAACCCGAGCAAAGGATATTTCAGCGAGTGACAAGTATGTTTTGTACAGTGTATTGATGATAATTTCTCTTCTCTGCCTCTCGCTCTCCTGGTTTTGTGCTAGAGGCTTCTTTTAAAACAAGTGTTTTCAGATTGGAGCACGTTATGGCAAGGAGCCCGGAAGAGGTGGATTTAGCGCACCGAAGTCCTGTTTTCAATTATCAAGAATCCACAAAACCACAGGCTTAGGTTTGGGATAGCCAATTTCAACGTTTGCCCTTCCAATGTAAATGTATAAAACATAAGCTGTTTAGCAGTACTGGGGTCTTTCTCAGTGACACGAGTCTCATCTCTCTAGCAGAGTACCTGCTGTGTAGGCTTATCACAAAAGCAGGTTTATGGCGCCTTCATTAATATGTCTGCACACTGACTAGATCCTGGGATGGGCAATCGTTTTTCTCTAAGCTGTGATCCATCATACATATTCAATTTAATATATTTCATTATGCTAATTTGAACAAGAAAATAGATTTTTTTCCTTACAAGTTCCAGCATATTTTCCAAAGACAGAGAAAACCTGTTACTGTTAGAATACTTTATTCAATTGTTATATAAGAATTTCCATTTTAATGCAGGCAAGTGTCTGACTTGAGGTCACATGATGCAGAAGAACAAGAGTGGTTCAGACAATGGAAAGCAGGGAGAATAAATGATGGGCAGAGCATAAAGGCAGAAAGGATGTCCATGGTTGGCATAGCCCTGGGTCACTTAGCTGGGCCCTGTCCATGCCAGAAATTCCTTGTTTCAGATCAGCTTACTGATAAGCTCCGTATTCCTTTAGTTTCTCACAACCAGTGTAAAGAATAAGTAGTTGGAGTCACAGGTCACTGAAGTCACCTAATAAGTCCTAATGTGTCAGTTTTCTTACCAGGAATAGGGCTGAGGATAATACTTGACTGCTGACCTCAGAGTGTTGCTCAGAAGCTGATGATACGAATGACAGTGTTTGTAAATGATAGTGTAAGATTGATGTCCTCCGTTACATTTCTACTATTAAGAATGAAATAATGGTTTAGACTTAATTTATTTCAGTTGACATGCAATATATGGCCCCAAGTTTCTTTGTCCAACACAGAAGCTGGTAGCTATTGACATTCATTAGGTTGAAATTGAATACTACCTTTTCAAAGAATCTGGCCACTCAGTAGTGCTCACTACATAATGTTGGCAGCTACATGTGTCTAATGGTTACCTCTCAGCATGGCTGCTAGAACCTTCCCTCTATTGACGATGGGCTGGTCTAAAGTTTAAAGGGATGGAACTTTGCTTGATTGTCTACTATATACAAACACTGTTTTTTGAAAAAGATTTATTATACTGTATTGCATTTAAGTGTTGTGTGTATGTGCATGGAAGCCAGAAAGGAGAGCTGGATCCCTTAGAGCTGGAGTTACAAAAGCTGACAAGCTGCTCCATGCAGGTGCTGAGATCCAAACTCTGGTCCTCTGATGGAGAGTAAGTGCCCTTAACTGCTGAACTTTCTAACTAGCAGCTTGCCTTTATGTGATAAAGAGGAACCAAATTCTATATTCACTAAATTTCAACCTTAGCCGAGGTCTTTATAAGTGTAATCAAGAGCTTATGGAGTTATTATTGAAAAAGCAAGCAACTTTTTGGTAGTTCGTTACAACAAATTCTGAAGCCATAAACTGTTTTATACACCGTAAAAATGGTTCTCTAGCTTTGTTCCATGGAAACTCACTTTGCTTTGATTTACTGTGACTCAGGACTTAAGACTCAGAATGAGATTAATGAGCTGCTTCTGGTTACGTCATCTTCATGGGTCCTCAAAGGCAGCCGCTGCTCTAGTTACGGACGATGCTCAGCTCTGCTCCGGCTTTCACCTAACGGAATGCCTACAGTTCCCGAGTAACTCACCCGACCCGCACAGCAGATCATGTAGTTGGCGTTCCTCACCGCTGCCTAGGCAGCTTGCCTGACTGTTTGCACAAAGACTCTGCATAGCACAGGGGCCAACAGAGGCAATTTAAGGAGAACCTACATGGATCAAGCTAGGGTAAGCAGGCTGATAGGCCGAGGCACTTTCTGCTGGGGCATGTGGTGCTGGTTATTTTTAATGGTCAACTTGACGCAACCGAGAATCACTTGGGAAGAGGGTCTCAATTGAGGAATTGCTAGATCAGGTTGGCCTGTGAGCATACCTGTAAGGAAGTCCTCCTCCTCTTCTCCTTCTCCTCTCTCCCTCCCCTCTCCTCCTCCTCCTCCTCCTCCCCTTTCCTCCCCTCCTCCCTTTCCTCCTCCTCCTCCCTTTCTCCCCCTCCTCCTCCTCCTCCTCCCCTTTCTTCCTCCTCCTCTCCTCATCTTCCTCCTCCCCTTCATCTCTCTTCTTATGCTAAGACAGGGTTTCTCTGTGTAGCCCTGGCTGTCCTGGAATTTGCTCTAGACCAGATTGGTCTCAAACTCAGAGATCCAGCTAACTCTGTCTTCTGAGTGTTGGGATTAAAAGCTTGTACCACTGCATCCAGCTGGAGATTTTTTTTTTCTTAATTAGGTTAGTTGAGGTGGGATGATCCACTCTGACGTCAGCAACATCACATCACAAGTTGGACCCTGAACTGTATGATAGAAAAAAAGTCAGTCGAGCTGAGCGAGTAAACACACATTGACTTCTGTCTCTGTTCTCGAGTGTGATGTGACTAATTGTCTTGAGTTTTTGCCTTGATTTACCCACAGTAATGGAGTATAACCTGGAATTGTAAGCCAAACAAATTCTTTCTTCTCTAAATTGCCTTTTTCAGGGTACTTCATTACTACATTAGGAACGAGAAAACATACTTAACACTGTTTGATACTTTGTGATGATCATAGATCATAAATATATGAGGCACCAATCATTCGTGAGGATCATTAGGTTCCAAATGAGTGTCCTTGCTAGCAACACATGCTTTCTAATTTTCTATGTACTTCTTCTTTTTTTAAAGACAGTTTCATTATGTAGCCCTGCCTGGCCTGGAACTTGATATATATACCATAGCCTTGAATTCATAGACATTGGTCTGCCTCTGCCACCTGAGTACTGGAATTAAATGCCCAGTGTGTGTATTTTTAAAAATCCTCCCATTGTGCTGTAAGCCTGAATTTAAGACCTCCTCCCCGCTTCAAGAAATGACATTAGGCATTTAAAATTAAAAAAATATATATTATATATATAATTGAATGAATACTGCGAATGTAATCTATGAATACCACAAATGTGATTAATATCATGAGTGTAATTAATGAATATCACGAGTGTAATTTAAAAAATAAGTAAATTAAAAAAATTCATAAATGACCACTTAAATTTTCTGACGCAATGCTTTGACTCTAACAACAAGATATCATGTAATAGGAAAGAAATTCAGACAATGCCTTTGTGCATTTGTTAATTTGTTAATTGGCAAAGCCAAGGGTCTACTCCTTTGGGCCTGTGTTCTTTTAAGAAGAATACTATGTCAAGAAAAAGCAGTTCTATGTTCCTGAGATGGAATGCAAAGGGGTCCTGTTGTTGACTCCAAAAGGGCTGCTGGGATGCTGAGTAATGAATCAGGCTGCTCAAGAGGTATTGAAGAACAGAAGTTGTGGCCGAGAGCACAGATAAGGGAACATTCTAGAAGATTGCTTGTACTTGAGTAGGAAGTGTATAGGGGACATACTTCGAGGATGTCAATACTGGTTGGTAGTTAAAGGAAAGATGGTCACAGCTATCATTTGTTAGAGAGGATACAAATACATAAAGAAAGTGTGGGAAGCTGAGGATCTGGGATGACCATTTCTGTAAAGGGCAAACAGCATGGTGAAATCTTGGAGTCTGACGAATCTTGGGGCCAAAGAAGAGAACTGAGAAAGTCATCCCTGAAAACTGTGTGGCACCCGCTGTTTTGGTACTAAAGGGGAAAGGTTGACTTTTGTCTCTTCCCTCCCCCTGAAGGGGAAAGGTTGACTTTTGTCTCTTCCCTGCCCTTCTCCCTTCCGCTCCCCTCACCTCTCTCTTCTTTCCTCTCCTCTCCCCTATCTCTGCCCCCTTTACTCTCTTCCTACCCTCCCCTCTTCTCTGTGTTCCTCTCCTCTCTCTCCATCTCCTCTCCATTCCTTTGGCACTTACATCTCCCGGAAGTCCTTAACCTAAGAAATACAGCAGTATCAGAGTCATTAGGAAGGACAAAGGCTCCACTGTGGCATTTGGCTCTCAGAATGACAGCTTTTTATTGGTTTCAAATTAGATCATAAGGTCTGTTCCCTAAGGAAAATGTGATGGGAGATAAAGACTCATACTTTAAAAAAAAAAGGACTAAAATTATATTTTGAGTTTATACACATATTAATAATTATTTTTGTTTTCAGATTGACCCAATTTGAAGAAAGAAGGGAAGTTCAAAGACACAAATTGTTCAGTGTCTGCGTCCTAAGAATTATGGTTCTAAATAAAATTAAAACCAAAGCTGAAAACAAAAACAAGTAAACACAAACAAAAAATCCAGAAAGGACTCCACTGACCTCCACGCCTGACATCGTTCTCCAGCCGCTTTATCCTTACATACAGTGCTCTAAGTCTCAGTGCTTGGCCAACACAGATACTGCCCATGTGGCAGACACTGCCTGTGCAGCTACCACCGTATTCTTCTTCTGAAGGAATGGTTTACCACAGGTGAGTTTCTCCTCATGACCCAGAAAATCATGATGAATGCAAAGTTAAGGCTACCATATTCTGAATGAGGCATTTCTCTTCAGCCCTCCTTAGAGGTAATTCTATCATAAAGTTAAATATTCTTCCTCGCCGGTGGTGGCAGCTCACACCTTTAATCCCAGCACTCGGGAGACAGAGCTAGGTGGATCTCTGTGAGTTTGAGGCCAGCCTCGGCTACAGAGTGAGTTCCAGGAAAGGCGCAAAGCTACACAGAGAAGCCCTGTCTCAAAAAAACAAAACAAAACAAAAATATTCTTCCTCTATGTGCTTATACCTTCATATGTGTGTAGTTATTAATGTCTATAAACACACAAAACTCTGTGTGCTTTTGAACGTCACAGGAAAGGCACTGTGGCAGGAGCACTAATTCCTCATGCAGCTTTTCATGTCCAAGAGTATGGTTTTGTTAAAGCATCTGCTTATTATTCATCACGTCTACCTCATTCCTTTTGATTGCTGAATCGTAACTTCTCATTGAGCATTCCTCAAGGTACAGCAGTGATCAAGACAGAGATCTTGGCTGGAGGAACTTACATCCTATGGGAGGAATTTAGAAAATGTTACATGAACATAATAAGCAAATTGCATAGCATGTTCGATGGTGTTCGATGGCATAAGAAAATGTACAGCCAGTGACTGTGGTTTGGGAGGGTAGAGTACCAGGAGATAGCAAGTTGAAATTTCAACACAGACGTTCAATGTGGTTCTTTCATTATTCTGTCTCCAATTCTCTGACTGTAATTATAGATGGAAGTGAGAGAGGATTTTATTTGTCATATTATCAATATTTTTAGAATTCTTCTAAAATTTCACTGGAAATGTATGTTCCTAAAATTTTGAAATAATACTATTTCTGAAGTCAAGAACTCACCACCCCCCAGATTCCTTATTGATGAACGTTTTCCTGTTTTTAATCACAAACAAGTTTCTTATTGATCTTGAATTTGTTTTCTTTCTGAGGTGATGAATTGATTTTCCCTTTAGTTTCTTAATGGAGTCAATTTATATCTAGAAATTCTGACACCCTCACACATGTATAATTTAAAATATTTTTAATCTAAAATATAAATACCTAAGGTGATTCTTAAAGAAGATGAATTAACTAAACATACTTCTGGCAAGATCAACCAATACATTTGACACAAATCAAATTAAACGCTTCTTCCTCAAGCTGTTTTGGTTACTGTTTTGTCATAGCAATAGAAAGCCAGCTTAATAAGGCAGTGGGCACTCTCAATCACTGACCTATCTCTTTAGTCCCAACATGTGGTGGGTACCTGTTCCAACTATGACCTTGAGGTACCATCCCCTAGGGCGTGGCCTCTCGGCTAGCTTAAGACCTGAGGGGCACTTACACCTGGCTCTCTTCTCTCCCTCCTGGGCCTGGACGGTGTGAATGACTCAGGCAGTAGAAGCAATGTGGATCTGGCCATCAGCCTTCCAGGACTCTGCGATGATTTTGCCCTATCCTGTTTAGTGAGTTATTCTCCCCAGTTTATATCCTAATAAACTCCCTAATACTCCTTAAGCAGACTCCCTTGGATACCTCACTATACCACTGTAGACATTCCTGACTTCCTTTAGCATTTCTTCCTTCTTCCTTTCCTCCTTCCTTCCTTCCTTCCTTCCTTCCTTCTTCCTTCCTTCCTTCCTTCCTTCCTTCCTTTTTTTTTTTTTTTTTTTTTTTTTTTTTTTTTTCTTCTTCCTTCCTTCCTTCCTTTCTTCCTTTCCTCCTTCCTTCCTTCCTTTCTCATGTGGGGGTAACATTAAAATAGCTTCACTATGGTAGAACTGACAGACAGCAAATTCTACGTGTTTACAGTGTACAGTTTTGTTAAGCTTCGATATTTGCCGATCTCTGAAACCATCAGCACAAGCTGACGAACTCATTTTTCTCCCCCAGAGTTGGCGCGCTACCCTTTCTGCCTCCTTCTTTCCTGCCTGCCTCACCCCTCATTCTAGACAGCCATGGGTTAGTTTTCTGCTGTGATGCTACAGACATACCTTAGACCTAGTAGATTTCAATCCATGGTTATTTAGAGGTTCATGTGTTGTGTTGAGTTTCTATGTTACAGACTTAACTTTGGTATTTTCAATCTTACTCCTTCATGCTGTGTACCTGGTGGATTCTGAGGTCAGCTTTCCAATTCATGTAATTTTTGTTTTCCCAGGCTGTTGAATTGTTTGAATCTTAGCTATGTTTTTGTTTGTTTGTTTGTTTTTTAATGATCGGGATTTCTAATGGTTCTTTTCTTATATACTAACTGATACCTCATTTATTTGTCGAGATTTATCATTTCTTGTTATTTTCAAATAGTTTCCCATAATTTATTATTTGAAGAATCTAAGCATATTTGTTTTCAGATTTTAAAAATCATTTCTCCACAACTCAAAACTTAAGCTCCAATTCTCTGCCCTTCCTTCCCAATATTTTCTTCCTTTGTGTGTGAGAAAACATTGGTGAGGACACTTCCCTGGTGTTGGTGGCTTTCTCTCCCTCTTCCATCAACCGGCCTTACTCACTCTCGTCTTCTTTGGAAGTTTTGAGCTTGCTCTCACCTTGCTCTTCTAGGACCTTTAAATCTAACCCAATCTAAGAAATAGTACATATGGACACCCAACCAGTGGGTGACTTGTTGCAATTTTGCTTTTGTACATAAAAGGGATTATCAAAAACACCTTATTGATTTCCTGTTGAATGAGTGACCATTTTGAAGAGAACTTATTTAGAGAAATAATGATGTGTGAATTATTTTCTCTTTCTTTCTTTCTTTCTTTCTTTCTTTCTTTCTTTCTTTTTTTTTCTTTCTTTCTTTCTTTTTTCCGAAATAGGTTTCTCTGTTGTTTTGGTACCTGTCCTGGATCTCGCTCTGTAGACAAGGCTAGCCTCGAACTCACAGAGATCCGCCTGGCTCTGCCTCCCAAGTGCTGGGATTAAAGGCATGCACCACCCCCACACAGCTGAGACTGGAGGGTTCTCTTTTGAAGTCTGGAGTTTGCTTATACAGCTAGACTGGCTGGGCAGCAAGACTGAGGGATTCCCTTGTCTGTTGGGGTTATAGGCACGCACTGCTGTACAAGTTGAGTATACATGGGCTTAGCATGTGGGGATGGGAGTCTGAACTCAAGCCTTCACGCTTATACAACAAGTGTCCTACCTGCTGGGCCATCTCCCTAATTTCATAAGGTTCGTTTTACTTCAAACAGTTCCTTAGAAAAGCAGTTCTCCTGGAATCCAGTGTTGTGTCTCTGACTGGAGTATCCGGGCATTTTGTCATTGATTCTATAGCCGAAGAACACCCATGATAGGCTTGGGGCCGCTGTAGTCAACAGTTACACTTCCAGCTTGATTGATCTGACTTTGTGATAATTCTCCTTAGAGAAGAAAAATGGGATGAACACCAAACTACCTCAAGTGAGGTTCAAGGAAATACAGGCATTTGATTTTTTTGAACACTTCTTCTGAATTAGATTCTCTTGGGTGATACGATTGGAAAACAGCATTTCATTTCAGTGAAAATATGTTTGGCAGCCCCTCCATATACAAAGTTCAACTTCAGGGCAAAGAAAAGAAACACTCATTATGTAACCAAATCAAATTATGAGCTATAGAGGAGAGTTCCTGCCTTGGTTTAATCGGTAATAGGAAATAGATATAAGCTCTTTAAGATTATAGAGTTATTTTGGATATAACAATTCCAAGTATTTTCACCTTGGAGACCTTTACCATGGTATCTTATTTATTTAGAGACCATTACATAAGACACACAATAGTAAAGGCAGGGTTGACTCCTTTTTACTTTTCATGAGTATTCAGAAATGAAGAAAGGAAAGTAGTTCTATAAATAAAAAGAATCCTTTTCTACCTGCTGGATGAAGAGGCGTAGGGGCAGGAGGTGAGGAGGCCGGACAGAGATTCCTCCAAGCACTGCTTGGGTGATGGGGAGCTGCTTGTGGAGATTCTGTTTTTCCTCTGTCTTCTTTCTCTCTCCACTCAACGTGACCATTAGAGTCTTCACAGCGTACATCTTCAGCTTCTCCCCCTACAGCAAAGCCGAAGATTAACACTGTATTTAGTGGCCATGACCTGCATGTGGTTCTGAAAACATCTGAGCCACATTTTAAAAAATTAGACCTTACATTTACAAGTCCAGATTTTTAACTTCTTATGGGGCCAGGAGATCTGGTTTCCTTAGGTCACCGAAGGGACTGGGAGACTGTGAAAACTTTCTCCTCAGCCACAATGCTGACCTTGCTTGCCTCCCTCTTTATATTAGCAGCTGATTCCCCTCAGCCCTCGTTCCTAACATTTGCCTTCTGAAACATTTCCTGCATTATTTGTTTGTCCAGCAAGAATTCATCAGGAATCTGTGTTCTCAGCTCCATGGATGCATCAGCGGACAAAACAGACAAGCTTCCCGACCTCGTGATATGTATATTCTGATGAGAAGAGACAAGAACAAACAAACACCTGTTAGGTGAAAGATGTTGCAAGGAACCATGGAGCCTGATGCATCCAACATGACTGTATCCACCTGGATAGGTATGGGAATGGGATTTGCCCCATTGCTTTGCGTTTTGTAGACAATGAAGTGGGAGTGAAAGCCATCGGTGGCCTCTGGGTAGAAACAATTGTTTCCAGGCTTTGACTCTTCTTTGCAGTGGCAATTGTTTTGAAAAGGACTGATGAAGGAGGATTGCCAGGGAGAGCCCCTCGGTAGACTTTTCATAGTGCCGTCTTTTAAGCCAAGGAGATTTGGAAATTGGTTTTGACTGGTCTGAATCGAAGCAGAGTGGGGGCCAGGGATTGGAGTGGGGGCTGAGCTAGTGGAGATAGGGTAGGCTGGGGATTTCTCTCTGAATAGATGTTTGAGAGGGAAGTTTATTGAAGGAGTACCTGAGCTGAGGTACTATGAAGGCAAGGCTACTCTTGGTTGCTCACTCTAGGAAGAGATGTGCATGCCCCCGTAACATAGACTTGAAAACTCCATTGATTTTCAGACACTATCCCTTCCCTGGGATTTTATTAAAATAAACACATTAATGTAAGGAACATGATGACATGCACTGCTAACATTGCTGTTCCTTGCCTGGAGTTTTGTGTTAGGCGTTGCCCACTTTCCATCTGATTTCAGGCTGTGACCAGGCTCTGCGGAATCCATCAACACGTTCATGCTGATTCTCAGCAGCGATGAAGGCCAGACAGCTTTCATCAGCATGCTCAGATCTGAGCTTATTCCCCAAGGGTGGTGGCGGTGGGGGGGAGAATAACACACTCTGTTTTGTTCCCTTTGGCCTGTTATGACTGTTTTAGAGAAACACATAAAGTAAATCAGCTCAAAGATAAAGCAATGTAATGCGTTTTTCAGCTGTGAAAATTGTCTTGGCCGCATGCAATTACTTTTCCTCTCAATGTGTAACAACTGATGTTTAAATCGTGCCATCAGTAGACACTCTTTATTTTCTTATTCATGGGTGTCATTCAGGTACTCAGTATGTTATAATTTAAATTCTGATTTTTTAAAAATATAAACACAGGAAAGGATGCCCTTTTTATATACGTTAGCCCACTGTGATGATTGCAATGTTTCTGCCTGCTTTAGATACCAGATGAGACACGAACCGATGATTATAATGATGGAGATTAAGTAGGTAAGTCTTTTCTATTATTATTTTCTTCATTCTGGGGAAAAAAAAACCCTGAATCTGGCAATTTCTTGATTCTATATTTTCTTTGTTTTTCATCTGCATTACTGGACCCCAGGAACTGCGTCTTTCAATAGCTCTTCCCCTCTGTACCATGTGAGCAAGCATAAGAAATATTCTGGCACTATTGTTAGAGAAAAATTATCTGCTCGAGAGAATCAATTTTCTGGCCTGGGTAGAGACTTCATGTTCCAGTTAGGTTGGTTCAATCACTCTGGCCAAGGGATCATCCTAAGAAAGGTGGGTTCGCCTTCATCCCAAGAAAGATGGATTCACAGCCAGCCCTCCACTGACTAGATTTGAGGTTTGACACTGTAAGTTTGTTCATTAATTGGAACCTGCTTTGTACTCGATGTATGTTTGGGGGCTTCCATTTTGGAAAATGTAAGCACACAAACAAGTCTAAGCTATTCCAGAAGCACTCGGCATTCTTGTGAAGGGGAGGAATCCAGCCCCTCACTCAGTAAGTGCCATGAGCTATATGATCTGTTAAGATCTAGGGCATAGTTTTCTTATCTCTGGGAACTCATGATCTCACTGAAAGAGCATTTGACACACGGAGCAAGTTGGAGTGCTTGAAAGCCGAGTGGAAAGTATGTAGTCTGGCAATAACTTCCACAGAAGACCAGCAAAGGCGTGTTGGAGTCAGCCTTCTGGAGGAGTGAGATGAGAGATGGAGTTTATGAATTGGAAGGCAGAGGCATCCCAGTTTTCAAAAACTATCTACTCAATGACGAGTTACTCTCTAGATGAGAAAATGTCACTGAGCTACCCTGTTCTCAACTTTTTTTTAACTCATGCATTTGGAGTCATACAAACTCTCCAATGAGATTAAGATGGGGAGGAAGCTTAGATACTTTCTAGCTTTTGACTTAGTTTGGGTTTTGTGTGTGTGTGTGTGTGTGTGTGTGTGTGTGTGTGTGTGATTAAAAATGGTCTGGAAGCGTGGGAGGAAGGAGGAGGAGGAGAAGGAGGAGGAGGAGGGAGGTAACAAGCATTAAAATACCATAGTTACTTGAGCAGGGCGGTAGATACAGACCTGTATGTGTTTATCAATAACATTCCACTCAAGGAGGCCAGCAGGGATACAGGAGAAGGACTAAGGCAAACAGATCTGTCTATGGAGGTTCTCCACATAGGAGATGAGATTACAATTTCATGGCTTCATGTGTGGGTTTTACCCCGGAATATCAAGCAGTATTTCATGAAATGAATACACACAGGTGGCATAGGTCAGCTATGACTTTTTAGTATTATTTGATACCGTAGACCAAATTAAAGGATGGACTTTTCCTTCTCCTTTTGTTGCCTGGCCTAGACATTCACTTGCACACAGCAGAGCTGAAAAATAATTATAGGTGCTGGAGAGAGAGTTCAGTGGTTAAGAGCATTTGTTGCTCTTTAAAGGACCTGAGTTCAGTTCCTAGGACCCATATCCAGCAGCTCACAAGCACTTGTAACTGCAGCTGCAGGGCTTCTGATGCTCTTTTTGGACATCAGCAGGTACCCATCCACACACAGCATACACACACACACACACACACACACACACACACACACACACACACACAAATAAATAAATAAAATTTTAACTGCAATTCAAATGTTCTCTGGCTGAGGCTAAGGCTTCAGAAATGATGTGATTTTTCAGTGAAGTCAGTGAACCTGTTTTCTTCAAACTCTTCACTGATGTTAGTGATAAAAAGGAACTTGGAGCTTTCAAAACCAAGAGGAGAAAGGGGAAAAGGCAAATGTATTGGGTGGAACAGGGGGGTGGAATAGGACACTGGGCATGCAGAGGTTGCCTTCCTAATAGGTCTCAAAATGTGTGAGAGTTTTGAAGAATGGGCATGGACAAGAATGAAAAAGAAATGCTTCATCTCCTTCACAATTGGTTTAGGTTAGAACAGATTACCGGGCAGTTATTGGGGAAGATGAATGAAAATGTAAGTAAATATGAAGTAGGCAAACTGATCTAGTGGAATTTCTCACAGCTAAATGTATGCACCCGTTGCATAATTACCAGAGAAGGGACCAGGAAAGGGGGCAGGGGACTTTGGCCTTTGGGACTTTGTTACCGGTCTTGGCCTTTCACTATGTTCTTTGCTGAGGTCACATTACACCAAGAAATCAAAGACTGTAGCAAAAGTAGGTGGAGAGGTGATCTGGCAGCCGCTAAGGAACCCACCCCCTGCTCCCACCCCGCCCCCACCCCGGGCCAATCTACAGAGTGCAGCAGGTGATGGGTCCCTGGCGGGATGCTCAGAGCTTGCTGTCCTTTGTCCTTTTGTTCAGAGACAGGTGGCCAGACTAAAAGACCTCCTGAGACACTGTTGTACAAAGCTCTCTTCGACATTGTGTGCACACATTTCTCTTTCCAACAGCTTGTCTATATTAGAACATTTCCTATAAATCACATAGCATATGGTTAAAGCAAATCACATAAACACCACAAGTCTTTGAGGACAGACACTGGGATCTTTAGGAGGAGAGACCTCATTCTGAATTGTCAGCCATCTCCACCTGTATGGTCCCTTCTACACCTCACACTTGGTAGACGCACATGTGAACTGGCCATTGTCTTCCTGCAGCAGCCTTCAGAGCCCCTGTTTTCTTAGTGATGCCAGGAAGTTCTTCATCACCAATCTCCAAAAATCGAGGTGCTCTTTAAAAAAAATCACGTATTTTCCCTGACCAGTTTCCAAGTCACACTGGCTCTTCCTCAATACACCAGTTAGACTGCTTCCCTTAGTTTCCCGGGTCTTGCTGAAGGATGACCCTTTAGGGACAGTCTGGGCTGCAGATATTGCTCAGTTGGTAGAGTACTTGCCAAGCACTCCAGAAAACCAGGCATGGTGGTGCACATCTATGATCTTAGAACTTAGAAGGTGGAGGGGAAAGATCAGAAGTTCAAAGACATCCTGGGCCACATGGGAAGTCTGAGACCATCAGGGCTTTATGAGTCTATTGGGACATGGGGTTGGGGGGGCGGAGAAGGGAGGCTGAATCTCCTTCTACTGCCCACTTCTCTGTTCAAATATTTTGCAGTGATTCTCAACTATTAATCCATTTATAATCTCTTTATATTGCTTCTATACTCCTAAAATATTATAAATCTCAAAATATGCTACTTTTTTCTTTGAACATATAATAGACTCTAATGCTTTTAAGAAAAGAAAGAAAAATAGTCCTTTATTTTTACCTATATTTTTACTGTTTTACATCCTCATTCCTTTCTGAAGAACCAAAATTTCATCTGGACATGGCAGCGGCAGCATGGTCTGGGCTGCAGAGTGAGCTCCTATCTCAGAAACAATTAGAATATCTTCCTTCCGCATTTAAAAATGCTATTTGTTAAGTTAACTTCAAAAACAACTATTAAACCTAACACTAAGTTGGGCGGGGTGGTGGGGGTGGTGGCCATATGCACATTTATTTCTGTAGATACATAAAATTATAAAACTAAAGATATGTATGTATGTGTGTGTGTGTGTGTGTGTGTGTGTGTGTGTGTGTGTGTGTTTTAACATAAGCTAAGAACAAGCAGAACAAATTTCGATCTCACACCAGAAAGAAATTAATTCTTACTAACCTTGGTCACATATATTGTTTCAAATGCTACAGTGAGTTCAGTGGATAGCCGAAAGCGTTTCCATACTCACAGTGTGGGGCTTCTGCTTTGCATCTTTGGCAGGGAAGAAAAAATGTTTTTTTTTTTTTGTTTTTTTTTAAATTGTCTAGCATCATGTCTGTCTTTGACTGTATTCCTGCAAGTATCTTGATAGAAAAGGTAATACTCACTTGCCATGATTTAATGTGCCAAGATACATAATTTAACATGTAGGTTGACTCAAAGTATAGTCTCATCCTCTTTGGTTGAGGATTAGACCTTGAATCTATCTTCCAATAAAATGCTGGAAAAGGAAAAAAAAAAAAAAAAAAAAAAAAAAAAACCCTAAAACTAAAATATTGATTTGTTTGTGGGAAATATCTTTCTTGCTTAAGAAAATGTCTTAAACACACATATACACACATATCGTAAGAGAGTGTGTGGGGATGCGTAGGTGTTTGTATGTATGTGGGCACATAGATGTGTTTAGTGCCCATCACACATGTGCATGGGTGTATGGAGGCCAGAGATCAGCCTCGGGTGTTGTTCCTTGGGAACCATTCAAGAGAGCTAGATAACTGGCTAGCACCGGCCACATGGAGCTTGCTGTGGCTGCCTCTCCGGCTCTGGGATTCCTAGTGCGGCACCACATCTGTCACGTGGGTGCTGGTTGTGTGGGATCATTTCACCATGTGCCGTCTTCCCAGCCCTGAAAATGTCTAAATGAAGGTTTAAACCTTTTAGGTGAAAATGTAAACCTTTTGGGAGATGTTTCACTGAGAAGGAATCTGAAAGAGACCTGTTCTTGTCTTCCGATATTTCCTGATAAAATTGGATGTTTTTTTTTTGTTTTTTTTTTTTTTTAACTTTGTTCCTCTGAACGTCATGTGCCATTTAACCCCACACTTACTGGCTGGTTTTTGCAGTATTTATCTTTCTTTTAAAAAACTTTTCTTTTATTGAAAATAGGGTTTTTCCTTTCACAATACCTCCTAATTATGGTCTCCCTTCCCTCTACCTGTCCCAGTTCCTCCCACCTCCCCTCTCAGCCGAATCCATCTGTTTTCTGTCTCTCGTTGGAAAACAGACAGGTTTCTAAGGGCTAATAATAAAGTAAGATATAATAAGACAAAACAAAACTAACACATTAGAATAGGACAAAATAAAGAAGCAGAAGGAGAGAGCCCGAGAAAAGGCCCAAGGAACAGCTACAAACACAGAGACCCACTCTGTGAACCCACAGTCCCATGAACACACTAAGTGGTAAGCCATAATGTATGTTCAAAGGACCTGTAGGGTAAAAAGAAAGAAAGAAATTGAAAATGTATAAAGAGATAAAATTAAAATAAGATTTTTTTTTTTTTAAATGAGAAGTCCTAACATTGCCATGAGACAAGAAGTCTCCAAAGATGGCGCTGACTTTGTTTTCTGCTGTCCATCTACTGCTGGGCATGCGGCCTCCCCTTAAGAGTAGATTGTTTCTCAGTGAGACTTCCTTGGAGAAAACCAAATTTTCATTTTCAAGTGATTATCAATTGGAGATTGCTTCTGTGTTAGGGATGGGGACATGTGGCCATTTCTATTTCAGCCCCTCTCTCCCTCCCTCTCTCCTTCCCTCCCTCCCTCCCTCCCTCCCTGAAACATGATTGGGGAGGGTAGTAAGATGGCCTCATGTGTTCAGGAGCAGGCTGCGTGCTCCTGATAGCCTTAGATTGATCCCCAGAACCCATGTCAAAGTAAAGCCGGATGTGGTATGTCAGACTGTAGTCTCAATGGTCCTATGACAGGATGGGAGGCGGATGTAGGAGAATCACCCAGAAGTCCACAGGCTAGTCAGCCTGGAGCACATGATGAGGCAGAAGCAAGAGAAAACCTCAGCCTCAAACAAGGTGCACGTAGAGAATTGACTCCTGAAAGTTGTCTTCTGACCCTCCCATGAATGTATGTACCCACACCCACAGCCTCCTCCCAATAAATCACACACACACACACACACACACACACACACACACACACACCACATACACACATACCACACATATACAGACACATACACACAACACACACACTACACAACACACTACACACACATATACAGATACATACACACACACACACACACACACACCACATACACACATCACACACACAAACACACATACACACAGAACATACACACAAAAAAAAAAAAAAAAAAAAAAAAAAAAAATAATAAAACACACACACAAAAACACAAAAACACATATCAACAAACAGAACATAACACAAACAACACACACAGACACTCACACATACACACATACCACACATATACAGATACATACACCACACACACACACACACACACACACACACACACACAGATACTCACCACATACACACATACTACATATATAGATACACACAACACACACACACACACACACACACACACAGATTTTAGATAGTGTGATACCACCCCATAGTCACTGAAGACTTTTCATTGTTTTGCAGAATTTTTTTCACTCTGTTCCAGACTAAGTAATTTTTATTGGATTGTCTTGGAGTTCATGTCCACCATAACGCCAGTTAAAACTTTTTTTTAAGTTTAAAATACTGCGTTTTATTCCATTCTAGGGTTTCCTTTTTGGCACCTTTATGGTTTCCATACCTTTCTGAAATCAATCTTTTCACCTGTTTCATTAATTTTTATGTATTTCCCTCAGCAGATGTTTCACATTTTAAATTATGTTATCTAATTACAATGTCTGCATACCAGACATGGATTTGCTTCTTTCACCTAATTTTCTTTGGGCTGTAAACCACATTTTTTTTTTTGTTGCTGTTGTTGATTTACGTACTTAGTACTTCTTTATATATTGAATGTGGTGGTTGAAATATGAATTTTGTCATATTTCTCTACAATGTGTTAAATTTTGTCCCAGTTAAGAGTTAAATGAATCTTGAATCATATTCATTTCCCCTCAATCCTAGGATAAAATACTTAATACTCGTATATATTTTTGATTCACAGGGGGTAAAATACAATCTTAGATCTCATTTATTCTGGGTGTCTAGATTTCTGCTGCTGAGTTACCTGGAACCCCACCTCTCGTAAGCAATAGCTCAACAGTCAGCTAAGGCGTAAGCAGTTTGTGTGCACCTTTCAAGAGAATCCTTTCCGGCTCTCTTCTCTCTGGGGTTTCATCCCTCGATTTTAACCACGATAGCAACATCAGCCTCTACATGGAGACTTGTGTAATAAGAGTACAGAATGACTTACAACTCATTGGGGCTGAGTTTCCCAGCGGGAAAACTCAGGTGGATTTTACATTCTGGGGTCCTTTCTCAAGGATCAAATCTCCCCTTGTTCGGTCTGTTCTTGATTACTCTCTCTCTCTCTAATACTTTCAAACAGTTGTTTTCAATATTCTTTGGAAATGTTAGCCCAATACAAGATAGCCTGTCATTACAGGGACTCAGAACCTCTGTATTGAATATGAATGAGTTATAAAATCTTACCTGGGCCTTCAAGATCCTTCAGAAATAGTCCTCGTGATGGTTAATTTTATGTGTCAACTTGAATAGGCCATGGGGTACCCAGAGAGCTGGTAAAAATGTTTCTGGCTGCCTCTGTGAGGACATTTCTGAAAGAATTTAGCAGTTGAATCAGTTGATGGAGTAAATATCATCGTTATCGAAATGACCGGTGACATCCAGGCCACCGAGACCCAAGTAGAACAAAAAGCTGAAAGAAAAACAGTTTTGCTCTTTCTGAGTCACCTAGGGCGTCTCTCTTTTATTGCAGGGAGAAGTCAGTGTTGTGAATTCTTAGGCTTCAGTACTCAGACAAGGACTTAGCAACCTGGCTCCTGGGTTCTCAGGCCTTTGGATTTGGACCAGAACCAGACCACCAGTTCTTCTGGGCCTCATTGTGTTCATTGTTGGACTTTTCAGATTCCAGACGTTTCTTAGCTCAATCCCTTATACTAAATCTCTAAGATCCTTGTACATATTCTATTGGCTCCATTCCTCTGGGTAACCTCGGCTAATTCAGTCTCCAGCCTTTCTTCTTAACTTTGTCCGCTACTTGGCTCCCTTTCTTCCTTCCCTCCCTTCCTCCTTCCCTCCCTCCCTCCCTCCTTCCCTCCCTCCTTCCTTCTTTCTTTTCAGAATAAGTCTATGATTTATTCATATTTATGTGCACACGTGTGTGTCTTATTGTCTTACTCACACCATTTGTATACAGGTGTCTGAGGAAGTCAGAAGATGGTGTTGTATCCCCTGGAACCATAGTTACAGATGGTTCTGAGTCACCCAGTGTGACCTTCAGCAACTGAACCTGGGTCTTCTATGGTGGTATTGTGTTCCCCAAAATATTGTGCACACTAATAAACTTATCTGGGGTCAGAGACAGAACAGCCACTAGATACAAAGGCTAGAAAATGGTGGCACTCACGCCTTTAATCCTAGCATTCCAGAAACAGAAATCCCTCTGGATCTCTGTGAGTTCATGGCCACATTGGAAACAGCCAGGCATGGTGACACATGCCTATAATCCCAGAAAGCAAGCCTTTAATCCCAGGGAGTGGTGGTAGAAAGCAGAAAGGTATATAAGGTGTGAGGACCAGAAACTAGAAGCATTTGGCTGGTTAAGTATTTGGCTGGTTAAGCTTCAGGCTTCTAGCAGCAGTTCAGCTGAGACCCATTCTGGATGAGGACTCAGAGGCCTCCAGTCTGAGGAAACAAGACCAGCTGAGGATCCGGTGTGGTGAGGTAGCTATCTATGGCTTGTTCTGTCTCTCTGATATTCCAGCTTCACCCCAAAAACTGGCCTCAGGTTTGATCTTGTTAATAAGAACTTTTAAGATTCATGCTAGTCTTCTAAGGAGCAGCACGTGCTCCCAACCACTGAGCTCTCTCTCCAGGTCCCTGCATTCTGTCTTACGCACACCCACTTCCTGTCGGCTTGTCGTATCTGGTGGTCCTTCAAAGTTTGTATCTGTGCCTTTAATTTTATTTCTTATTTCTTGTTTCTCAGAATATCCAGAGTCTGTTATCACACTTTATGAACTTCTTTATTTTATTATTTTTTGCCTGTGTGTGTGCATATGTGTGTGCATGTGCGCAATATGTGTGTGTGTGTGTGTGTGTGTGCATGTGTGTGATATATGTGTGTGCATGCATATATTCATGTGTGTGGAAACCAGAGATTGATGTTGGGTGCCTCCCTCAATCTCTCTCTACCCTATTGAATCTGATCTGTCATTTGAACCCAAGCCTCGACAATTTGGCTAGTCTAGCTATCAAGCTTTTTCCCGGGATATCCACCTGGGAGGTGGATCTGAACTGTAGTCTTCATGCTTTTATAGGAAGTGCTTGTATATGCTAAATCATCTCCCTAGACCTTATGAGCTCATTTTAGCATCTCTCTTCCTCTTCTTCTGTTATAAACACAAGAGGCAATGATGCAATTGTTTACTGATAATACAAGTTACAAAAAGACACATCAAGGATTTCTTCTTACACCGCAGAAGAAAAGAATTGAATGTAAGCATCACATGCATATGTTCCTATAAAAGAGAAGAAAAGGGATAAATTGGGCATGCGCAGTTTCTGCTCTTGAGCTCAGTCAGTTTAACTGTCGTGAGAAGAGTAATGTGTGTGAGAGTAGGCAGTAGCGTTATTGTAGGTGACAGTCCTCCAAACAGAGACACAAAGAAAGCACAAACTCTACCCACAGCACACATGCCCATTATTAAGTGGATCCCCAGTACTGACCTATCGTTTTTTTGCACACACCCCTACTACACTCTTCTGCATGCATGCAATCTCTCTTTGCCACAAATGCATATTTTTGCTTTATTGAACATTACAGCATTTATTATATCATGCAAGCATTTTTCCTAAGATCCCCTTCGAGATGAAGGCTAGTTAATGCTGTTCATGCTTAATATTCCTCAACTACCAACATAGTGACTGGTAAGTGGTCAGCCTTCAACGGATACTTATATATACTCAAGGAGAACGTGAGTAAATGAAATGATCCATTGGAAGCGTGGGTGGCCTGTTCTACCTAAGATCAAGTCCAGAGTGACGTAATCATTTAAAACTGAATGTGCACAACTGTCAAGGGAATGAAAGAAGAGACTCTTGTTTAAAGTAGCTGGTGGTTTCTCACCACAGAATGTGGTGATGACGTCACCAGCTCTTGACCATTGTCCCCCCCTCCACAGTGTGAGAGACTCAGCAGGTGTGCTGGGAGCTGAACCCCAGGGACTTCTGACAGCACCTTCTTGGAGCCGGAGACAAGCTTCTCTAGAGGTTTAAACATCTTGACTCACACAGCTGTTAGAATGGCGGAAGTGAGTAGATTAAGAAGGGAAATTGAATTTCTCTAGAAGGTGATGTAAGGCTTTCCTGATCGTCTGTCAGACTCGAATGCTAGGGTTTGGATGTTGAATGTTACAGGTTCGATCCCCAGGGTGGTGTGTTTGGAGGCGTGGCCTGTTTTAGAGACTGGGGTTAATGGAAGGCCTTGGAGCAAGAGGAGCATAGGGCATGCCTTCATAGAGGACTGTGGGATACCGTGCCCCTTTTTCTTCCCCAAGAGCTGGAGCCTCTGAAGCCATGGACCAGAGCTGGAGGTGTTGCTTCTATCTGTAAAACCAGTGTTGTCACAGAATACTTCCCTGACCTAAGTACAGAAAGAAGAATTAAATTTAATATTTAAAATCCTGCACATAATTTTCTGGGCACACAGCATGGACCCATCTTATCGTATTTCAATAAAACACAAAAAGCCCTTTTTGATTAATAATATTTCTTCCCACTGTGTTTTTCGATAGCACTAAGGATTAAGAGATAGAGAAGCAATTGTTTTTTTGAACAAAGATATACTGGTCTGCATTCTACCACTATAACAAAATACCTGAAGTAACTAACTGGTAAAGAGAAAAGGTCTGTTTTGCCTCATGGCTTTTAGTTTGGCTTTTGAGGCAGGGTCTCACTCTGTAGCTCAGGCTGGCCTCCAACTTCCAAAACAGCAGAAGAGGGACAATCAACACACACCACCGTGACGTCAACCCAGCATCTTGCTGAGATAATGCCTGTCCAGTGTCTCCACGATGAAGTTTCTTTTTCTGTCTCCCTCTATTGTGCTCTTTTGAAGGAAGTTCCATGTGGAGCCCACATTTAAGGGGTAGGAATGTTCCATTCCCTGAAGTATGGGTAACTACATAACTAATATGGAATTCTTTATTGCGAACAATGTGTCTCCTGTGTGGACACATTCTCCTATCTATTTCTTGAAATATTTGTTTATATTGGCGTGGACTCAAAGATACTTATTTAGCACAGTGGGTTTCATTGCATATTTTGTTCCTTTTTTGTTTGTTTGTTTGATTGTTTTGGTTCAAGCTGCTCAGCTCTGGCCTTTGGGACCTCCTCAGCTGGTGGCGATACCTGATGTTCTCCTGACAGTCTTCCAGGGTGGGCTTTTCTTCCTTCCTGCTGCTAAGAATTCCCCACACTTACCATGTGTCTCTCCTGCTCCACACCTACAACCAGCCATTTATCCAAAGACTGCTTCTTCCTTGTATGGAAGAACACTATCAGAGATCAAGACCTGGGTCCTGGAAGTGCGTGTTACTACATGAACACTCTTGCTTTTGGGCCCTCTCAGCTAACAGGGCAAGGAAATATGTATGTGTATAATAACTGGCGTATATAAACACATCTCTAATTATTTATTCCTGTGTATTTATCTGCATTGATATTAAACTAAACATGAGTTCATGCTGATGTCTCAACTCTAATCCAGTAAATCCTAAATGAATCATTCTAGACCTCTTCCCTTGCCCGTCTATAAACTCCCAGTCAAAGCGAAAGAAACCTAGTGTTTACCATCTGCCATCCATTTCCTTAATTGCTGGCTCCTAGCGTACTTATACATTGGTTTCAGAATTGTTAGCCCCGGTCTCATGGGAATCAACGTTACCAGCGAGAGCACAGAGCTCATGCGCAGCGTTAGCTTCAGGTTTGACTCATTTTTAACATCATTTAGTTTAGCGCTTTCACCCCCACTATCCTCCGTGAAGTACTTTTGAACATTTCTAATACAGATGGAGTCTTCTGTCCTAGTCTTCAATCTGTCCCCTGAACACCCAAGAGTGAGCTTTTATACGCATGCGCATTCAATTTCAGTCTGTGCTGTGAAGTGCTATGGGTGTTGATAAATGGATAGTGCCACGTAACTATTGTCACATGGTCATGCAGAATAGTTCTTCCACCTTAAAAACACACCACAGCTGCCCCCACTCAACCACTGGCTTCCTTCAAGGCCGTGGTAACCATTTATCTATTTGATATCTCTGTGCTTTTTTTCTTCTTCTCCATAATCTCATAAAACTAGTATCACTGAGTATGCAGCCCCTTTCCAATGGGCTAATTTTACTGAGAAATTGGCATTCCAGAGTCATTCATGTTTTTGCCTGGCTTGTGCACTACATTCCTTGCTTGCCCGATAGTATTCCATTGTTTGGATGGGCCACAATTCATTGATAGCTTCTTGTTTGGGAAGCTACAAATAAAATTGTTACATTGACTTGCCTTGGGTTGTTTGTGCTGATTGATACTTTCCGATTGGCTGAGCAAACACTTGGGCATCTGGAGGTGGGGTCCTATGCGAAGACTGGAGCTTTGAGACACTGTTGTCTTCCAATGTGGCTGTACTAAGGTTCATTCCCAGCTGCAATGGGCGAGTGAGCATTCTTACTGCTCAGCATCCCTGCCAAGAACTGAGGTCATTGGTTCTTGAATTTCAGCGGTTCCAACAGGAGAGCAGCTGAATTCCACTGCTGCTTCCATCTGCGTCTCCCTAATGGATCAGCAACGCGGAGCACCTTTTTATTTATAGTTCTTCCCTCCATGTCACTTCTGTGGTCCATGTTCAGATATTTGCTTATTTTCAAACCATGTTCATTGAACGTTAGGAGGTCTTAAAATATATTCTGAAACAGTTCTTTTATCTATTACGTGGTTCATCAACACGTTGTCTTTGGCTTCCCTTATCTCCTGAGCTTTCTGCTCTCCTCAGGCTCTCTTGCAGCTTTTGATCTACACTCTCTTCCGATTAAGGACAGGTCATTTACTTCTTTCCGTAGTGTTCTTTTTCAAGATTTATTTTTCCATCGTGTGTATCCGTCTGTGGATACGTGCACAATTGTGGCATGTCCTCCGAAGCAGGAGTTCCAGGCAGTTGTGAACTGCTTGATATGAGTTCTGAGCAGCAAACACAAATTCTCTGGAAGCAAGCACTCTGAATCACTGAGCCATCTCTCCAGCCTCCATATTGTTGCTCTATACATTACTGCTCTAGCATAGAGATGGTTTCCACATTTCCTTTCATTCCAAAACCAAAATAGTGATGGATATTCTTACAAGCAATCATTTTTATAGCTATTAACATAGGATAAATTAAAATTCCATTTTACTTTCTGCTCTTGTGAAGGACCCAGGCTTGCCCCGCAGCACACACGTGGTGGCTCAAAACTGTCTGTAATTCCAGTTCCAGGGAATTAGAAACCCTCCTTTGGCTTCCATGTGCTCCTGCATGCATGTGATACATATAAACTCCTGCAAGTGTACACACACACACACACACACACACACAAGTAAACTCTATATCAAAGGCATCAATCTTTTCAAGACCTTTGCTGGGAATAATTCTCCCTCCGTCAGCCTGCCATGCTCACGGAGCAATGGTTTTTCCTTTTTGTGTCAGGGTCAGAGGGAGGCTATGCGTCTATTTGGATATATCATTTGCTTTGGTTACCAGTATGTTAGATGTTCATAGAGATGAGACATAAGGAGCCTCAGGGGACAGCCGCTTTTGCAAAAATGTCATCATGGGCCTGGGGAGACGGTTGACTCACCTGGTAAAGTCTCACGAGCTCAAGGACCCGAGTTCTGTCCCCAGAACCTGCGTGAAGAAGCTGGGCCTGGTGGTTCAGACTTGTAACCCTGGCAACGGGGAATCGGACACAGAAGGACCCCTGGGGCTGGCTGATTGGGGAGTTTCAGTGCAATGAAAGACCTTGCCTCAAAGGAGGTGGACAGCTCCCTGAGGATGACATCCAAAGGTGTCTTCTGGCCTCCCCGTGCCCGTGAACATGCACACATGCAAAGGAGAGGTGTAGTCTTCCCGTCCACTATTGTTCATTTTTTCTTAAAAAAAAAAATCTTTATTCCATTTATTAGTGTGTGTGTGTGTGTGTGTGTGTGTGTGTGTGATGTATAATTGTGAGTACACGCATGCCATGGTGTGCCCATGGAGTCAGTTCTCGCCTTCCACCATTATCTGAGTTCAGGGATTGAACTCAGGTGGTCAGGCTTATGTCCAAAGCATCTGTCCTTGTGGTGCTCTGTCTGTGGTCCCTCTGTTTGTTTTCTGATCCTTAACTCAGACCTCGTGCCCTGTAGGAATCTTGTCTACTGGTCTTTGCATTTCAGAGCTGCCTCAGAGTGAAGGTATTTAACGAGGCCATCTGCATAATGCATGCTCAGCTACTTAGATGGTGGAGTTATTTGGAGGCTTTGGGAGGTCTATTGCATTCCTATGACAATTGACCTTGGACTTACTTAAGACAAAATCTAGTCTTTGAGAATATTATTTATGTAAACAATGAAATAAGATCATGTCCACCTCCCTTCTCCCCTCCAACTCCAAATGGATCTCTCCTAATAGACCTTCTGTGTGATTTTGTTATTGTTTTTTTGAGACAAGATCTCACTATGTAGCCCTGGCTGGCCTGGAACTTACTCTGTAGACCAGGTTAGCCTCACACTCACAGAGATTCACTTGCCTCTGCCTCCTGAGTACTGGGAGTAAAGGCTCACACTACCGTGCTCTGCCCAGAAGCAACCGCTTAGCATTTGTGTCTGTCTGAGTTTCGAACACCTCAAGCAGAGCTACCTAAAACATGCAGTGCATAGAGACATTCGATTTAAACTTCCCCAACACCATCTAGGAGCTGTTACCGAACAGACTTGGGCATCCTCCTCTGGGAGCAGAAGCATCCTTCGCTTTTCTGCCTGGCCTTTGTGATTCCAATGTTGCCTAGAGCCTTTGGTGCTGGGACAGCGTCTGCTCAGACCAAGGCGTGGAGAAGGAAGCTGCAGCAATCGGTGGGCTCACTGGCTTAGCCTTTACCTTACGCTTTTTAGGTTTCAGATTCTGCTGCCAAGACGACGAGGTTAGTCTTTGGCCTACAGTAGTTTTGACCAATATGGAGACTCTGCGTCAAAGGAACTCTGTCTCCTTAAGAATGTGTTGTGACACGTTTAACTCCAAGTCATGTGAGTTGCAACCGGTCTTGCACTTTAAGGAGCACCTTGGATATCTGAGAATAAACCCGTCGTGACTTTATGGGCCTTTTAGGGAGGGAAAGCTGCCGCTGCCCTGCTTCTTCTGCTCTGGATGCCGGGGAATGCACAACCGTGCTGGGAGCCAAGAATATAAACAGCCAGAACAATATGTTCAGCATTTAGGAAATACGGCTAGACGCAGTGAACACAAATGACCGAACTGGCCCCGTGGCCAAAGGCATTTATTTCCTCTGCACATTTTGCCCACCTCAGTAATGGCGGCCGAATGTGCGGCCTAACCCTCAGGATCCTGGATGTCTGTGCAGTGGGGAGCATTTCTTCGGACTTGGCTTGTATCGATCTTGGGTCTTTTCACTAGATGACGGTTGTTTTAAGAGAGAGAAGGGTGCCATGGCTAAATGACTCTGTGGATAGGTCCATCCCACACGAAGGGCCATGAGCCTGGGGGAGGGGATCACTAGGGAGACTGAGCCAACACAGTGTGGGACTGGTCGAGGAAGTGCTATCATTCTGAGAATCAACACCGCCGCCCTAAACCTTTGGATCCTGAGAACTTTCCCAGCTTCCCATGTATCACCTACGTTTTTTAGCTAAGAATACAAGACCGCAGAAACAGACTTCTCAAGCTTGGAATTAGCAGTCAGAAAGGCAGATTCTCAAGGTAGACAGATTGCCTAACCTGTGTATTTCCACTGAGCCACACCATTCAAGTGTAAGTGACAAGAATAGAGGCGGATTCTTTATGCTTTTAATAGCTAGATTAAGTGGTCATTTCTAGGTCAGTTCTTACTGCTGTGACCTTTGCCCTCATTCACTCTGTTGGAGATTTTTCAGAGCCCCTATACCACCAGGGTAGAGAAGCTAGACAATATAGTGAGGATGTTTACTAAATAAGCAGTTTGAGCTGCTCTTGTCTCCAATAACACGGTAACCATGTGAGAATTGTGGATTTAATCTGCTTTACTACAGTAGCCATTTTTCTGTGTGCATCCCATAATATCAGGTTGGAAATCTCAAGTATACCCAACAAAATTTATTTTAAAATAACTAAGCAGGAGAGATATAAAGTGGGCGGCGTACCCCAGCAAACACACTGTCCCCAGCCTCCTCTTCATCTTGCAGCTCCCGTGACCAGAGGAAGAGGGAGAAGGCTGATCAAGAGTGGGGTTCACTCTCTCTTCATGAAACACCTACTGGTTCCCAGACACTTTATGATAAGTATCATATCACGTGACTTGATTCCAGAACAACTAAGCAGGACAGATATCATCAGTCCCATTTTATAGACGGGAAAACCACAGGGCTCAAACGGTGACTTTCCACACAGTCTCTGAGCTACAGGCAGTATCTGAATCCGGGGAGATCTGACTATTTGGAACCTGTTTGGTGGTTGTTCGCTATCTCCCTGACATGAGATCCCTCTACCCTGTAATTAGGGCATACTACTCTCAGGGAAGCTGGGGATTGTGGCTGTCACAGGTGTGTGAAAGAGGCACCAACCTGTGGAAAGCTGAATTTGCAAAACCTTAAAGCCATTATGACCACAAGTCTAAGGCCCAGGTCTAGGAAGTGCCAAAACTGTTTCAGACAGAGCCAGAAGAAAGATGAGCCCAATTTCTCTCCTTTCCCCACAGTGAAAATGAGGACTTGGGCCGGGCGGTGGTGGCGCCAGCCCTCGAGAGGCAGAGGCAGGCAGATTTCTGTGAGTTCGCAGATTTCTGTGAGTTCAAGGCCAACCTGGGTGACAAAAGCGAGTTCCAGGAAAGGCGCAAAGCTACACAGAGAAACCCTGTCTAAATATATATATATATATATATATATATATATATATATATATATATGAACTTGGATTCCACACAAGTTGTTGCTGTTGCAGCTGAGGAAAACCGGCAGGATTTGGAGATCTGTGCTTCTCTTCAGATGGGAAAGAATGTTTGAGAACAAAGATGAAAGCAAGAAAATGCATGCCATCTTTTAGGCAAAGGAGGGTTCGAAGGAGACACAGCTCAGTAGGTAAAAGAAAAATGACTCCTATTTTTCCTCAGGATCTATTTAAAATTTTAGACAGGAAGTGCTTAATGTCCTACTTTTAAATTAATTTCTCTCTTCCATCAGCAGCACCAGAATAATTACTGTCTCTGCGGTGACCCCTCACCGTGCCATGTAAAGGGGGCGGCAGGGGGAAGTGTGAGAATTGGATGTATAGAGGAACTGGAGCAAGCTAATGCAATGTGTATCCTAACTGCAAAAATAATTACCTTCGGGGTGGTAAGACAGCCAGACCGTGTCACTGGATTATTAGAACGTTGCCTTGTTGCTCCAAATCCTAAGTCTGTTTTCTGGGGTTTTTATATTTTTGTTGAGAAATGAGGTTTCAGTTAAATCTTTGTTACTCTTTCCCTGGAGCAAAAACTGTGAGCAAGGCAAAGACTCAGAACAAATCTTATTTCTGGACACAGCCTTCCTTCCAGGGTATCTTTTTCCAAAACACCACTTATCTTTGCAGAACGTGGAGTTGCATCATTCGATAGATCATTAACCACCATTTATGGATCACCTCGGATGCATCCTTTACCATCAGGGCTATAAAGACAAATGATACCCTCTGTGCCCTCGGGGAGCTCATGTTTAGTGGAGAAGAGAGATGACTGAGTGAATAGTCACTCCATAAAAGTTTAATAGTCAAAGACTACACAAAACTGGGTGAGCGCATTCAGTGTCTTCCAGGCAAAGACAATGTCTCCTGTTTTCTGTTGGAAAGCAAATTCTCCTTGTTAAGAGAAATAAGTTGGCATCATCCAAACGAGCATCCCTGTATTAATCAGTCTGTAGCTGTCAGAACCCTGTAGCTAGAGTGGCCCTGATTCCCTGCTACTAGAAATCTACTGACACACAGCCAAGCTCAGTATAATACAATCGAATGGGGAAAATGACACATTTTCCTGGGTATGTAATTAGAAAAAGCCCTTCTGTATTCAGAATCTACGACATGTTCACTGTATAACACTTTGGGGAAGTCACATCCAACCACATATTTAGAAGGTGTCCCATGGCAAGCTGGAAAATCCGTGTTGGTATCTCATAGCTGAACTTCAGAATGAGTCCTGGCTTATCTGATACCTGGAAGAGGCAGGGCAGCAACAGTTATCCGTTTTCTTTACTTCATTAAATTTAACAATCTGGTCCTCTGTGGTCTCTTGTGGAACAGGAGATTTGGTACTCACACTTGGGGCTATGGATGAAATAGGTGTTATTCACTTTGAATTTTTTTCTGAGTTTTGTGGAACTGTCTCGCACATATTTAAGGTGGTGTGGCTCAGTGGAAATACACAGGTTAGGCGATCTGTCTACCTTGAGAATTGATTTGGCCTTTCTGACTCTTAGTTACTTTTCTTTTACTGTGAAGAGACACCATGATCAAGGCAAATTATAGAGGAGTTTGTTGGGGCTTACAACTTCAGAGGGCGAGTCCATGACCATCGTAGCCAGCAGGCAGGAAGGCAGAGTGCAGGAGGAGTAGCTGAGAACTTACATCCTTAGCAGCAAGTAAGAGGCAAAGAGAGCTAACTGGGAATGGCTGGGATTTTGAAACCTTAAAGTCTAACCCCAGTGATACACTTCCTCCACAAGAATACACCTCCTAATCCTTCCCAAACAGTTTCATAACTGGGGACCAAGCATTCAAATATATGAGCGAGGGTGGAGAGGTAGGGGGTGGGCAGGGTGGGGCGGGGGTGGGGATTGGGGTGGGCAGGGGGGCATTCTCATTCAAACTACCACAGATGCCCTGAACATTATTGCAACCTCTGATCCATTAAAAAACAAAACAAAACAAAACAAAAAACAAAGTTCTGTCTCAGAGTTCATTGACTTGTGGGACATTTGCGTTATTTGAGGTAAACCTCAGAGGTGACTCTGTGTGGCCTCTCCCAGATCCTCTCCTTTATCTGTTTCCATCTGCTGATGTGCAGGCAGATCCAGATTAATTTGTACACAGACTGGTAGACAGAGAGAAAGTAAGAGGAAGGCATAGTACACACCCTTGTTTTGGTATGCTGAATTGGTAGCTTGACAATTATCTAGGGACTAAAAGCTGATATATTATTTTAATGAGACATTTTGTGAACATGGGGGCATGGTTGAGGTTAGGCACAAACAGGATTTCCAGACATTCAGGGGCACCTTACTCTGGAATGCAAGTGTTAAGTGGATGACAGTGAGTAGAAGTCACAAATCTCCCTACATTCCAAGATACTTCAAAAGATGCCTCTTGCACCTACAGACTGGCTGCCTTGAGAGCGACCCTGGTAATGTTCATTCTTTCCCAGTGGCTCCCTCAGAGAGGCAGTCATAGGTGGTCTCTGCAGTCAGTGGTCAGCTGTGAACCTGGCGCTCATGACGAACTGCTGGACTGGTTTGTGACCCTTGTGAAGCCATTGGGAGAGGTTTACAGCATAACCATGACCACTCTGAAGTACTCTTTGTCTGCTGCCGTGACAGAATTCATATCTGCTCAATTTGAGATGTTACATTGGTTGAAGAACACGGGTCTACAGGTAACGTTAGTCTGCTGGCTGTCGGTTCAATACCTCCACATAGCTCACCAAGAATAACCTAGAATTTTGAGGTTTGTGGATCCCTAACGATTCTGCGACATCCGGGAATCACGACAAAATGATGTGTTAGACCATGTGTGGGGGATTGTTAGTGGATACTCAGGATCAAATTCTTCTTCCTTCCCTTGTATAAAAATCGGTATTTTGCTTGTAGTGACAATGACTCCAGGCTGAAAAACTATGCATTCTAACACTCCTTCTTTATTGTCAAGGTGACAACGTGTAAGTGATGTTGGCGCAGGATTTTAAGACGGTAGCCGATGCCTGAAGAACAGATAAAACAACTTACCAACCGACTCCAGGCAGACAGCCCAGGAGTCACTTCTGCACTTCCCTCTTATTCGAACGTGGTCCATGGATCTTGATATTGCTGGCATTCTTCCCACTATTGGATCAGACCAAATGGCTCCAAGGGACCATCCAAGCCTAACTATAGGTGGTGTTCTCAGAGAAATGTCTCAGTTAATGGGGCAGAGGGGAACTTGCTCATGCCAAGATGGAGCTACTTATGTCAAGCTCAAACCAAAGGAGGTCTAAGAGGTCACGAGGGAGGGGATACTATGCTTGCACATCTGAGCTGGGAACTAATCATAAGACTCTGAAAGTCCTTATGCACATATATATGCTCATGATGAGAACTGTTACAGGAACTCTCTGACAGCATAGAATATTCCAGATAAAATTACATGTATGTCTCTACTAGCTGACTTGCCTGGGGAGCCTTCTGTTATCTCATCTTCTGATGCTTTGACTGCAGAAAGATGTTGGACATTTTGCCTTGACATGTTGCCTGTGGACAGAAGCTAAGTACCGTAAGGGTGTCGTCAAATGACAGAAGGAGTCTGTGTTTGTCGCCTGTGAAACCTCTAGACTAGTTCCAGATGAGCTTTCTACCTCCAGATCTCTGGAGGAAGCAAGTCCATTTAAACCACTGTGTCCCTGGTGGCTTTTCTGTAGGCAGCCACCTAATTCATGCAGACTGCATGCCATGACAGCAGTTTGGAAAGCATGGCTTGGGCATAGCTGCAGTTTTCACTGGGAAATCATTACTCCCATAGTTGTGCGTACATTCTGTACATACATATAGTTACATTCTGTAACTGCATATGTAGTCCGATAGTGAGAAATATTTAAATAATGAGTTTAGACCACACCTACTCCCATAAGGCCACACCTCCTAATAGTGCCACTCCCTTGGGGGGGCCATTTTCCTTTCAAACCACCACAGCCAATATCTTCTTTAGTCACTGTCTAGATGATGCTACGTGGGACCATCCAGTCTCCTCACACTGCGCTGAAAAGTTCTGCTTTTTCTATCATGTGTTTCCTAGGACATCTGTCATGCCCCACCCTTCTTAGAAGAGGCTCTATGGAGCTCTCTTCCTCCCTCTGAAGGTGTAGCGCTCAGCTCAGTGAGGGACCTCCTAGTGAGGGGAAGCGAGATTGGGGACGTGATGAGGTGAGCTCCTCTGTTCGGTTGCCGGACAACGCGTGGCTGGTGTTTAGTCAATGGAGCTTTGGGGAAGTCTCTGTCACTGAAGATACAGCAGTACTGAAAAGGTCCCCAGCTCTGAACTCCTGTGCAGACAGACCACGCTTTCCCATGCCCCATACTCGTTCAGGACGGTCCTAGAAATTTTTTCTGTTGCTGTGATAAGACATTGTGACCAAGGCAACCTCGAGAAGGAAGAGTTTATTCGGCTTCCAGTTCCCGAGGGTCAGAGTTTATGATGGCAGAGTGAAAGAACAGCTCACAACTCACATCTGGATCCACGACCACGAGGCCAAGAGCGAGACACTGGGGTTGGTACAAGTCTTTGGAAACCTCAAGGCCCACTACCCGTGACACACCTCCTCCAACAAGGCCACGCCTCCTAGTCTTTCCCAAACAGTTCCACCTTTTACCTACTGAGAGGTCTTACTGGCCCAAGGAATTGCTTTGAATGTTGATAGGAAAAGTAGTTCTTCTCCTGATATTTGTCACCGTGACCGTTAGTATTGATTGAGTCTAGAAATCAACTGAGAGACCTGCCTGGGGGGGGGGGGGGCTGCTGGTGCTATTTCCAGGAAGGATAAACTGACAGAGAAAGGATTTCCCAGAATGCTCAGCGCCTTCTAGCAGTGGCCCAGAGGTAAAGAAGTCCAAGGGGAAAGCAGAACTGCTTTGGACCATTTGCTGGCAGATGGCAGGCAATGAGCGGGTTTGTGTTTGCAGCTGGCTTCTCCTCGAGTCTTCCCGGGCTCCCTTTCCCGGCTGCTCACTCATCAGAGGGCGCCTCCTTAATGTGCAGTGCTGACAAGGCATTTCAGTCCTGCGGCTAATTAAAGTCACTCTTCAGCTCTGTGACAAGTTCTTCAGACTCATAAATCAGAAGTTAGATCGTCTTTCTCATCTCCTTGTCTTTCTTTAACACATTGATTGCTTTCATGACGGGTAACCCCCCGACCCCCAACAAAAACCCCAAACAAATAAAACTACTGGTGAAAATATCTGGTGTGTTTTTGCTTACTGAGTCAGCCATACACAGCCAAAAATACAAACGGGAAAAAAAAAGAAAAGTTTTACTTTTGCCGTTCAATGCATGGCCATGAGAAACCGACTTAGAGTGCTTTAAAAAAAAAAAAAATTCAAACAGTGAGTATCTGTTACAGACCTGTGAGTCATTCTAGGGTGGAATTGAGACAGACCCAGAGTTACCTGGGGAATGCAAACACGGTCGGGCCAAAGTCCGAACGCCAAACGCGCCGGGACCAAACAAAAAGATCCCCAGGAAAGAGGAGCCTGTAAGCAAAGCTCTTGACAGCACCAGCACGGGTGAAAAATGGCCTTGGAGATTTCTCATTAAGGATATCTGAAAGCACAGTTCTTATCTCTCACTCTGCTCCCCCTCTCTAGGGTTGGGGCACACAGACTGTCTCTCCCCGCCGGTTTCATCCCGCGTTGGAGGCAAGCTGTGTTCACGAAGGTCAGATCCGGTTGGGTGGATGGATTAGGTTACTGCTCCCGACTGATGAAAAACTGGAGCTTCAAAGCTTGTTCCTTCTCTCCTAAGAGCCACACCCAGCAGAAATGACCCTTAAATTCACCCTACTGCTGGCAGCACTTGGAAAAAGGGGAGAACTTAAAAAAAAAAAAAAAGTTTGAATAAATCTAATCATTAGCAGCCTGAAAGAAAGCATTAGACGATTCTGAGGCAAGACTGACTTACACAAAACTGTGGAATATTTTTCATTTTAATTCATGTCCACAGACAGTCCATCCTTAGAGGGCTTCCCTTTCAAGGCCCTTGAACGGCTGATTTCTCAAACACTAATTTCCCATTACTGCTCGGTTTCTTGTGAGATTTATTAAAGAGAAGAAATAATTTTTTACTTATTCTGTAATTGTCAGATAAAATATCCCAAAATTGAACTAAAAAATGCTGTTTAAATATACCATGTAGACAAAGACGTCTAAGTTTTGAAATCTAATAGCTAAGCTGTATTTGTGGTACTATACATTAAACAGTCACTGAAATGACTTTAAAAAAAGAGAAAGCATGAAAAGATAAAATTGAGAAGTGTTTTCCAAAAAGGCCGAGCATAAAGTGTCTTTACTAAAAGGAAACATGGTATAATATCATATATTTTATGTCAGGAATGTACTCAAAATACCCAAGTTCATACCCTGAATTACTGAAATAATAAGTTGTATTAACTCTTCCTTAATGGAGAAGAGTTAAACATCAGTACTTAAAATGCCTTGGCCCAGATGTCCAGATAAATGGATAATGAAATTGTGGTATAACAATGCAGTAGAGCATCATGCAGAAAAATGAACCCCAGAAAGCGTCATATTAAGCAAGGTGACACAGATTCAGAAAGACAAAAAAAAAAAAAAAATCACATCCTATGTTTTAATATGTGTGTGTAAGTGTAGATGAGCACAGGTACAGACCAAGAGGCTGGGGAGGAAATCATGACGGGGGAAGAGGTGCCCAGGTAGAGGGGCAGGCAAGAGGACCCATGTGACAATTGGGACAGAAAGGAGACTATGGAGGCGGAAGGGTAAATAAAAGGAAGGGTGTGGAGAGGCAAGGAGAAGGGAGAACCAAGGAAAAATATTGGGAAGGTGCCATAATGAAACCTAAACCTGTATGGTTTAATATATAATATAAGCAGATTTTTTTTTCAAATGCCTTTGCAAGAGTTTGTATTGTGACATTAAGATAGGCTAGGCAATGTTGTATACAAGTAGCTAGACCCCAGTGACTGAAAACTCAAAAGATGAACTTTTGTTCATCCTTGAAGCCTCATCATCAGTAATATTGACCTGAAAACCCGGACTAGATCCCGAATTCACGGAGTTTTCCTTAGCATCTGGGAGTAGGTCCCAGGCCTCCGTGTTTTCTTATTGGTTACCCAGGTTTTCTTCAGGCTTCCTGGTTTAGAACCACTGTGTAGGACAGGTTCAGTATATCATGATTGATTTTTCTCTGTGATCTCCTTCCTAGACTTTATACCTATTGCCTGTCAGAACCACACAGCCACAACCTGTGACAAAATGATGTTGGCGCAGGGTTTTAAGACGGTAGCCGATGCCTGAAGAACAGATAAAACAACGTATCAACCGACTCCAGGCAGACAGCCCAGGAGTCACTTCTGCACTTCCTTCTTATTCGAACGTGGTCCACGGATCTTGATATTGCTGGCATTCTTCCCACTATTGGATCAGATCAAATGACTCCGAGGGACCATCCAAGCCTAACTATAGGTGGTGTTCTTAGAGAAATGTCCCAGTTAATGGGGCAGAGGGGAACTTGCTCATGCCAAGATGGAGCTACTTATGTCAAGCTCGAACCAAAGGAGGTCTAAGAGGTCATGAGGGAGGGGATACTATGCTTGCACATCTGAGATGGGAACTAATCAAAAGACTCTGAAAGTCTTTATGCACATATATGCTCATGGTAATAACTGTTACAGGAACTCTCTGACAGCATAGAATATTCCAGACAAATTACATGTCTGAAGAACTTCTCCTAGTCACTATCTACATTACCCAGGGAGGAACTGGCAACCCTTGCAAGTGAACTTCTGTGACTGGTGAGCTCTAGCGCCCCTCCTTTTCCCAAGTTTCCCTGTCTCAACCTCCTCTCATGTCAGTGTTCCACCCCAGTAGGGAGATTCTAGACTCCAGCGCCCCGTATGCCACCTTCTATGCTGTGCTTACAAAACCAGAACTCTGCAGAGCTTTGAGGATGTGCTCTCTGAGACTCTGGCACACCATTTGTGCTGCATTTTAGAGATCAGTCATAGAAACCCACTCTGGTGTGAATGGGCAGGAGAAAGCGCTTATGAAAATTCCAAACAACAGAATGATGGGGATCATTTTGCTGTTTAAATGAAATGCGAAATAAAGACCACATCCCTTCTTCTTCATCATCATCTTCTTCATTTTCTTCTTCTTTTCTCCTCCTCCTCTCCCTTCTCTTCTTCCTCCTCCTATTCAGAATATGTGAGGCTAAGGACTATTATTTAAGGAATATATTTAAGGAATCTCATTCTAGAACATGCTAATTTCTCTTTACACTGAAATACAAGGGCAGGGGTTGCTGAGATGATTTGGTAGATGTGGTAGTTTGAATAAGAAGGGCCCCTATAGACTCATATATTTGAATGCTTAGTCACCAGGGAGCAGCACTATCAGGAGGTATGACCTTGTTGGAGGAAGCGTGTCACTGGGGGCGGGCTTTGAGGTCTCAGAAATTCAAGCCAGTCCCAGTGGCAGATGGTTCTCTTCCTGCTGCCTGAGGATCCAGATGTAGAACTCTCAGCTGCTTCTCCATCACCATGTCTGCCTGCAGGTCACCATGCTTCCTGCTGTGCTGACAATGAACTGACCTCTGAACTGTAAGCCAGCCTCAAGGAAATGTTTTTCTTTATAAGAGTTGCTGTGGTCGTGGTGTCCCTTTACAGCACAGAACACAGACAGTAGGTAATGTGCTTGCTGCAAAAAAGTCTGAAGACCTGAAGTTTGATACACAGAACCTATAAAACTTCGCGATGTTTTCCATCTATAATTCAAGTTCTTTCACCATGAGATAAGAGGTAGAGACAAGAGAATGCCTTGGAAGTTTGTGGGTCAGCTAGCCTGGAATATGTGGACAGCGGAAACAACAAAAGCACCTATTTCCATGAAGTGGGAGGAGAGAATGGACTCTTGAAAGTTGTCCTCTGACCTCCACGTGCAAGATGTGACATGCTACACACACTCCACAAATAATAATAATAATAGCATGAGAATGAAAAGCGAAATTCAGGCTTTTTATCCAGCCAACTCGGATATGCATTTACAGCATGATATAAAATAAACCATACATAACATTTATATCCATAAGCTTCTTAGAATAATTTTACTGTAAGCTGATTGTAGATAATTATGAAAATTAGAGTATAAACAAAAAAAATATTCATGCCCCCAGAATGTAGAAGTTATCATGACAAATACTCGACTGTTTTCCTGTTAGCATGTTACATGACTTGAAACATGTTCTAACAGCCTGGGACGGGGGAGAAGCTGAGGCGTGTATATAGTGTTATCAACATGGGGAAATAAAGCTCAAATGTTAAAATAAAGGTGGATTAGTGACTTTTTCTTTGACAGTGGGGAGAGATTGAAGCCAGGGCCTCATACACACCAGGCGAGCCGTCTACCAGTGAGCTGTACCCCCATTCCAGCTTCCTTCTGGGTACACCTGCTACATCAGGCAGGCTTCTAGCCTTGCCGCAATAATTGAAGTTCTGATCAGCCAATCAATCAGCCTTTGGAGAAAGCTCAGTGTAGGTGAACCTTCTTCCCAGGAAAGTTAGTTTACAGATTTTGCATCAACATTGCATTTTGGGGGTTTCTACAAACATCCCCACATTCTCTTTCTGTGCGGAGCCCCACCAAAGCGGCCAAGTCCAGCCGAGTCCATCTGAGAAAACCTTTTCCCCGGGAGCTGCTTTTATTCAGGCGCCATGCCTCACAGTATCTAGTTCATCCTCTCTGCCCGTTTCCCAGACTCCTTTGCCAATTGGTTTACTGCTAGTTTTACCCATCGGAACCAGCAGAGGAGAGGGGGTGACTGTCGTGAGAGAGCAGGGAAGGCGGCGTTATCCTGTTTGCTTCAGGCCCTATCGGCCGTGTCTATAACTGGTCGTTTGTTCTAGAAAGGGCCATTGGCTTTGGACTCCTGCCTCACAATCCAAGAATGTGCCCCATAAAGTCATCTTCGACCAACCAGCCGTGACTGATCACAAGCCCCACCTCTCTCCACGTGGTACCCCTAGGGCTTGCTCGCTCACACCGACTTTACTATCCATGGTGTGAGCAGGCCGGTTGTTAGCTCTGCCTTCTCCAGTCAGGATCATTGGTTCCTACAGAACTTCCTTTGGCTCTTTTAACCCTTTGGTGTTGGGAAAGCTCATTTACAAAGGTAAACTAGGTCTTTAGAGAGTCTACTGAGATAGCCCTTTTCCCCGGAGAACTGATGTCTAGGGGAGGGGTCCTGTGGTTTTTAATCTTGTTCTTCCTTAGAGGGAATCCCTGTATCCATGATCTTGCGTGGCAGGCTCTGGCAGGAGCTCCTTCAAGGGGTCAGACAGTTGAAAACATCCAAGCCAGAGACTTCCTCTTTCTATGTCTGCCCTGCCTTCTCATTCTCTTTTCTGGGCATTATAAGCAGGGGACTGGGTTCCATGCTTCGGTCAGGAAGGGAGGATTGGGGAGGGGGGGTGCGGCGGAGGGAAAGTCTTACTGCAGCAAAAATGCTAGGTAGTCACAGTACTCAACACAGACACACGGCCCTCATCTCAATGGTGACCAAAGTTTATTCCGGAGCCAAATATGAGTGATCATGGCCCCAAAACACAGATTTCCCCAAATTCCGGGTTCCAATGTGGAAAATGTGTTATGAAATTTTTATAATAACAGAGCAAATGAAGTGAAATCAAAGTACTTTTCTAGTTCCTGGATGGATACTTCAGGAAGGTGGTTAGAGCAGAGTCAGGAAAGCTCTGCTATCAGCTTCAGATGCCGTCAGACGATGGCCTTGACCTTCTGGTTGGTGGACTTACCTGAGAGTCACGGGGTGTTAGATCACACACAGTGGGCAGTAAAAGGTATTTAGGGAGAGAAGATAGGCAAGATGTTTGGCTGTGGATGCCCACAATCACCCTTTCTGGAAAGTTCAATGTAAATGGACTTTTTCCTAGGAACTTTTAGTTTACATATTTTACATTAATGATGCATTTTTTTCAGGTTTCCACAAGTACCCCCACAGTCTCATTCTGTGCTGACTCCCACAAAGTTGCAAAATTATTAACAACATAAATATTATTGTTTGAAGTATTAACTATTGGAATAAACATCCTTTTGTCCAGTACTGACCCTGTAGTGTGTGTGTGTGTGTGTGTGTGTGTGTGTGTGTGTGTGTAAAAATAGACAAGTCTGCTGTATTCTGTTATGTTATGGTTTTTAGAGATTAGAAAACAGAAGAAGTATTAATATGGCTTCAGATTAGATGATAAACTTCATAAAAGCATTTCATATATTTAGGGGTTACGGAGATGGCTCTGTGGAAAAAGCACTTGCTGGGCAATCATGACCAGGGTTCAGATTCCCAGAACCCAAAGGAATGCTGGGTGGACATGGTGGACCACTTGTTATCATGGCGTTGGGGAGGGGGAAGACAAGGGATCGCTGGAGGAAGATGGCCGTTTGTGTTGCTCATACCAGCAAGCCTTGGGTTCAGTTGAAGAACTTTGCCTCAGTAAATGAAGTAGAAAGTGACCAAGGAAGATATCTCTCCTCCTCCCTCCCTCCCTCCCTCCCTCCTCTCTCTCTCTCTCTCTCTCTCTCTCTCTCTCTCTCTCTCTCACACACACACACACACACACACACACACACACACACACACACGGGTGCACATACACAAATACACAGTGCACATAGATACATTAAAAAGCCATTTACTCTATCTAGAACATGTAGGACTGAAAACTCAGCAGTTCATTTTTCTAAGGTGCATAATTTTGTTGAATGTAGTGTTAAACTGAGGTTACAATTTTCTCTTGTTCCGAATTATCAAACAGTCAGACGTTTTGTTCCCCCATTAAAGTTGATTTAAACATACAGCTTATATAGGTTATATGGGATTTAGTTCCACGCTTTCTTGAACCAAGAGAAACTCAAGATGGATAAGCTGTGTTAACTCTACGAATCCATATGTGTTTTTATGAAGCTGAAAAGCAAGTCTAAGATTTTATGTGCCCTCTAAAAGATAAAATCTTTAGAGAGAAGCATACTCCTACCTCCATAAATATTGTACCAATGGCTTGTGCATTATCTAATAACAATAATAAATACACCCCAGTCAAAGGCAACTTTGAGTTTGTAATTGATTTTGACCATTAATCCACATTGAGTAACTGCAGGATACAGCAGAGTGGAAATGATGATGTGGCTGATGCACAGAGACAATTTTCCATCCATTTGAATAGCCCATTTTTAACCCTCTCAACGACTGCACAGACAGACCATTAGGTACCACATGACTCAAATGAAAGATGTGTTTGGAGAAGAGAGGTTAGAGTAAGTTAGCTCAGAAATCTTGCAAGAGATCTTAACTATGGTACCTGAAGGACTGAGACTTGCATTTTCAAAAAATTACTAATTGTATCACAAGCAAATGCAACAATATAATTTTGTGTATGAATATGTGTGTGTACACATGCTTGCATGTATATGTGGAGGCCAGAGGTTGATGTCTACTGTCTTTCTCTTCTAAGATTCATACTATTTTCTGAGATAGGCTGTCTCACTAAGTCTGAATCTCAGAGATTCAGCCAGGCTAGCTGGCCAGGGATCCTCCTCCTGTCTCTGCCTCCCCAGCACCTAGATTATAGGTGCATACCATCATGTCCAGCTTTTTATGTGGGTGCTCAACATTCAAACACTGATCCTTATGCTCATGAAACAGTAACTTTCCCAACCGAGGCATCTCCCCAGCCTCTGAAATTAATTTTATAATAGGAAAATGAGCCCTGCTTCCTTAGAAGTGTAGAACAGCTTCTTGAGACAATTTCAAATGCTGACATGCAAGAACAGTGGCCTAATTACACAAGAATCCCTCTGAATTCATTGGAAGTCCCCTTGATGAAGTTAGTCTGAAAATAAAGAAATTCCATCTTTAGTCAAAGGAGTTCTTCAGTCATTTCTGGACAGGAGCTCAGTTTAGGGTGACTAACGATAGCAGAATCCCTGAGTTTGCTAAGACTCATTTGGAAGCAGTTGATGGAAATGTAATGTGGCTCGTGCTTTTAAGGTTAGACCCATAGCAGAGGGTGGTCCATGTTACTGGAACAATTAAGCAGAAATTTGATGCCCACATAAAACCGATCCCTAACTCTCTAACTGGTTTGAAACTGCTCTGAGTTCTGAAACTAAAAGACAAGGCCATGTATGGCCCGCTCTGTCTGTCTGTCTGAGAAACACACTGGATAATGTTAAATTTGAACTTAACAATACAACCAATGAAGTTATATACCTTTAGATAAAATCAGTGCCGATTCCTCAGTTCTCTAGGAATTAAACAGTTTAAATGCCTCCCAGAAGTTTCAGTGCTAGGTCACTGTGAGCCATCTTACTAAATGGTAGCAAACTTAAACCGACCTATGAAAACAGAGCCCAGACATTTTCTTAGCTAACAAATGGTAAAATGTATATAGCCTCTTTATTAGAATGAGATAAAAGTACCTTTTTTTTTTAATTAGGGGACAAATTGGAAGAGTGGAGCCCAGTGTATTTTTACATATGCGTACCCTCACCAAACCACTACTCAGATTAAAAAAATAACAGTTTTCTGTTCCTCTGAAGGTTCCTTTGCAGCTTTTCTCAGTCAGTTTCTCTGAAGGCTGCACTGTTCTGACGTCCATTCACCTTGACTGCTCGTACTTGCCTTTGAACAGAGTAGCAAAATGTCAATGTAGCTGTTAGCGGTTATACATCTCTCAGAGACACCACAGGTCAACGTATTTTCCCTCACTCATTGGTTAAAAACACTATCTAGCACCAATGCTGCCCCAGAAGATAGTGAGAATACGATATTGAACAAGGAAGAATTTACGCCTGCCCTCGGGAAAGTTATAGAACACGGGAGAATACATAAAGTATACAACTGAGCGTGAGGCAGCTTGGTGAATGCCCCCACATGAGGGGGTGCCAGATGCCAAGAAGGGTGCATTACGTGATGACGGGGGTCAGCGGCAGCTCCTGGAACAATTTGCAGCTGGACTGAGACTGGAAGGATCTGAGTCAGGACTAACCAGATGGAGGGGAGGAAATACAGACACAGAGAAACAATAGGAGCAAGTGCTCAGACTGGAGAGAGCCTTGAATGATTGAGGAACCGGAGACACACAGACACACACACAAATTCAGACAGACACACAAACACAGACAGACAGACAGACAGACAGACACAAACACAGACAGATACACACACAGACACAGACAGACACACACACACAAGACAGACACACACATAAGACAGACAGACACACAGACACAGACACAGACAGACACACACAGAGACACAGACACACAGACAGTCAAACACACACACACACAAACACAGACAGTCAGACAGACAGACACACACACACACACACACACACACTTCCTTTTAACTAGACAAGTGGACAGGGGCTCCATTCTGAAGGACTTTGCAGGTTACATTCCAGAGTTTCTACTTAACTTCAAGGGCAGTGGGCACCCATGGAGAAAGGCTATCCTCATCAGATTGGCATCTGTCTTGAAGTATCACCATTAAGGGGAATTAAACATATGGAAAAAGAAAGGATGTGATGATCAGTTTGGGTGTTTTCATTTGGGACCAAAATTCGGAGTCAGGATCTTTCCTACCAGACACTGTTGACCACACTTGACTCTTTCCATCTAAGTGATGGGGAAGTGCTATGGTTTGGACGTGAAAGGTCACACACAGGCTTGCGAGTTTCTGTGTTTGGCCCCCCCATGATGGTGCTGAGTGGGGAGATGGTGGAAGTTTAAGGGGGAAGGGCCGAGCAGCAGGAAGTGGGTCACTGGGATGGGCGAGGGTGCTGGAAAGGTTATAGTCTGGCCCTGGTTCTAGATCCATCATGGTGTCAGGAGTACGAGGCTCATGTTTCTAACCTCCATGTCCCCAGCTGCTCCTGCTCCATACCTTCCTTGTCATGATGGACTGCACCCTTCCAAACTATGACACCCCACCCCACCCCAACTCTTCTTCCTTAAATCATCTCTTATCAGGTGTTTAATTCATTGTCTAACGATATGTATCAGTCACAGGACACAAGTCAGTGATGTTTGAGGATGGGTAACCTCAATTCCATCTTAAGAGAAAGGCATCTATGGTGATATTTTATTTGTACTGAAATGTGATTTTATTTGTATGTTAATAAATAAAGTTGCCTGGGGGGTCAGAGCTAATAGCAAGCCATAGCAGAAGCTAGGCGGTGGTGATGCATGCTTTAATCCCAGCTCTTGGTAGGCAGAGCTAGGCGGATCTCTGTGTGTTCAAGGATACAGCCAGCATGGAGACACACGCCTTTAATCTCAATACCAACCATAGAAGACCTGGAGGTCTGTACAGACAGGCAGTGACGAGGCAGTCATGTGGTTGGGTTTACAACCAATGAGAAGGCAGAACAGAAAGTCTATATAAAGACAAACACACAGGAAGTAGGTCTCTTGGGTGAAGAGGATAGCTTCAGCAGTGAAGGGTAAGGCTCTTAGCTCTGACCTCTTGGGCTTTCATCTCTGCATTGGCTCTGTGTTTCTTATTTAATAAGACGATTACTTCCACAGGCATCCGTAGTAGACACAAGCCACAGAATAGCCCAGCTTCCCAAGCAGCAAATGCAGGATTCACATCTGCCCCCCCCCCATCTCTATGGTAAGATTCCTCACTGCACTTAGGATTTTCCATTTTCCATGTTAGAAAACATTGTTTTCTTGATGCCTATATGTGCTTTATAACCATTATTAAGCTGGTAAGTTGAAGAGAAAAGGCACAAAATCATCTTTCTCAACCTGTCTAGTTTCCAGGACTCCTTCTTTGTGATCTACAGTTAAACTAATATTCTGCGGAATTCTTTCCAACAGCTGCCCTTTTCACTTCACTTCACACTTGCTTTACACACATGGATGTCTCAGCTGATTAGATTCCCTAGATGAACATGGCTGCGCATCATAGGGGCACAGGTGATGTAAACAGGCCGCATGCTTTGCCCTCTTGGATGTGATAAATTGGAATACAACGCCCTTACATGCAGGCTTGATGACCTGAGTTCAATACCTGGATCCCACAAGGGGCAGAAGAGAAGTTAGAGTTGTCCTCTGATCTCTGCACGCCATGGCACATGCACAACAGACAGATAGAAGGATGGATGAACACACACTACACACACACACACACACACACACACACACACACACAGTAAAAATTAAAAAAAAATATTTCCAACAGCCAGAAAACCCCTTCTGTTCCTTTCCAGGCTTTTGCATCTAGAGTATTTAATTCCTAATTATTGCTCTAAAATTATTATATTTTTGTGTGACAAAAACTTTTGCCTACTGAGCCATCTTGATGGCCCCCAATTGCTTTTTTTTTTTTTTTTTTTTTTAAAATAACTCTACTGATACAGCATGTATCTGAACTAAGAGTCTGTGGCAACTCACAATAAATATACAATGTCAAGTCTGGTTCAGTCCATCCTGTGTTGACTCTCGTACCTCGTACATGCACACACAGCTAAATGCAGTTGTAAATGTAAGGCAAGCTTTCAATAGGATATTGTCCCCTCCCCCCAGAAAATAATTACTTTCAGTACCTCAAAAATATTTTTAAAGGAAGGTAAAAACTAGAATTGTGTTTTAAATTAATGTACTGTTTCTATTAAAACTGCTCCTAGTGATTAATTTTTTGAAAATAGCTATTATTTATTATGTACCATCCAAAGAGTTCTATGCATACATGTGAATATTGCTGTTTTACATCTGGATGCCGGCTAATATGTAATTTTTAATACAACCATCATGTTGAAATGGACTTATTTGTGGTGTGACCCTAATTTCAATTTTGGCTTTATCTTTTCTATTTAGCTAGTTTAATTAAAACTCAAGATGAAGATTGAGTTAATTAATCTTCTGTCACTCTTTAAGTTCCAAAAGTGAACTCAAATACTTTATCATGTCCATGTTAGACATAGCCCTTCGTGTTAAACATTGTCTACATTTATGGAAATCTTCTACGAATGGCATTTGAAAACAAGGGACAGTATTGTTTGTTCTCCATCAAGAGAGACCTAGGTACTTCTAAGTCTTATATTCAGGTCAGGGGTAGTAGTGTACACCTTTAATCCTAGCACTTGGGAGGTAGAGGCAGGAGGATATCTGTGAGTTAAAGGCTAGATAGATCGACATAGTGAGACCCTGTCTCGAAAAGGAAGTCTCTTACTCAAATACGATATAAGAGAGAATTGCTGTGTGTGGTAATTGGAGTGAGCAGTGTTTGCCCATAGACTCAGGCATTTGAACGCTTGGTTCCCGGTTGGTGGCACTGTTTGAGGAAGTTTAGGAGGTACAGCCTTGCTGGAGAAAGTATATCAATAGGGGTGGGCTTTGACATTTACAGCCTAACCCCACTTCCAGTTCCCTCCTTCTACTTCCTGCTAGTTATAGAGATTAAGCTCTCTGCTTCTTCCTTCCACCGTTATGGCTCCCCGCCATGATGGACTCTACCCTCCGGAACTGTAAACCCAAATAAACCCTTCCTTCTGTAAGTTTCCTTGGCCATGGTGTTTCATCAAGAAAGTGACTAATTAAGGAAAAACTACATGGAAGGTAGGATTGATATGTGTGTGTGTGCCTGTATGTTATGTGGAGTGTGTGTGTGTGTGTGTGTGTGTGTGTGTGTAGACCAAAGGCTGATATTCAGTGTCATCCTCTACTGCTCTCAACCTTGTTTTTTGAGGTAGGGTCTCCCACTGAACCTGGTGTTCACCAATTTGCTGGCTTATATGGCTGGGGAACTCCAGGACTCTTCTTGTCTCTGCTTTCCCAGAACTAGGGTTACAGATATGGTAAGACACATTCAGATTTTCACACGCGTCCTGGGGATCTGAGCACATGTCTTCAGACTCCCGGGGGCAGGCCCTTTACCAGTGACAGGGTGTTTTTTTATGCAGTGTCTGGGTTTGCTTTTCTCTCAACTTTTCTCCATTTATGTTCAGCATAAGCTCACGTCAACTTTCATTACAATGCATCAGAATGTCACACTTTTACTCTCTTCTACGTTACCTGAAACCATGTGACCATTCTGTCTAATCCTCAAGGACTTAGCTGTGAACTTCCTTCTGATATAGCAAACTGTTTGCAAGCAACTTCAAAATCATCAGGTTAATTTGTAAAAACCTACTGTCAGGCATGAGAGTCGTAAAAACAAGGAATAACAGAGAAGAAATGAAAAAGATTAAAAATACATTATCTTTCAGGATGCAGTTAACTATATTTGCAATAATCTGTTCACACGCAAACACTCATGTAGTACACACCTATGTGCACACACTGCAGGGGTTTTATTTTATTAATTCCACAAGTGTTTTATCTTTCATAGTATGTCCTGAAAAATCTGCTGACTCAGTTCATAAACATAATCACCGTTACTCAAACTCTTGAGTTACCGAAAGTTAAAATAACATATTTTGAACATTTTTTGCTAGTAGTTTATGTGCAATTTTAGTTGATTCGGAGCAAATGTGCAAATTTAGGGGGAGAGAACAGAGTGACTGACAACCACAGGCTCTAACAGTGAATTCCCCCGGGATAGCACAGCCAAGCTAATGGGCGTCTGCGCCTGAAATCATCCCCTGCTCTCTCTCAAACACACCTGTTTTGCTTCCACTCGAATGTGGGTTACACAGAAAGATCCTTCCACCCTCCAGCCTCTTTCTCCATCCTCAGCTTGTTCAAGCAACATTTCCCCAGGAGGTTATCTAAGCCCATTATTTCCCTCTTCCTGAGTCTCTTACTTGTGCCTATTGGATTTACATCCTGCTCCATCTCATGAGACGGTTTTCAAGTGCTGTTATGCACCATCCAAGAGGAGTGTTCTGGCATCATTTCCTCCTAGGATTCCCTTTCTTAACTTCTACCCATCACACTCTTCCCACATTCCTCTTGCTGTACGACTGGCCACTTCTCAGCCTCCCTGCCCACCCCCATTCCCCATACTCTGTATCTGCAAACGTGATTCAATCTGCATGCTTTGCCTCAGACCCTTCCATGTCCTTTCCCATGTCCCCATCTCTCTGGGTCTCCGCTAAAGGGCTTTCTCTGTTCTTCTCCCTATACTTACCCCTCTACATCAGGGACTTATTCTCTACAGCAGCTTTGACTAATGAAGTCAGAAAACAAAGGGTAGAGACTCACGATTATCAGGGCAACAACTCTGCAGTGGTTTAATGCACTTTCTCAGAGTCCCCACGGGGACTGACTGGATTCCAGGTGCTCTCAGAAGTAACCAGGTTACCAATGTAGCCCTTAGTTAGCCCTCTCACTGGGTCACTTTCTTGTTTCACTTTTCTCTGTCCCTCATCATGTTTTCTTTTTCTTTCTTTTTTTATTTTTTATTTATTTATTTTTTTTTTTTATTTTTTTTTTTTTTTTTTTTTGGTTTTTTTCGAGACAGGGTTTCTCTGTGTAGCTTTGCGCCTGTCCTGGAACTCACTCTGTAGACCAGGCTGGCCTCGAACTCACAGAGATCCACCTGGCTCTGCCTCCCGAGTGCTGGGATTAAAGGCGTGCGCCACCACCGCCCGGCCCTCATCATGTTTTCTGGAGGTCCATCTTGCCATTAAATCTAATCATTTAACTCCTTGCTAACTCAGACTAAGACAGGATTTTTCTTTCAGTCCATGTTTTCCTTTTGGTGACTGGGGATTTCTAGTTCTGATTCTTTAAAGGTATTGACACACTTTGACCATCCTCAAGTGTGAACACTCAAGCAGGTTCCTATCATGAATCAGAGGGTGACATTTCTGGCCTCTCACCAAATTCCTTACTTGAATATCTAATAAGTAAATCCAACATAAACTACTTTTCCAGTCTCAGCAAAGAGGAATCCTCATTTCAAGTTGCTCAGAGGAAACGTGGGCATCAGTTTTGACCACTGTGCTTTTCTCTCATGTCCACATCCAGTCTCTCAAGGTGAAGAGTGTCACAAGAACGTGACTATAGCTGGATGTGGTGATACACACCTTTAAACTCAGCAGAGTCAGGAGGACCTCTATGTGCTCAATGTCAGCCTGGTCTACAAAGTGAGTTCCAGGCCAGGGTACACAATGAGACCCTGTCTCAGAAGGAAGAAGGAAGAGGAGGAGGAGGAGGACTAGAGGGAGAGGGAGAGGGAGAGGGAGAGGAGAGGGAGAGGGAGAGGGAGAGGGAGAGAGAGAGAGAGAGAGAGAAGAGAGAGAGAGAGAGAGAGAGAGAGAGAGAGAGAGAGGTGACTGTGGGTTAGGGAGATGGTTAGTGATTAAGAGGATATACGACCCTTACAAAGGACCCTGGTTTAGTTTTCCACACCCATGTCAGGCAGTTCACAGCTGCCTGCAACTCTAGATCCAGGGTATCCAACACTCTCTTCCCGCCTCCGTGGGCACCCGCAACCGTATGCCCAGACAGACACATACATGCGCACGCACATACACACAGTTTAAAAAAATCTTTTAAAAAAAGAAAAATATGACCATTGTCCCAGTCCCACAAGCATCATTTCTCATCTGTTATTAATTTATGGAAGCCTCTGACTGGTGCCCTGGATTCCATACTTGACCCCTTGCAGTCTGTGGCACAGTACAGGGGACAGACAGTCCTGTAGAAATAGCACTGACATGTCTCTGCTAACATTCTCTCAGAAGCTCTGCCACACACTCTTATAGGTGACCTTATGAGGATGATACAGTTAAAGATCCTACAGTATGGAAATGAGCAGGAAAATCCCATCAAGGGATGAGAATAAAGATGTAGGAGGTTGAGCCTAGACCCTGAATGTGAGTTCAGTAGACAAGGGGCAAAAAGAAATTGTGAGAGCTCTGAATACAAGTTGAGATGACGTGTGTGTGTGTGTGTGTGTGTGTGTGTGTGTGTGTGTGTGTGCGCGCGCGCGCGTGTGTGTGTGTGTGTGTGTGTGTGTGTGTGTGTGTGTGTGTGTGTGTGTGTGTGTGTGTGTGTGTGTGTGTGATTAGATGTTCTGCAGGTTGCTTTCTTTGAATCTTTGCAGAGTTCAGTTGACGGAAGCCAATGTGAGAGCTCTTTGTGGTTATCATCATCCTCATTACCGTATTCACTCAGGAAATTATAGCTTATTTAGTACTTTATTCCTCATATTAATCATGTGAAGTTTCAGGACAACCCAGTAAGAATATACAAATGAAAATAATAAACCCGCCTGAGGTTCTTAAAAACCTGGTGAAGTCCAAACATGTCGCCACAGAAGATGACTCAGTGACCCAGGATTGGCAGGTGGCTGCCCTTAGCTCACTGGTTTTTATTGGACTTGCTACAATTTTAAGATGGTGTCTGCAGAGCCTTCCTCTCTGTCATCGTCTTGGATGCATCTACAGAGACCTGGATTTGACTCATCAACTGGAAAAATCCCTCAATGGCTTAACTATTCTTTTCCGATGGGTGCTAACTTAGGGTTGTTTCCACTGAAAATGGAGACCGGACTCATTTAGAAAGCTTGCTTTTGTCTCGAGGAAGAATGGGAGGGAAGCCTGCCTGTCTCAAAGGGTGTAGGGGATGTACAATCTGATTTACTGCTATAATTTGACCAGACCGTGTGGACAGCAAAGAAAATGTTCCCTCTGGGGGGGCACTCGGGTATCTCCTTGGCCTGGCTTGTCTTTAGGAAATAAAAACTCTGAGAATGGTCTGCAATTACTTCTAAATCTGGAAATATTTTCAAACGGTAGTCCACATGTCTCTGAGACTTTCCTCTACATGATGGTCTGTCAGTGGGCCAGGAATAACTGTGTTTCCATACAGGTTGTAGCTTTTATACTGTGTACAGCCATTTTAGCATATTACGCTAGACGTACCTCGTACCAATTCTCTCCTTAAAAATAGGTTTGGAAACGATTGCTTTATTGAGTGCTTATAAAGTGTCACAAATTATCCAAGCTGTACAACACTCCTGAAAAATGCTAATGTATCCACTCAGCAGCTCCACAGAAATTAATACAGCAGTACTAAATGGAATATGGGAGTGCCTTGTCTAGCAAGGAACATGGACTCTTCAGTGACACTGTATAGTGAGACAGATGTGTACATGTGATCAAACTGAACAAACAAAACAACTGCAACTTGTGACAAATGTTACGAGGCAGCAATTAATAGAGGAGGCCAGGAGAGTCCCTTTCAAGCGGTACTGTCTCAGCTGGTACAAAGAACTGGTCATGAAACAACACGTGATAGGAAGTGCCTTCCTAGTTTGGTTGATGATGAAGTTAAAGGTCCTTTGCATCCATGGGTCCTGAGGTGGAAAGCCCTTCCTATTTTAAAGGAGCTTAAAGAATGGGTATGTAGACGTGATACAGACACCAAGCAAGGAAGGATGAAGAATCTTTCTGTCTTTCTTTCTTTCTTTCTTTCTTTCTTTCTTTCTTTCTTTCTTTCTTTCTTTCTTCCTTTCTTTCTTTCTCTCTTCCTTCCTTCCTTCCATCCTTTCTTTCTTCTCTTTCTTTCTTTCTTTCTTTCTTTCTTTCTTTCTTTCTTTCTTTCTTTCTTCTTTCTTCCTTCCTTCCTTCCTTCCTTCCTTCCTTCCTTTCTTTCTTTCTTTCTTTCTTTCTTTCTTTCTTTCTTTCTTTCTTTCTTTCTTTCTTTCTTTTCTTTCTTTCTTTCTTTCTTTCCTTCTTTTTTTTTCCTTCCTTCCTTCCATCCTTCCTTAATTCCTCCCCTACTTCCTTCCTTCTCTCTCTCTTTTTCTCTTTCTCTCTTTTTCTTTTGGTTTTGGTTTTTCTACACAGGGTTTCCCTGTGTAGCTCTGGATTTTCTGAAACTCACTCTGAAGACCAGGCTGGTCTTGAACTCAGAAATCTGCCTGTCTCTGCCTCCCAAGTGCTGAGATTAAAAGCATACACCATCACTGCCCACGTGAAACATGAATTGTATGTTTGGTATATCACTCGAATTTATAAACAAATACAGGAGCTGGAGAGATTGCTCAGTGGTTAGGAGCCAGGCATAGGTTTGACTCCCAGCATCTACATGGCAGCTCACAGCCTCTGTAACTCTAACTCCAGAGGATCTGATGTCTCTGCTGGTCTCTGTGGGTACCAGGCATGCATGCGGTGCACAGACATACATGCAGACAAAATACTCATACACAAGATAAAAATTAAAAAAAAAATAGATTACTATATTAGGGTCCCCCAGGGAAATTGAGCAAATTGAGCTTTCCTCTGCTCTTTTTTTCTGTCTTGGTAAAAGTGGATCTTCCTTCCTCACTTCCCTGGTTCACTGATGGTCTCCTCTAGGAACAGCCCCATAAATATAATCAGCAATGATGTCTTGCTACCTGTCTGTGTATCCTGTGATCCAGCCAAGTTAACATCTCAGTGGAAATTGGGAGAAATTAAACCTCACTTTCAGGATTGAAAAGCCAAGAATCCATACCCCGGCTTCCATCTCAACTAGTCTTTTCTGATTTTAGCATTTTTTTTTCCTTTATCTAATTACAACCTTTAGAATGGAAGCTTTATAAATTACACGGACTAGCTCTGCATTATTTAAAATAGAAATCCATCCCAATGTGACACTGTCAGCGAAGTGAAGCTTCCTGATGGCTACTTTGCACAAATGCCCACAGCCTGGTTGGGGAGCAGCTGTCCGGGAAGGCTGCTCACCACATGCAGCAGGATTGGTACTTTCGGTACCTCTCATGGGAATGAGGATTCGCGGTGTGAATTTTGCCCACGTTAGACTCTAAATTCACCCAGTTGGTGATGTTGTAACAGTTACAGGGAAATTAAGAGACATTCACGAGTAGTCTTTGAGTTGTTGTCTAGTAATTTTTTGTTTATTAAGTTAATTACATGCGTGAGTATGAACATACGCATATAGCTGTAAGTTCACATACACAGGCATATGATTTTATTTGAGTTGAAAACACAAAGCGCTTGTGTTTTCAAAATAGTGAGACCATTAAAATCTTTTAAAAGTTCTGAACCTTTTAAAAAGAGATTGAATTCTAACTTCTTTATTATCAAAGATCTAGTCTGGGCCTGAGGAGATGGTTCAGCAGGCCAGAGTGCCGCTGCGCAGCATGGGGACCTTCCACACTCCAGTACCCTATGTAAAAAAGACAGATGTGTTATGTGTGTGTGACCCCACCCCTCGGGAGGGAGCCAGACTCAGGGGATGCCATGGGGCGCATCAGCCAGCTAACCTAACAAAAAGACAGTGATCTCCAGGTCCAGTGAGAGACCTGTCTCAAGAGATGAAAGGCAGAGAATGCTAGAGAAACCTGGACCCTCCTCTGGTCTCCACACAGGCATACATAGGCATGTGCCTCCCAACACACACGTGCATACATGACAACAAGCACACCTTTTTTTTTTTTAATGTATTTATTTCTGTTAGTAGAATGTAAGGGAATATCTACAGAGTATAAATAGCAGGCCAGCCACTTTGCAGATATCAATTTATTAATAGATAATAATGTATTCGTTGTTACTGATCCATGTTGTGACATTTGCTTTGTTTGTTTCAGAGGTAAAAACATGATGGCCGAGGGAGGTGGTGGTGAGATATCTACCCCACAGTAACAGGGTTCTGCCAATTTCAAGACTGAAATTCTCTCCCGCACCTCACCCTCAGGCTTTCCCCCAAGAGTTCTAAAATTACTTCCCTCCTTCTGGGGAGCTGTTTATTGGGTGGTGTGTACTTACACGCCCTGGTTTCAAAGCCTCACCTCCTCTCCGGATCATGTTTTATGAATTATAAATACTTCTTTGGAGGCTGTTTTCAGATTAAAAGAGGAAGCCATTGGAGTCTTTTCATGTGAACGTTTACCCACCCCTTGAGATTAACTGTCACGGAGATACCAACTTCCCTCTTTCCATCAGCTGAAAAATGTGAAAGTGTCGCTTACTCATGGCTTTGTTAGTAGAAACGGGGGGGAGAAAGGGGCCGCAGGAACAGCCTTCACTTGAGGGCGTGTGCCATCACACAGCTGTGATTCCTGGATCAGAAATGCAACACACGGCATAATATTTTCATGACGACCTGTGACGAGACTATCAGGACCTCCCTCTTTCCTGCTGGGAATATGTAATTGGATCTTGTGTTACAAGTTTAAAAGAAGCATGCGGAAGAAGGAAAAGACTAGAAGCCATCAAAAGAAAGCAATATATCGATATAGATTAGTGTCTCCAATTCGACAGTTATGAGAAAGACATTTTGTTAGCAACTTGCCAGAAATACTTATGTGAGTATAATCGTATATGAGGTCGGGGGTGGGGGACTGTAGGCTATCACTTAATCTGTAGAGCCACAGATCTCCTTGTTCAATAATAAGAACAAACCCAGGGGCCACAAATAATGAAAATGTTTATATTCTGTTTACAATGGAGATGCGTGTGGAATATCCACATTTTCGAGGTCAGTGGCACTGCCCAGTTTGGCATCGTTCATAGCTTAGTTACTTTTCTTGTCACTGTGATCAAATACCTGGCAGGCCGGAAATCAAATGGAGGGGGGTTTATTTTGGCTTACACGTTGAAAGAGCACAGTCCAACATTGCAGGGAAGACAGGGCAGCGGGCATGTTGAGGGGCTGTTCACACTGTGCCTGCAGTCTGGAGGCAGGGAGGACAAGAGGTAGAGCCCCGCTTAGAAACCTTAGGGCCAGTACCCAGTGACCCACTTCTTCTAGTTAGGCCCTCTCTCAAGTCTCAGTCCCCTCAAGGGAACAAGTGTCCAAATACAGGAGCTTACAGGGGACATTTCATGTTCAAATCACAACAGTTGGTCTGAATCAGTTGGGGTATATACACATATTTTTTAAAAGTATCATGCTGTGGTATTTGGTCCCATTCAGGAGCGTTTTTCAGAAATATGCTTCTGTTTAGCTCACCCGCCATCTCTCCCCACCAACAGATGAATTCTGTTGGGAATAAGTATCCCCAAATGGATAGGATTAGCTGAACCACGCAAGCGGCAGAAGAGATGGATTACCTAGCTACATGAGTTCACCACTAGTTCTGAAAAGAAATGTGGCTACAACAAAGGACCTTGTAAATGACAGGGTGAAGGGATACGCTTCGCTAGCTGCAGACCCAAACCCAGGTTTTCCGAGTTTTAATAAAATAAAATGGGCTTTCCTGGTGAATGGAACGCAAAACCAAAGACCAAGTGTTATGGTGACTTTGCATACACCGTTGGGGGAGACTGTAAGCATCTGTGCCATTGTGGAGAGACACCAGACCTAATACGGACAGTGGATGGGTAAGAAATAGTGTGTCCAGTTGTATACCTCAGAGCACAGTATAATGGAATCATTGAGTCTTTCAAGTTGATGGGAAAGAGTTAAAGAGAGTTATGGATGTTTGGATTTGAAGGAGGTATTTCCCATCACCTCCCACCTTCTCATAGTATCCATAGTTGGTGAGCTTTTGGTTTTTCCTTTAGAGAGATAAGAGATCGAGTCCATTCATCATAAGGTAGACCATCCTTGGCTGTACATTTCAGATTGCTGGAATGTTCCCCACCAGTCTGTATGGAAATATATCTATTGTTTCTAATATTGGTATCTACAATCACAAAGTAAGAAATGTGTATATTTTCCTATAAGACATGATAGCTTTTCTAATATTTGAATACCCTTATTGTATTTTCTTTAGTTTTGTTTTCTTCCCCAGGCTAGATCTTATTTGATTTTTCAGACGTTCCTCATCTATCATGTTTCCAATCTTCCCGTTCCCTTCTGCAGTCCCTAAATGTTCTCTGGTTTATTCGTGTTATGCCAATGTTTTTCCACTCAGAAGTGAACAGTATATTTTAGTAGATAGACAAAGGATCCAAAAATCAGGATCTGGCCAGGACTCTAGCTCTCCTTCACATCTGTAAGGAATGATTTTAGAGCTAACCACACAGAATCTGGACCTGAGATTAAAAGTGTGGGATCTTCAGAAACTCGAATTGCTTCAGATCATGAAGACCAGTGATAAGGTCACAAGACAGGGCAATAGCCAAACCCTCATTCCAGAAGCCCTAAATAATTCTGGGTTACTAGCTTGGGCTGATGGAGGTTTAACCCAGCCTGGGCTGATGGAGGTTTAACCCAGCCTGGGCTGATGGAGGTTTAACCCAGCCTGGGCTGATGGAGATTTAACCCAGCCTGGGCTGATGGAGGTCTAACCCAGCCTGGGCTGATGGAGCTTTCATCAGAAGGGAAGGCAATGCCCTGGTGATTTGTCTCTTTCTCTAGAAGGAAAAAAAATTAGGATTTTAATAACTCTTAATACAGCTTTTCATTTTATCTTTTTTAACATTATATGAATTAAAGGAATTCTCCCTGATCTATATAGAAAAACATTTATTCAGAGTGAATAAGCAAACATATATAAATAATGCTCTTTTCTTCCAAACTCTGACACATAGTTATCAAGCAAATTAAAAGTTTGAAGAAATTCTCTCTAGAAATTGTATGATTCATCTATCCATCTATCTATCCATCCTTATCTATTTATGTATCTATGCATCTATAATCTATCTATCTATCTATCTATCTATCTATCTATCTATCTAGTTAGCTTCTGCCTCCTGATCAATTGTCTCTATCTGCCCACATGAATGTATAGCATATAAATGTGTACATAGTGTATATATATATACATAGTGTATATATATATTCATATATATATGATGGCTTTTATTAAGAACGCTTAGGCCTTGGGGTAACTTGCCTATAAATAATAGCTAAAAACATTTCATAAGCCTCTTGGAAAGTTATTGCATGATGTTATCAAGGAGATTTCAGGGTCTCCTTGAGCATATGGACAAACCAATACAGAAAACCATAGGACTCTCAAGTACCAAACTTCAGAACTGTGATTCTGTTTAAAGAGCTATAATTCTGTTTACTAAAACTGCCAGGCAAGCCTCCAATACCTAATATTTGATAATTAATTATTGAAACAAAATATTGCTATTTATCCCCATTTGGCTTCATTTTATTTATTTCAATTTGGTTTTCCTGATCTATGAAGATTCAAATGTTAATTTTGTTTCACAGAGTATTAAATATCTCTCATAGGCTTTGCATTTTCTGAAAATGTAATAAAACATTCATCCCTATTCAAGCCCACCAAAGCAAGGTAAAGTCTGATTTCTTGGGCAATCCAGCAGCACTCGATTTCAGGCTGGTACAGATTCACAAATCTTTTCTTTATGGAGTATGGTCTACTGTTACCATCAGTGACACCCAGAGAATTGACCAGGAAGTGGACATTTTGTTGAGTCACCTGAGTCTTCTACTTACTCAAGTCTAGATTTGTGTCATGGATGAACTGAGGTTCAACCAAAGTGCCAAGACACCTGCAAATGATGCTGAGATAACTACATATCCATACACAGAAGAACGAAGTCACATCATACTTTCACTTTACATTTAAAAACATGAATCAAACTCATTTAAACACATGGATCACTTTACATTTAAAAACATGAATCAAATAGGCTACAAATTTATAAGAAGCTTAGAAGAAAATATAGGCGTAGATCTTCATGACGTTGGGTTCAATAGTGAAATCTTACAAAAACCATAAGCAACAAAAGAATTTTTTTAAAAAAATAGAATTTCACTAAAATTAAAAAACTTTTATGCTACAAAAGATACTATTAAAGAAGTTAAAACAACTTATAGAATGGAGGGAATGTTGAAAAAACTGAACAAGGCATCCATTTGGGTACTACATGGATGAATTCTGCAAACATTGCCCCAAGCTAAGGAAGACAGTTGTGAAAGACTTCAGAGGAGACAACGCTGTTTGAAACGCACAGATGAGGGAAACCTAGAGAGACTGCAGATTAATGGTTTCTTGGGCCCACAAACAGAAGAGATTGGAAATGACTGCCAATAGATATGGAGTTTCACTTAAAGGTGATAAATTATTCTAAAATGGAAACTAGCTATCAAATCATCCCCATTTCTCTTCTGTTAGATTAGTCGGTTGATGGAGTGTAATCGTATAACACATTGTGATTTGGGTAGGATTCTAGCATAATTGAATTATCTTAAAGGTGAAATGTCTCTGCATGTCCAAACTCTCATTCTGCAAGGCTACAAAGGAGACACTGATCCACTTCGTGAAAAGGCATTTTTTTAAGGGCTTCCTGAATTAACTAGAATACACATGGCCTATGAAAAGCTGACACCAGGTGTGGATAGTCAGAGGTGTTAAATGTAAACCCCTAACAGCTGCCATAGTTAGGTTTTGGAGGCATTTGGTAGGTGACATCAGCAGTAACGAACAACATGAAGACAGAGCATAGTTTGTCTATGATGAGGTTGTATAAGGCTGTTATTATATGTGCAGTTCTAGAGATTGGCTCTTGGAAAAAACTCTGGAGCGATTTTATCTCAATATTTCTGTATATATCATGTCTCTCCCTCTCTCTTACTGTCTCTTGATTTTACTGTTTAAATTGAGTTTGAACAAAGAGCCAAAGCAAAAACAAAGCAAATGAGTGAACACAAACGTAGATAAACAATTCTAATTCCCCGGAGGGGAGCAGGCTGCTGGTGGGCAGATGCTCAGCGGCCCTGGCCTGTGAGACGCACTGTGCTCATCTCCTCACAGCTGCACACAGTGAAGTCATTTGGTAGCTTGCAGCCCCAGTGGGAGGCTTGACACCAGACACACACACACACACACACACACACACACACACACACACACACACACAATGGCAAGTGCTACAAATTTGGGCTTTCTTTTCCCTGGAGACTTAGCTGCTCAACTCTTTGCTGGCAAGCCTCTTGGAATTGGCCAAGGTAGCACAGAGCAACAGATTATGTGTTCCCTCTGAACATAAACAGCATACAAGTCATGGCCTAAAGACACCCACCAGCCTGAGAGCTGGCTGAGAAAGAGCCACGCCTGGGAAGAATGCTCACGGCTAAAAAAAAAAAAAAAAAATGGAGCTGTACTGTCAAACAGTAACAATGTCTGCTCCCTGTGCTGGGTGTATATTTTGGTGAAGTGGTTTGCTTTTGTATACATAACCGTAGTAACCACTGCATTGGTTAAATAGTCTAAATTCTTTGATTTCTTCGTAACAACTCTGTATAATCATTAAATTCCAGTACTTGTACTTACTTCTCAAGCTTTCTTCTTTGCCACACACTAGCAGACCAGATAGCATCTAGCTAAATCTGAATTTTTTTTTTTCTTATGCATCGTGAGTAAATAAGCAAGACCTTGTTCGGGATGATAGAAATTACTACAGTAGATGTGTAAAGTAAATATACTTAAAAGAGATTCTTGGGAAGAGTGAACATGGATGAGGGGACACAAGCTTCCGTCTAGGGACTTCCAATATTGTTGGAATTCTAGTGGAAACAAAGCAAACACCAGTGGCCGATTGGATTCCATTCTCCCAGATGCGAAGCCATCAACGGAACGACCTGCTCGCAGCGCACAAGCAGCATCCAGAGGCTTCTCTCAGGGAAAGCCAGCATCTGTTTGAAGAAGTCCTTTGAGGAAAAAGTATACAAACACGTGGAGACAGCCTGGTACGCACACTCCCTTGCTTCTAGAGTTGCCAGACAAATAGAGACTCAAGCTTCCAAGACAGAAGCCATGCAGCAGCCTTGGCCAAGGTAGTAAGTGCCACCAATTCCAGCCTTTCTGATATTGACCACACCAGGAAAATGGAAGCACATACAGTTATGGCTGGAGTCGAGCATGCCAGTTTCCTGGCATGGGATCTGCGATTGCTTAGCTTGTACCTCTGCACATGAAAGTAGTCAGAACTGGAGTGGAAAATTTAGGTGGAATGATTTGAAAGTTCAGCCAAACCTTCCATGCAGATTTCTGTCCTCAATAACAAGCAAATAAGACAATTTATCAGGCATGATATTTATATCATAATTTCTAGGCTTCATCTAGGGTTCTTGGATAAAATTCAGTCTGTGAACTTAGAATATAAATACATTTATATCATCTTTGTTTTTCCTAACCTCAAGACCAAAATGATCATTTTCTCCAACCACATATGTAGGGAATCAGCCGCAGTGGCTGTGGCTGATTCATCACTAATAGAAGTCACAGATGTTTTTATGTCACATTGAGGAAGCTGCAGATATTTTCAAATACCCTTCTCCCCTCACTGTTTTAAAATTATGATGATTATTAAACTCGTCATTATATCTTGTTATGTAATTACCAATAGTGAACCACATACATGAGTGCACCAAAAATTTGGCATTTTAATATTTTGAAAATTATATTTCAACATAATTGGTTCCCTTGGGATTCTGTGTAATCCTTGGCATTTAATCTAAGCTTTGAAAAACATGACTATGGGAAGGAGTCCACAAGGTCTACTGGAGGGACAAAGGTGTCAGATGTCAAGAATCCTTATTAAGAGTTGTAGGGCAAGTGGTCTTCCCTGAATGCTGTCCCTTCCCAAACACTTTTCCCATATACTGAGGCAAGGCTGTCCTGCCACATCCAGGTTCAGTGGTGATTTTATGAGAATTTGAAGACAAAGGTGGTTACAGAATACATCCACCCTTGAAAACAGCTACCATCTAAGTTGGCGAGGAGGGTGTGGAGGGGTTTATAGAAGGACCTTGTGGAAGAGAGAAGTCTTCCTTCTTCAGGACTGATCAGATGACCCAGGGTCACAGAGTGCATGCTTAAGACATCACCAGAGGCAATGAATCATCAGAGACCGAAGTTGTAAGCAGGAAGCCTGGGCATCCCTGAGGAGTGTCGATTCTGCTATTACTGTATCTTCTTGTGTGATCTTGGACAAGTGACACAACCCCTCATGAGTTAGCTTTTCCATTTCCTTATCCCCATGTTTGATTCAGCTGGCCATGCAGAAATCCCAAAAGAAACAGCTTGCGGAAAGAGACAGCTCAGATGATTTTTTTTTTTAAAAGCCCAGCAGTGCCAAGGTTTTGCTTCCAGCCTTTGATGATGGCTCCACCCTAGCTTCAACCCCTGCTCATTGTCCTACATTTCAGTCCTGGTTTCACCCTTAGTTCAACTTCAGTGGCCATCTGGGTGCCTCCCCTACCTCAGAAAGCCGTCCTCTGAGTGGGCTGAAGGAAGAGGTACTTGGCTCTGTCTTTGTTTTCCTTACACCTCTCTTCTCACTGATTGTTCCTTCGATCCTAACAACTACCACCAGACCACTCATTGACACCCAGTGGCACCTCTGTGCTCCCAAGCCTGAAAGAGTTATGAACCTTCATGGAAAAAGAAGATCCCTTCTCACATCTCAAGAAATGGATGTCTCCCCAGTTACCAGTGCAAAAGGGTTTTGAGTATGAATAGCAAAAACACTATTGAAGAAGTAAAAATGTACACTGAAGTTTCTTGGTCCTGCCCAGTCCCTCCTGGGCAGCATCCATTTTTATAAAATAATCACTCAGAGGATTAATATTAATTACAAACTGTTTGGTCTATGGAGCAGGCTTATTGCTAGCTAGCTCTAACATCTTAAACTAACCCATTTCTATTAATTCATGTATCACCACGTGTCTTGTGGCTTTATCTGTGTTCGATTACATCTTGCTCCCCTGGGGGCTTGCAGCTTCTCCCCGACTCCACCTTTCTTCTCTCTGTATCTCTCTTGGATTCCCTGCCTAGCTATATCCTGTGTTGCCATAGGCCAAAACAGCTTCTTTATTAACCAATAGTAGCAACACATATTCACAGTGTACGGAAGGACCATCCCACAGCATAAAAATACAAATGTATAAAAAGAATATTGATGAGAATTCCCATGAGTCTGTGGTGTCTGAGTCCCAACAACTTGCCTGCTCATTATGACTTTGGTGTTCATCTTTCAAAGGTGGACAGAGTGTTGACAGACACAAAAGTTGCAAGCAAGGGCAGTGGTAGCACAGGTCTTTAATCCCAGCACTTGGAAGGCAGAGGCAAGTGGATCTCTGTAAGTTTGAGGCCAGCCTGGTCTACAGAGTGAGTTCCAGGAGAGTCAGGGATACACAGAGGAAACCCTGTTTAAAAGAAAGAAAGAAAGAAAGAAAGAAAGAAAGAAAGAAAGAAAGAAAGAAAGAAAGAAAGAAAGAAAGGACAGAAAGGAAGAAACAGTTGCAAGCAAATAGGATGAAGCTTGGATGGTGGGATTTGAAGCACCAGAAAGTGGAAGAACAAAGCCACGAGGAAATAAATGCTTTTCAGACAATCTTTGAATTCCAAAGCATTGCTAATTATCGATTAGGCCTTCTTTTAAAGTTATCTTGATAAATTTTCTGATTGAAGCAACTCGAGCTAGCTTTCAAGGCAAGAGTGCCATATCAAACCCACAGAGACACAAGTCATACCAGTGACCATATCTGCTCCCCCATGGAGGGAAAAAATTCAAGTTAGCCATCAAGATTCCTCAAGTGCCAAAACGATGCTTAAATCATAAAAGATCATTTTTAATGCCTCCTGGAATCTTTGAGAATAACTTCTTTAGTTATTAACTGAAAATCAAACCTCTCATTCGTTGTCCACTTTTAAAACCTTGGATTTGAGTTTTTTCTCCCCTCTGGAATAATCTTGGTCATGCTACTTTCCGATGTGCATTTTAACGAGGTTGGAACGAGATTTCTGTAAGCTGAATGCCCAGGCATTTACATATTGCTTCCATTTTTTTCATTCATAAAGCCATTTTTTTCCATCAAACTAATTTTTATTAATTGGATTTCCAGCTGCAGATGAGAGAGGAAAAACGGAGTGCTGGTACAGTCCTTCAGATCACAGTGGATGGGAGAAAGAAGGCCACTGTTCGAGAAACATGGGCTTTTAAGACAAACTTTTGTGCCCACCGTGACTGTTGGCACCTGGCTTGGATCTACTGGCCTGTGAAGTGATCTGTATGTTTGTTCATCCTTAGCTGTGATTTTTCTTAGTCACACTCCCAGACCCATTTTATGATGAAAGTTTTGTTTTGGGGTGTGTGTGTGTGTGTGTGTGTGTGTGTGTGTGTGTGTGTGTGTTTTCATTCAACTGACCAAACGCATCAGACAGACAGTCAGTTAAGGTGTTTGTCATTTTTCTGCTTTGGTCATTCTACTGACTAGCAAAATGGCATAAATGAACAGGAAAGGAAGTGTGGCTCACACAGCAACCCTTCCTGGCTTTGAAGAGCCTGAATTGTACCTCCTAGCCTAGACCATGCCAAAGGCAAGCCTGGCTCCCAGGTGTTCTGTGAAAGGTAGCCATGGCCTCTGCCCTCTGTCAACCTGCCAAGGCACTGAGATTCTCAGTAGCCTGCTGGCAATGCATGGAGTGGGTGACATCCTAACACAAAGGGGATGCAGGGTCCTGTGGTCACGCCACAGCACTCACATTGTTTGAAAACAGCCACTGGTCATTGAGTACCAGGATGAAATTGTCATCAGAGTTTGTGTGTGTGTGTGTGTGTGTGTGTGTGCGCGCGCACGGCGCCACATTCCTTGGACTGTTTGCCCTGTTTCCCAGAATCATGTCATTTTTGAGATGTACATTTGCACGGTTTCTTTTTCTCCAAGCACTAAAATGTAGACCATCTTTTCCCAACTACCAAATCTTGGCTTAGAAGTGGAACATTTAATGGGCAATTTAACCTGTCTGTTTTGAATTCATTTAGATTCATTTCTTCCTTAGCACATGAAAACAGAATCTGGTGGGAGTCATAAAATCAAAGAACTGTTTACACCTCTCAGTTTTTTAGTCTGAAATTAAGTTGTGCCAAAGGTAAACTAATTTAAACCTTGAAAGCTTTGCTTGAGAAGGAAGTGAAACTGGAGACTTTTTCATCTCAGTTCAGGAACTCTTATTTTCTTTAATCAAAGTACCTGCACTCTGTTCTCACGCATCACACCAAACACATTGGTATATTAAGAACTGACACCAGAGAAAAGAGAAGTCATGGACAATGATTAAAGCTCAATTGCACCAGAGATAATCTTCATTGCACAAAAGTCTATGACGAAACTACAGGAGAAATAACTTCCCTTTCTTGCAAGACTAATTGAACAAAAATTACTGCTGAAGTATATTTAGCTGCAGTGCATAGCATGCTGGTGGTGCTCTGAGTAGTGCTTCCTAATTCTCTGACAGTTCCAGAACTTCCCATTTTAATCCTTCAATTTTAATTGCTTTATTGAAACTCATTCAGCAATGATTTTTTTCTACTTTCATAAAGGAGAAAATTTTTGTATTCTTACTTTAAAAGAAGTGCTTATATGGCAATTATCTCCCTTCCCATCTTTCCTGTTCATAACTGAATAATTAAACTAACTAATCTAAATTTGATTATTCACTAGAGATACTTTCAAACACACAAATACATAGTGAAGTAAATCAATACAGTTATAAACTAATATGTAGATATACAACTTTGATATGACCATTATAATAAAATGCAATCTTTAAAGAACTACTTATCATTGGTTTCAACAATTAACATTCTCTCATTTTGTTTCATTTTCCCCTGAAACTCCATTTTAAAAAATATTTAAAGCAATTTTTAGACATCATCTTTTTTATCTATCAACATGATCTTGTTTGACCCATCCTCATGTATGTATCTATTGCTAGTGGAAAAGCCTCCTTTCAAACCATAATCACACCACTAACATTGCACTTTAAGAAGTAACAATGGTTCCTGAAAATCATTTACTCTTCAGTGTATATTCATTTTCTCCCATTATTTCAAAACTGTCTTTTGACAGATTTGTTTGCATCAGTGTCTATACAAGGGCCACACGTTGCATTTTGCCAGTGTGCCTTTAGGAATCCCATCTATGTTACTTTCCCTTTATTTTCCTCTGCCTGTGCTGCTGAAAGGTAAATTGAAGCATGAAAACATGTAATGACTATATTGCTGTAAACAACAATTCATGAGTCAACAACTCTGAATGCTAAGTGGTTTGTGGGCTCCTGTCAGTGGACATGGAAGGCTTTTTATAAGGTAAAGGTGGAGGAAAGGCAAAGACAATGTCGATTGGCTTACAGTGACATAGTTGCATTATTTGGTCAAGCCTTCTGGAAGTGCATGACTTCTGATTAATTAGGCTGGAGTTTCACTTGGCTTTAAGCATTTACAAGAAATAGTCCAAGTCGCAGTTCACTTAGGTTATGGTTTGCATCTCAGGTGAACCTCCACCCCCAGACTCACATTAAGGGCTTGATCCCCAGTACAGCAGTATTCAGAGGTGAGGCATTTGGGAAGTGATTCCCTATTAAGAGCTCTGACCTAATTGATATGTTACATCATTTATAGATATACAAGCCTAATGGCTTGGGAGTGGGCGTGGCTGTATGCAACTGAGGGCACTCTCTCTGCTTCCTGACTGCCGTGAGGTGAACAGCTTTCTTCCACGACATGCTTCTACTGGTGGACTGTTGCCGGCACACGTCTTAAAGCATCCAGACCAGCTGACCATGAACTGAAACCCCGCGCCCGAATAAATCTCCTTTTCTCTGAAGCTCTTTGTCTCAAGTCTTTCGCCACAACAATGAGACATTATTGACTCATCCAACATCTATCTACTAATTGAGTGAGGGTAAGGCCTCTTGTAAGCCTAGGCTGCTTTTCTTGCTAGAGTATCCTTTACGTGTGGTTTTCATTTTATCTTGATAACACTATTTGTTTAAATAGTAAAGAGGGGTGGACTGTGATCCTGAAGGATTTCCCACACAGCCAACCGGGTTCTTCTGAAGTCGTTTAATACACTTCAGCATCACCTCTATTTCCAGTGTCCTGGGAATTAGATTTGGTGACTTAATCAGATGCACACTGGATTCTATACATTGTACTCGTCACTTTCTGTTGGTTTACATCAGAGGGGACAGAACATCTGATTGTCCTGTTTGTAATGATGCTGAGACTCACTAGCTGGCACTTGAGTGACAGCTTGATTTGTCCTTTGTAAAGTTCCCAGCCACCTTTCACACAATGGTTTTAAGTGTTCTGCCTAGTCATGGCCTCAATTCATGATTTCCTGGGGAACTGATTATTGATTCTGCATTTATTGGTTTTAATTCTTCTAATTTTTCCTTATTAATTATTAGGATATCCTAAACTACAGTGTGAATAAGAAAGATAAAATAAATACATAGTTTCCCTCTTTGTATTTCGTAAGTTCCAGAATTACTTGCTATTCTCTCTTCTTTAACTTTGATAATTGTGTGTGAGTGTGTGTGTGTCTGTGTGCAAATGCACGTGTGCTATGGGTGTGTGGAAATGCACGTGTGCTGAGGACAGAGGAGGACATCCGGTGCCCTGTTCCATCATGTCCTGCCTTCTTCTTTAAGACAGGATCTCTCAGTGAACTTGGAATTAGACTGGAGGCCGGCCAGCCCTGCCAACCTTTCCTCCACCTCCCATGGTGTTATGCTTACAAGTGCACTTGGCGTGACTGACGTTTTATGTGGGTGCCGGGGGTTCAAAGTCAGGTCCTCATGCTTACACAGCAAGTATTCCTACTCCCTGAGCCGTTGCCCTCACCCTGACTTTCACAGTTTTTTAAATTTATATTTTTTTTAAAGGTAGGAACTACGTGAAATTGTATTATTTTTTAAAAAAAGGCCATTAACATGCCAAGTTCAACAACTGCTTCAGCAACATAAACCTTACCACTGAAAACAGTGGTGTCTTTTAGCATAGTGTGAGCCTTGATCAAAGTTAGAAATATCACTAAATTATAATATACATATGGGAGTTTTGTCATATATTAATAAGGAAGCATGAAAATTAAAATTTCATTGAAATTAGTCTTTATAAAAAACTCTTTGGGAAATAAAAATACTCTTTATTACCATTTTGATTGAACATGTTCTTCTGTTAAGATTATTTAGAGGCAATATCATAAAATACTATCTATCAATATATCAAAAATGCTATATTTTAAATTGTTTTCCTAAAGTGAGTCTAGTAGTTCTCTGTGGACCTTGCTGAAGAAACTTCCCTTCCTCCCCAATCTTTATCGGGAAGAGAAAGATTTACTCTGTAAAAATCAATATGTTGACCTTGTTTAATTCATTTCCACTGAAAAGATTTGTCATTTCTCAGAAATGAAGATTAACGTGTTTGTGGAGTAGCTAAGTGTTTTCAATAATGGAACTCACAAGAACTGGGCAGGAGCAAGAGGAGGGTCTTGATTTTTTTCAAACATTATGCAAAACTAAATTTCAGACAATCATTTTCAATAACCTTGTTAGACTGCCCCCAAGGCTTTTTTTTTTTTTTTTTTTTTTTTTGCTTAGAAAACATTTTTAAAAAATCATAAAAACAGACAAGCGATTCTTGTATGACAATTTAGAGGATTTCTTTCCACAGTTTTCAAGTTTGGTTTTGGATCAGCTGTCTTACAAACCAGGCGTATCACCCATGCCAATAAGGGAAGCGCTTAACAATCTCGCATGCAACTGATCGGCAACAGGGAATATTTTCGGGCAGCAGTCCTAAATTTTCCTGGACTGCCAACATCTGCTTGCTAACGCCTGCACACATCCCCAGAGTGCTGGGTTTTGTAAACATTGTTTGATGATGACATACTGAAAATTACGAAAGTGTGTCTCTCTATCCACACCCCAAACCCTCTGAAGAACATTTCATAGTTTCAGAGTGTGGTCAGCAGGCTTTTTGGGAACTATTTGAGTATCTTAACTCAAAGTTAAATAGATGTTTTATTAAAAATAAATTCCTGAGCTATGCTTGCAGGAAACGAGATGGCCACAAGCCATGAGGTCAATTTTGAAATAAAATGCTACGGAAATAAAAGTTGTTTCTTACAATTCTCCTGATAAGAATTGCTGCAAACTAAGAAAGCATATGATTTTGTAGAACTAAGCATATGAATAACGTTGCAATAAACCTATAAATAGCCCGAAAATCATTTCTTTGACTTGTGTAGAATTGAAGACTCCACACTACTTGAGAGTGTAACATTTCTGGCAGATCTCATATTAAAGTAACGCTCTTCTTAGCAGGATAGAATGCAGAGCTGAACAGGATGAAAGAAACACAGTTCTATGAGTAGAGTTTAGACATGCGGTGAATGCCTTCTTTTCTGAGAACTAAAATCTATAGGGCTGTCTGTCACCAGCAGAGGCGAGGGGGATGATAGGAAAGGAAACCCGCCCCCCTCAAGCCGGAAAAACCCTTTCTAAGTCAAACACTTGCGAAGCCATAGGGACTTGTGTGACTGTGCCATGTGCATAAGGAACACGAAATGTGAAATCACAGGCGGATACCTTCTCAAATCAAGCAGCAAAGCAGTGAGCCAGCTTTTTGTGGAAAGGGAGAAACAATGGAGAAAGAATGGAAAGAGAGGAAAACATGGGGACTGTCATAAGCAGCATGTGTGTAGCATGTGTTTATCCTAACCTGCTTCTTGTTCTGTGTATGTACTCACTACCCAGGAAGGACATCACAAGGAAATGTACCCAACATTTGTACATTTGCACATAGGACAAAACTATCAGAAGATGATTAAAAGAAATAAACAAAAGCAATAATGACTTTCCTTGTGTATTATGTAATCAACAACGTGCCTCAAAGAATAAGGCTGAAGAGCAATGGAGGATGACTTCTAAGACCAGCCTTGCACCCCTGACTATATGTACCCATGCATGTATGTGCCCACATACATGTAGACATTCATATACATACATACCACACATATACAAAGGAAAATGTGGAATTTATTTTTAATTTTAAAAAAGAATTTAAACTTCATATAGATACTGGTATTATTTTATCCACTGCTGTTTGACTGGCATCTCTAATTTATAGTAAGCATTATACAAAAACAAAGTACATATGAGCACTTAAGAGAGAAAAGTGAAGCAATACACTTTTCCCCAACATATCATTTGATTAATCCTTATAATTAGAAAAAAAAAGTAACTTTTATTGGCCAGGAGAAGTTGGAATGAAGTTTAGGGAATTCTGAAGTGATGTCGGTAGTCATATATTAATACTGACTGTTCATCAGCAAAGTGTACATGAAATAGTGATACCCAGTCTTCACTACACTGACTACAGATCAAGCCAATCGTCTGGGCATGTGGCCTGTGTGGTGGTACAAGGCCTCATCCTTAGAAGGACCTAGTGTCATCATTTTAAGTCTTGCTTATAGACAAGGAGTCTTGCATTTTTCCATTGTTCTGGTCTCTGATAATTCCACGGGCAGTCCTCCTGCAGACCATTTCTGAGACAGATGAATTACCAAAGGTGCTGTATAAATGACCAATAGTCTAATGTGAAGACGATAGCTTATGGATAATTCAATGTGAAATTATAACCTTTGGAAAAGTCAACAAAGCAAGTACCAAATAGTATCCATCTGCCATGGTTTTTTTTTTTTTTTTTTTTTTTTTTTTTTATTTAGATTTTCAGCATCCTCACTCAACAGAAACCATTTGTTTGAGAAGGATGATCACTGCATCTGCCACCTTTGGCTTTGTAGCTGCCTGGATCCTAACTAAATTCTAAAGTCCCAGTGTCATCTCAATCAGGGCAAGTTCACTTTTTACAGCTCTCAAGAGTCATTCAGCCACTTGACTAACCATTCCAAAAGTCCTAACTGTGCTTGGTAGTCACTCCCTACAATGCAGAAATCCTAGTACTCGGAGAGCTGAAAAGTCAGCTTCTTTTTCAAAACAAAAGCTCCACACACTAGGGGTTTGTAAGTCTCTAAAGTGAAGGCTGTAGTAGGATTCTAACGTAGCACAGATATTCCAGACACGTTGTCAGCACTTGTTTTCTGCTTCCGACACATGACATGTTTCACAGAAAATGTCCTGCCATCCATCAAGGCACCCCATTTGCCACAACTTGAATTCTTTATAGCTAAGGTTTTCCCTGGTGAAGGAATACCACCACTTCTTGCATTTAAGCCTTAGAGATCTTTAGTGTGTGATAGTTTGGGAGTAAATGTACATCTTTACTCATCTGTCACAAAGTATAAGGTCAAGTACTCCTTGTCGATTTGGAGTGAAAGGGCACATTGCATGGCTAAACTCTCTCAACCAGTCAGAAGTATATTTCAAGAAAACCGTAAGTCATGTTCAGTACTGTCATTTACATGTGCTTGCAAAACTTAAAGGCATTCCCTTAAAAGAGAAAAACCAACCATAAGACTATTCTTAAAACTGGGCTAAAATTATATTGATCAAGAGTGTATTTTTAGAGTAAGTTCATCAAATCCATGAATGTGCCTTGTGCTGGCTTCAGAGGTGGGTTGCCTTGGGATAAAACCTTTCCTACCTGCCTATGCCATTCCATCCCAAATATGACTGGCTTCTGTCTGATGTGAGAAGTTAAGCAGGGCCAGCCTGGCTACTATTTGGATAGGAGACATTTCTACAGACTCCAGTTGGAGAATTGTATTTCCTTAAGTTGTTTCTTTGTGTTGTGGAATGCTGTTCTGAATTCATTCCAACATTGATGTTGCCTTCTTACTTCTCAGCAGCTGTAATTGCCAGCATGAGACTTGCAGAAGATTGGTCCCACTAACACTCCATCACGGGAGGGTAGGGGTTGACAAAGTTCCGCTTCTCCCCAACCATGTGTAAGCGGTTAATGGTTGCCGAAAGAGAGAGAATTTTCTTCAGTGCTTTAGCTGACTGTAAGTTTCCCAAGCTCTGGTAAGCCACCCCTCACTCATGCCCCTCAAGCCCAGTTGAACTCATCAGTTTACCAATGTAGACTTTAGGTCACATTATTTCTTTGGTCTAATGTTAGTGCCCTATCTGAGGTGAGTAGACATTTGTTCACATCATCCCCAAGAAAAGTTAATGTAGCATCTTTAATGTAAACTTACGCTAGAACTTTATTATTGCAATAATTCCTGCAGCTTGGGGGACCGATTTGTGCCTCAAACCATTCTAGGGACTTTGTGCAACCTACTTTGTAAAGTTTAACATTCAGATCCTGATCATCACAGGTCTCTGACAGTCCTGACTTCTGTAACCTGCTTTTGTGCTAACCCTTTATTCTTGTTTTTCAACTCTGTTTGCATTCTCCAGTCCATCTCCACAAATCTCAAGAAGTCGAGCATTCGAGAGCTAGATACTAACTAATGTTTTCTTCCCGAGGTACCCTGAGTGAAAGGACCTTTCTTTTCTTCCCACCTCTGACACGTCTCCTTATCACAGTTCAAGACTCTCCATCATGAACGCCATTCACACTCTCCCTCCTCCTATTTGTTTCCTGTTTAGAGCTTCTTCGGGAGAGAAGCAAGTGCACTTCGGGCAGGATGAGCAACACAGACCTAAGAGCAAATGTGTATTGGAAAGTTTAGCAGGTAAAAGAACAATGGATGGTTTGGCAGAGCTTGATTATAAAGGGTGTCCTGAAAATTACATGAAGATCAGGCCCAAAGAATTGCTGGGTCTGAATATTAATCCTGTAAGTGTATTGCTCCATTTTAAGATGTGGAAACCATGGAAAGACTATGAGTAGGGTGAAGAATCTCCATCTACTTGCTCTTTAGACAGGTCACTCTTAGTGGTTCAGGATGAATTGGAGTTAAAAATCACAGTTCTGCTAAGAGACTGTCGAGAGAGTAACCATGTGACCAAGGGATATGGAAAAAAACATTCCAAGAGGAGAGAAACGTAAAGGTTAAATGCTTCATGGCAAGCACCTGTTGATCTCACTGGAAGAATGCTAAGGAATCCGTCATGACTGTAACGTAGAGAGTGACTGGAGAGAGGGGGGAGAGAGAGAGAGAGAGAGACAGAGACAGAGACAGAGACAGAGACAGAGAACCAAGGTATGCAGATTATATAATCCACTACCAGGATGTTTGGTTTTGTTCTTGGGCATTTGAGAAAGTCATTTGTAAATTTTGGATGATGGGTTGAGACGCTCATACTGAAGTCTGAAGAAACATTACTTTTGTTACTATGCAGAAAAATTAAGCTCTAGGTAGGAGCCTGGTAAGGAGACAGGAGAGTTATGGGAAGAGTTCAGGCAGGACATGGCAGTTGATAGCTTGGATGGGGTTGTAAGAGTGGAGGCTGAAGAAAAATCTAACAGACAGAATTTGGTGATGTGTTAACATGTGTTAATAATAGAGAGAAAGATCAACCAAAGATAACTTAAAGGGTGAGCAATTAGCTGTGTGGAGTTAATCCCAACACTTGAGTTGCTGAGGCAGGAGGATCATGACTTTGAGGCCAGTTTGCGGTACATAGTAAGTTCCAGGCCAGTTTGGGAGGGCTGCATAGCTTGACCCTGCCTGAGAACAGAGCAAAAAAAAAAACAGTGATCAACTCTCATGGATGTAAGACCGTGATGAGAACACAGAAATTCACAAATTATGATTGTAAAATACCTTCTAGGAGTGCTTGCCTTTCCTAGTTGGATGGAGTAAGAGGATGAATAGGTAAGAGCTATGGCCTTCTGTCTTCAGGCTTGACTGTAAGGGTAGCTTAGGACTGTTTAATGAATGTTTTTTTTTAAAGCCCTTAAATCTTTTTATAAAATAAGGCCATAGAACTTACTCTGCTTTCACATTTTCTGACTACCACTCACCCCACCAGCCCTTAAAGAATCAGCCAGAACCTCTTTATCACCACCTTGTGCGGAATGACGATTTTCTCCAATTTACCAAATGCTAGCACTTGCTTTTGAAATAGGAGCCCCTTCTGCAAAGGCCGCTGTTTTAACCAGAATAAGCTGTGTTGTCAAGCTATTTTTGTCCTAATTTTCTTAAAAAAGATGGGTACAAATACAGTAAGAGAAGGGTTGGCCATGTTTTAGCTTTAAATTCAGTCATACACAGGAATTTTGGTGGAAAACAGTTTCTTAAAAATAATAGAAAAAGCCTTTTATTACGAGTTTAAATTGGATTTTTTTTTTTCTTCTTCACCAGCGGATCAGAGCTCTGTGTTGTAGCCAGAATCCAGCTGTGCAAGTTTTCAACAGCTGGAATTATAATAAGCCTCCTTCTATGAAAATGAGCTCATTACTACTGAGTTTGTGTGGATGCTCAATAAATTCATACTGTATTTTCGATTTTTAAAACAAAATTTTAGATTTTACAGTACTAAAGGCAGACTAACTTTTTTTTTTGCACTCTACCCTTTTATTCTGAAGTTATGTCTCTAATCAGAACAAACTATACACACTAATACTTACGTATCAACTTAGTCAGTTCTATTTGGTATCTCCACTAAGAAAGAGATTTAAAACAATATCTCACTAGGTGCAAGTATTATCTAACACCAGAAAGAAATCATAAAGCTTTATCAGAATAGTCACAAAATCTAGATTTTAACCGAGTTGGTTATCTTGTCCTCTCCTTCTTTAACTCAGCACTTAGGAATCCTGTCGAGGAATCCTGTCGAGAAGCGAAGGAGTTAGACAGACGGTTACAGCCTTTGTTTGGTTTCAGTCTGGTATTAAATATCATCTCCCAGATAGATCAAGTCCTGTCCTTCAGGTTGATTTCATCATGTCCATAGAGTATGTTTTCTTCCTTAGCATTCAAGTTATAATAAGGTGATTTTAAAATGTAAGGTTTCTGGGAAGCAAAAGAGACCTGATGTTAAAAATATGTTGAAAACAGGAAAAGAAGAATGATATATTAATTTTTGGGGTCTAAATGTAAATGTAGGTTGCGGTCAAACATTTTCAACTTTAGACGGTCCACATCTCTGTCAAAACAATTTTAGTGGGCCATTTTATCTCCCTTTGATATGAATTCCAAAAAGACTTAACGGAGAGACAGCTAGACCCATAATTAAAACAATACAACCTATGAAATTCAACCTCTAAAGTATTTTTAGTATGAACGGCCCTCTATGAACGTCGCAGAAAAATCACAAATAACACAGTTTGGTTTTGATCACCTGGGATTATTCTAATCAGTTCAAATTCCAATATATTCCGCCCAAGTCCCTAGCTTCCACTCCCTGGTAACATGACTGAACACCTCTTTAGCAGATCTAGTCGCTTGAGGATGTCACCTTTGAATAAACATCGCAGTTGTAAATTCCACTTGAGAAGATGCTTTAAAAAGCCCCAGGGAGGTGCCCTGCTGGCTGCCTTGTTTAGCCGATTTCCTCAAATAGGTGTCTGTGTGTGGGTGTGTGGGTATGTGTGTGGGTGTGTGAGTGTGTGTGTGTGTGGGGGGGTGACTAATCCCAGACGTTACCTCTAACCACACTCTACCTGTAAATTTCCCCTGTGCACGGTTGTGTGAGTCAGAAAAATGGCTTCTTTCCTTTTGTGTCCCTCGAAGAGCATGACACCCTGTGATAAGACAGCGTCGTAGGAGATGTGAAGGAGGAAGAAGCTTCTCGCACGGTTCTGAGCACCACGCCCTATTGGCTGGCTCAGTCCCTGAAGGGAGGCATTACAAGCTCCTGGAGCGGCTTCTGATGTGGAACCTTTTGTTCAGATTCCAGAATCCGGGGGCTGTGGGATCGGAAGACGGAATCTGCTTAGCTCGTTTTATTCTTGCTGCATTAAAATATCTCGTCTGCTTTGCGAGCTGACGTAATCCTTAGGTCTTCTCGGAGAAAGGAGGGCATAAGAAGGCTGAGGCAATGCTCACCACTGTAAGGCTGCCTCTGATGGTACCTTCCAGATGCGTGTGGGCTGGGGTCTGCTATGTGAATTCCCTCACACCCAGGTCCTTACCGCGCAGCTGTGCTAGTTTAGATTATGATAACACAGCAGAAAAATTTCCTGCTAAGCAGCACCTGCTGAGATTATGGGCTTGATAAATCAAACAATATCTCGTGTTCGGTCCTTGTGCAGCCATTTAAAGAAAAAAAAAAAAGTACAAAAATCCATTCATCTCTGCTTTCAAGAGAGTCTTTCTATTTGCGATGTGAAACACATTCACTTTTCAACATACTGCATGGTCTTTTCGGAAAACATGGCACCTTCATCAGTCTCCAAAGATATTCAGAGAGGTAAAAACCTCCCAGCTTGATGGTTTATCGTTCTAGTCTTTATTGGCTGGGCTTGTTTTATCACCAGGCAGGGTGCATTTTGATGAGTGAAATGTAAAATGTAGGCGAAAGGAGCCTAAAATTCCATCTCAAACCAAATTTCAATATTTTTATAAGTGAATTGTTATTCATTAAATGCACATTTATTGTCAAAAACGCAGAAAAAAAAGGCACTCTGAGAAGCCTGTATATCCATTACTTCAATAGCTGCTTGACCAAATCTGGGGTAAAAAGCAGCTTTCTGAAGGAAAAGGCGGTTGTAGTCACCCGTCTGGTTTATCATTCATGGAGATATGATCCATCGGGTCAGAGATCACATGGCATCAGCAGTGAGGAAACAGGAAGAGAACAGGAAGTGAGGTTGAGCTATGAAACCTCAAAGCCCGCTCCGAACTGGCCTGCTTCCTCCGTGGAGGCTCCGCTTCCTAAGGCTTCCACAGCCTTTCAAAACTGTTGCCAGTGGTTGGGGAGCAAGTGGCCAAATCCATGAGTTTATGGGAGAAATTTCCCGTTCAAACCACATCACTTGGGAGAGTTCAAGGGGTGTGGGGTACGATTGTAGAAATGCATTTAAAGACTGGAAGAAATGCTAGAAGGAGATGTAGATGATTTGGAATGAAAATGTCAGCGAGGAACCAGGGCAGGAGTACCAGAGATGCTCATGGTTCGGGCTGGGCATATATAATTCCATCCTGAGACATTAAGAAGATTTATTTATTTTTCTTTTAAATATAGTAGCGTCTGGGGAAATGAACACCATAAGGAAACAGAATACCAACCTGCAAGCGAAGTCACAACTCTGGGATGTGGAGGTTTTAGGAGAAAGTGATCCTTCTACTTGTTTTCTCTATTTTGACTGAATCTAGAGTCACAGTGACCATCCTACAGAGAAGAGGAACTTGCTATCTCGACAAAAATCATAACCAACATCTTTGATTCGAGGAGGCTGCATTTATTTTGATTGAACAACTTTTCATTTATTTCAGTCTTGTCTTTGATCTGACTTCTGTCAGAACCTTTATTTTTTTTTCCCCCACAAGAGGCTGTGAATATTACAGGAGGCAGCATCTGTAATTTAAAACAGAGTGGTCTAGTTTGAGCTAGCAATTACCGCAGACAGAGTTTATGGTAAATGCTCCCCGACTATTGTACCTATCATCCCAGCTCGGCCCTTACCGTCCCTTAATGCCATCTTCCGTTCGAGTTAGAGCTCTACCTGATGAACATTATTTACAGACACTGAACAAATCTACCAAGATATCCAGTCTGTGGAGGATTTTCACTGTTGCTTTTCCTCTGTATATTCCAGAACCTAGCCACCCAATAATCATTGAAGAATGAAATATAAATGTCAACTAAAAATGCCGAGATCCTTTGTAATAGTCCGTCCTTTATTCAACATTGTGGGCACACTGACTAAACACCTGTTCGCCCTGAAGTTGTACGGTTTTCAGCTCAGGCACCGCTCTAGTCAGCCAATGTTAGTTTAGAGTCTCACCACAGGATAATTTTTAGTTTTTTCCTCTTTATCTTGTCTTATGCATTTCTTCAATACAAAATTGCGTTTCTGTCTGTATTTTTCCATGTCTCCTACTATTTATTCCTCAGTGACGCCTGACAAGAATGTCTTCTCTCTTTCAGGACCATCCCAAAGTCTAACTCTACAGGGAAACTTTTCCATCAAGCTCCTGCGAGCCCAAGACTTGCCTTCCCTACCACAAAGTCCAAGGATTTTCATCTTCCATTGAGTCGGACTTTTATGAAAATCATTTCTGTTTAGTCTGCCCTAGTGTATAATAAAGTAGTATTTGCTGAAGAAAATAGAATCATGCTAGGGATTTCAAGTAGTGTGGATTTCATAGAGGGAAATTACATGTAAGTTGTAAGAAAGTCGTCAATTAGCTTAATGAGGGCAAGCTAGAGGCCAGCAGCAGGTGAGAACTTTTCTCACATTTGGGCCTAAGCGGTCAATGACATAAAGGAGAATTGCTGGAATCTAGAGTCACATGGCCAGACCCATGGCTGGAGTTAACAAGTAGTTTCTAAGACTTCCATGGTGGGGAAGTCATCTTCAGGGATGATAGTTAGATGGTTGTAGCCAAAATTGCTACCCAATCACTTCTGGCTCTTTTGCCTTGGTCTAGGTCTTCCTTAACCAAGTTCATCCACAGATCAGTTGGTAAATGATGCTTAGAGATATGTAGCTCCCTGTTATACTTAAAAAGTGAGAAATGAATACAAGAACAGACAAATAAGCGATTTTATTTTTGGTGAGGGGAAAATATGTCTGACTATAGCAATTCCATCTCAATATCCCTTCAGTATCCAACATAGTGTCTTATGCATAATGTTAAGTTGTATCACTGTGACCTATTTTCAACAGAGAAAGCAGGGCTGGAGAGATGGCTCAGAGGTTAGGAGCACTGGTTGCTCTTTCAAGGAACCTAGGTTCGATTCCCAGTACCCACATGGAGGCTCACAACCATCTGTAACTCCAGCTCCAGGGGATTCAATGCCCTCTTCTGACCTCTGTGGGCATTGGGCACGCATGTGGTATACAGACATACATGCAGGCAAAATACCCATACAGAGAGAGAGAGAGAGAGAGAGAGAGAGAGAGAGAGAGAGACAACTTAAAGAAAAATATTTTTTTTCCTTTGTTACTGTTTTTCAGTTGTTTTTTAATTTTTGATTCACCAAAGTAAAGTTTCTAGAGCTTATTTAAATTTTGAAACCCTGTGAGAGCCTGAAAAGCTGTTAACTCTTTGCATGGTTTGTGTGTGTATGTGTGTGTGTGTGTGTGTGTGTGTGTGTGTGTGTGTGTGTTTGATATCTGCAGGAAAACTTAGAATTGCATATAATGTCTATTTATATAGTCCCAAATGTATGCATTGCTCTCCTATGTCAAATCTGGAAGTCTTGGTATTCAGCATTTAATCAAATGAAGTAACGTAAAATCACACACATCGAATAATGCAGTTTCCTTGGTATAGAAACCTCTAGAAACCAAAAGATTACTTCTGCCAGAATGGTATAGGCTAGAGAAGTGGGGGTCAGATGAATATGACCTTCCTGAAACATTTGGGGATGTCTAGAGAACATTTTTGCTTTCGTGACAGCAGCTGTGTGTGCTACTGGAATAGAGTGAATAGGAATCACGGACATGGTTTAATGTCACACAGTGCACAGGATATGCCCCACAGAAAAGGACTGGCCAGGCCAACAGGTCACTAGTACTTATATTGAGAAATTCTATTCTCAAGAAAGAGCAATGGTATTCTAGATTTGACTGAGCTAAAAGAGGTGGTATTAGTTTACAATTCAAGATCTGTCTTTAACTCCTGAAAGAAGCTCTCATACTCCAAAAGGTAGACAATTACATGTTGCTAATACTTAACTGTCCAGATTTGATCTCTATGTTTCCATTCTAAAATTATTCACTTTTGGCGGTTCTGAGGATCAAACCCAAGACCTTTCATATACTAGGCAAGTCTACCCATGAGCTATGTCTCCAGCCTTTTGTCTGTAAAGATAGGATCCCTCTGTGTAGCTCAGTTTGGCTTTGACCACAAGGCCAGGAGGACATTGAATTGTCATCCCTCTGTCTCTGCTTCCTGAGTGCTAAGGTTACAGGCACAGGCCACCATAACCAGCTTAGTCTTTTATGTCAACCCTGTCCCTGTACATCATGTTTAGTCTGTACCATGTTAGGTAACAGCCAGTGAATTTCCATTATGATTAAAGAAAAGACTTTCTAGACTAGGAAACTTGACTTTCAGGGGTAAAAAAAAAAATCATACCAAAGGCATAAAAATCTCAAAAGTGAAAAAGATAAGTACATTTAGAGTGCCCAAGCACAGTCTAAACTGTTGTTATTGATGTTGTTTTGTTTTGCTTTTTCTAGACAGGTAAATGTCAGAAGATCTGAGCTAATTTGCAGTCCTGGCTTGGAGCGACGCTCTTGGAACTGCAAATACACACATTCGAGGGAATCCTAGAGCCGTTTCCATGGAGGGTCTGTTCGTGGAGTGCAACCAAAAAACCTGCTGTGGCTGTCTACTTTGGAGCCAGGTTTCCACATCAGGACCAGGCTGCTACTCGGGCAGCAGTAGCTTTCCATAGTGGTGTATCCAGCACTCAGACCCTACCACAGACCTACTTGAGAACCTCAAGAGTGGGTCCCATGCATTAGCAAAGCCACCATTCTGCGGAGTATAATTTTCCAGTGGAGAGTCTGCCTGAAAACAATCTGGAGTTGTCCTCTGGGGAAGATGAAGGGACCAGAGTCGCTCCCACCCTCTACTGGGATTCTTGTACTTTTGCTCCACCATGGAGACCTCAGAAACTCTATCGCTGACCAGGGAGTTGAGGCCACATACCAAGAGCTAGTCTGGGCATTTAAGGGCATGTTCCAAGCAGGGAAGCTAATGCCTTTTCTACGTGGATTCTCATCTTTTGCTCTCAATGCTCCTACATCACCAGCCTTTGACGTTACCATATTGTAGTTCTTGTCCACTCTCCTTTGCTTCTGTGATCCTTCTCCTGGCCAAGGATGGCCTATTCTCCCCACAAAATGTCTCTCAAGTATACTCCTTCTTATTCCCACCACCGAGCTTCGGGATCTTCCTTTTTTTTTTTTCCTTCCTGAAATGTGGCACAAGCTGCTGACTGACATATCTCTTTTGCTCAAGCCTAACTGTGCCCAGTGAACACTTAGCTGAAGGTGATGTCTTCCTGCGTGCTCTTCTTTGTCGAGAGCTCTGATTAATTCCTCATGGTTTGTGGTATGAAGCTCACATCCTTCTACTTATCATAGACCAACATCTGGCCTTAACTTACCTTTTCAAACCTATTATTATTATTTCTCTTCCAGCATAGTATATTCTGCATTAAAAAACAACAACAACAAAAACTAATTATTTCCTCATTTATCTCAAATGTCCAACTCCAAATACGTTTTATAGCCATATTTTTTCAATCATCTACCTTATCATGATACTTGGTTTCACCTCACAGGCCAAATGCTCTCTTGGCCTGGAAGGTGGTTCAATGGTTAAGGTCCTTCGCTGTGCACACATGAGGACCTGCATGTGGATTCCCAGCATCTGTGTGAAAAAGCCAAGTGCAATAGTATGCCTCACCAGGCGGTGGTGGCGCATGCCTTTAATCCCAGCATTCAGGAGGCAGAATCAAGTGGATCTCTGTGAGTTCAAGGCCAGCCTGGTCTACAGATCGAGATCCAGAACAGGCACCAAAACTACACGGAGAAACCCTGTCTCAAAAAACAAACAAACAAAAAAAGAAACACAAATAGTATTCCTCTGTAACCCTAGTGCTGAGTGGAGGCATGGGCAAAGACAGATGGATCCAGGGACTCACTGGCCAGCCTATTTAGCTGAAATGGAGAGAGAACCTCTCTTAAAAAAACATAAGTTGGAGAGGAAATAGGAGAAGACACTCAATGACTCAATGTCAGCTTCTAGTATCCACACACATGCTCAGGAGCCAGCACACCTGCATCATCATCATCATCATCATCATCGTCATCATCGTCATAACACACACACACACATACACACACACACACACACACACACACACACACACACACACACACACACACACACACCTGTATCCCCTTTTGGAAAACCTACTGAACTCTAGATCTCTTGCTGAAGGTATTTGTTACATTTTTCTCTCCAGTAGTTATCCACACGTCACCTTTATGACTTGTTCATCTTAGTATTTCCCACAGATTACTCAGCATGGAGCCTTTTATATCATAGATATTGTTATAGTCTTCTGGAGTGAAGACTTCAAGGAAACTTTTGCCGCAAGCTTAGTGTTCAACAGGTAGGATATTTTTATAGTTATCTATCAAGAAGAGGAATGATTTCTGCTATCTGATATTCGGAAGAAAAAGTTTTACAGTAACCATAAATCAAGTTGGAAACTTCCATAAAGAATGTAGCATGATACATGGCTGGTAGAACATTTCCTTTGCATGATTCATTGTGATGGTAACTTTAAAGGGTTATGCAGGCTAGGCACAGGTATAATCAAGCAGTTCAGCTGACTGGAATTGAATGATTCAATTCGACACTAATTTTGAGGTTGTTGTGAAGGAGTGTTGAATGTGCGGTTAGCATATAATCAGTGGCTTTAAGGGGTTATCCTCTGTAATCCACCTGCACCTGACTCATTTAGAAGAAAGGTGTAAAGCCTGACAACAGAGGCTTCTCTGAAGAGCAAAGTCCCCCTGCAGAATGAGGACAAAGTCCCCCTGCAGACTGCAGCTTCGGCTCGGCCTCTCCCTGCTTGCTCTTCCTTGCAGTCTGCACTACGGTTTCAGACTTGCCTAACCAGCAGCCCCCCATGCTACTGTCTAAGCTAAGCTAATGGTTTGCAACGGATTTCTCTGTCTCTGTCTCTCTCTCTGTGTCTGTCTGTCTCTCTCTGTCTCTTTCTCTCTCTCCATATAATAACATTTGCTTCATGATTAGGACACAGTCTGAGTAATGCATTGGTAAGTAATTATTTTTGGTGGTTCAGGCATCACGGAATATACTTAGCACAGTATACAAACTCAGATGCTCTAAATATACATATTTAGACTATATGATATGTGTATGCAACAGTGTGTAAACACACACACACACACACACACACACACACACACACACACACACACCTTATTGCTCCATAGACCATGATGAACAAACATGAGATTTTTAAATCAAGTACAAAAGAAAATTAGGCAATTAAGAGACTTGGCAATGAGGCCCTTTACAGCATACCACATTGTACTTTTTAAACTACAGACACACACACACAATATATATGGGAGTATATTCTCAAAATTACAATGTAAAGAGCTGTGCAGTAAATAATATGCATAATCATTTATTATCATTGAGTACTAAGCATTAGATATAATTGTATAGTTATACTTTTCTCTGACAGCTGACACACATTTGTTGTCACAAACATGAGCAATGGGTTGTTCATCTTAGGAGGGTACATTACAATCTTCCCGAGCCACTGATAACTGAATTGTCACAGTGCTCATTCTGTGTGTGTTTGTGTGTGTGTGCACACACGCACGCACGCGCGCGCGTGCGCGCATGTGCATCACTGGTTCTGCTTCTGTGATAAAGTGTGACTGATGTTGCCGTTATGAAAATTTTTCACCCAACATTTTAAGAAGAGTAGTTTGTGATTCCATGCTGTTTGCATGTGTCTATATATTTCACCCATCTATTATACATGAACGTAAATATATCTGTATTATATGTGTGCTCACACAGTTAAAATTGAAATATTGACAAGATGCCTTTTTTCCCTCCCAAAATCAAGTGCAAGCTTCAAAAATAATGGTGATGTTCAATGTTGTTAAGAGAACTGAGACAAACCGTTGGTACAGCTAATGTAAACTGACACAGCTTTTCTGATTAACAAATTGGCCTGGCCGGGCGTGGTGGCGCACGCCTTTAATCCCAGCACTCGGGAGGCAGAGGCAGGCGGATCTTTGTGAGTTCGAGGCCAGCCTGGGCTACCAAGTGAGCTCCAGGAAAGGCGCAAAGCTACACAGAGAAACCCTGTCTCGAAAAACCAAAAAAAAAAAAAAAAAAAAAAAAAAAAAAAACAAATTGGCCTGAAAATGTTCAGGACTATTCATGTGAGAACTTCTTACACACTCGATGATTTGTGCACAGGTGTCTGCAGTTCTATGTTACAGCCAATGAAGAAAAATCTAAAGCCATTTAAATGTCACATAATAAGGACATAGCTTCTTTTTTACCCTTTTCTGCAAATATTCAAATTGGCAGAAAATTCGGGGACCTGAGAAAACACTCAGTGTAACGCTGAATAAAAGGATTAAAAAATGACATATTCGATCAACCAGGGCTGAGCTTGAGAAGAGGGTGTATGTGTGAGAAGATTCTCACAAAGAATGGGTTTACAGCCAGGGCAGTGGAGCGCACGCCTTTAATCCCAGCACTCGGGAGGCAGAGCAGGTGGATCTCTGTGAGTTCGAGGCCAGCCTGGGCTACAGAGCGAGATCCAAGACAGGCACCAAAACTACATAAAGAAACCCTGTCTTGAAAAAAAAAGAATGGGTTTAATGGGTTCACATGATAGTAAATCCGAGCTCCAGGGGACAGGCTGTAGGGAAATAATGACTGGGGATCACAACCCCCACTCCTACCCACACACTCCCACCCAGACCTTCACCCAGCCCCATCAGCTCTACCCTTCTAGTTCTCCAACTGATTGAGGAGGGCTGCCTAGACAATCCAGGGTATTCTTCTATACTTGAAATGAATTTGAGACTCAAATTGACATTTGCAGAATCCTTCTCCTGCAGCACCAGTAACGATCCATTGCGAAAGTGGAAGACTGCAGTCTGCCCAATTGAACATCTCTAGAAGAAGCCCGCCTCGAGTGACCTTGATTTTATAAAATAAATAATAGAAAACCTCAAACAAACCTTGAACAGAAAGTTAGGGAGAAGTACCTGAAACAGGCAAGAAATTAGAAAACTGTATGCAAAAAGACTACAAAAGATTGTATTATTCCTCATAGCACCCTCTACTTCTCGGAGCATTTAAATAAATACATGTCATTTTGGGATTTTAGATAGACAAAGAGAGGATTTTTTTTAATGTCAATAAAATGTTAATGAAATAAAAAAAAAGATAACTCGTGATTATCGAACGTTAGATTGAAAAGCATCCCCCATCCCTCAGTCACCTCACCGGACCACCTTTCACCTTGGTCTGCCATTCCTGGCTTAGGTAGGCCTAGCGGTGGGCTTCCCATTGGCTGTTAGATGTAGAGTCCCTGGAAAAGACTGGGGCTCGGAAGAAATCTGATCCCTCCCTGTCTCCAGCTTGTCCAAGCGCCCAGGTGATTTGCTCAGCCTACCTACAGATTTGGACTTTAATTGAGTTCACAGACATCCCTTTGTGTTCTGAGTTTAATGACCAAGAGGAAAACAGCGTTCCTCCAGCGTAAACAAAACGCTTTCCCTCATAACATAATTTACTCACACACATCAATTTTAATTCCTTGGCATGTTTAAGTAATGAAACGTCGGAGTTAGAAGAGACTTTAGACTAACTCTTTTTGACAGAAGAGGACGCCAAGGGCCCAAGAAGTAAGATGCCATATTCAAGGTCACCCTGATGGGTGGGGATGAAGGCAGGATAGCCTTAAAGGGCTCCTTTTACGGTAGCACTATGTGATTTTTATGACACTCTACCTCTTAGGATCTGTTAGGGTCAGGAAAATCATCAGCACTCAATAAACTGAAGTAAAAACAGAAAGAAAAGGGGAAGAAAAAAAATACTACTATTCATTCTCTTAATTATACATCTTTAATTTGATCCATTCAATTCCATCCATTATATTTAAACCTGTATTGTCGACTGCTCTAACCTTGCCTTCATGGAGCTAATGTGCACATTTCCTGTAGTGACTGAGAATCACATTTTTTTCTAAGTTTAAATTTTAATTGATATATTTTTTTAATTTAAAAACCAATCCATTCAGCTATTAGAAAAGGTTTTAAGTTCTGAAAAACATTTCATGAATCTATTTTTCTACTCATTAGTTTTATGAAATCTAAACAAGGATCAAGGAACAAGATTGAAAATGATCCGATACAATGAATATAAAATTTCATATATGTAAACATTGTATCTTGGATTCACGTGTTACTTTTTTTAACTTTTTGATGTTTCTGGAAATTTTAAAACAGCACACATCACATTTTCATTGACATCATCGACACATAATCTGGTTGGTTTTCAAATCTGTAATGAAGTTCTCTAACTATTTTGCACTTTGAATTGCAGCGAGCTGCATATTGCTGTTATTTACCCTGGATCCTTCCATATTAGCCTCCATACGAGGAACGCATCAATTAAACATTAATACCTATAATTTGAGATGTTAGCTTTGTGGTTTGCTCCTAGTCAAAGATAATTATAGTAAACCTTGGGGATTAGAAAAAAGAAGAAGTAACTGAAGGCAATCATTGATATCCAGGGATATATGTACATTTACCTTACCACATCAAACTGAAATCACTGTTGTAAACTCATTGGATATGTTTTAAGTATTAGCTGAGGCCCAGATGCTGTTTCATTTATGGAAACTCTGGGAGTGCTGAGGCTTAATGTGCGGTTCCTGAGGACTTGCCCTTTGAATAGTGTAGACCTCAGCACCACCTGGGTAGCAGTCAACTTCAGACATTAAACTGCCTTTAGATTCTTTAGCATAAGTTCACGTGGGGATCAAAAACGGAACTGTTGATGACATCTGATGAACTGGCAGTCGAATGTGTCACCTAGTTGAGTTGGCTTTTCCTTTCTGAGAAAGACCTGGTTCTTATCATGCTATCTCAAGAGTGCATCATGCTCTAAAGGATGGCTTGACTATTTCCTTTTCTATGTATGTATGTGGGGGGGGGCATCTGTTATGAAAAATATTTTTCCCCACCCCAAACCCATATGTTGAAGTCCTAATTCCCAGTCTCTCAAATGTGACACTATTTGAAGCTGGAATTTTCCATTGTTACTTATCAGCGTCAACTTGATTGTATTTGGAGACACCCAAGAGATATGCTTATAAGTGTGTCTTTGGTAAGTTTCCACAGAAGCTTAGCTGAGGGGAGACTCAGTCTGAGTGAGGGCAATCCCATCCTATGGGCTGGGAAACGCCAGCTGAGTAAGCAGTAGGGAAAAGAAAGTCAGCTAAGCATCAACATTCATTCTTTCTGCTTTCTGGTCATCAGGGATGTGAACAAATAGCTTCACCCTCCTGCCATTACAGCCATGGGATACTCCCACCACCACGCCTTCCTCGACACGACCGGCTGTACTCTGAAACAGAATACATCCTTCCTTCCTCAAGTGCCTGAATCAGCAAGAAAGTGACTAAGGCCATATTTAAAGGGTAGCTCGGGTAAAATGACGTCAAAAAAGTAGACTTTAAGACGACCCGTGTCCTTAAAAGAAGAGCTGCATGCAAGCATGAACGTGCAGAAGGACAGAGCCCTTGGGAACCCAGTGGGAAAGAAGCAATCTGCAAGCGAAGGGGAGGTCTCAGACGGAACAGCGCTGCTGACACTTGAGTCTGGGCTGCTAAGCCTCTGAAACTGTGAGAAAACACATTTCTGTTACGTCATCAGGGACAAGAGATTTTGTTTAAGGACTGCTTTCCTAAACTAATGTGGCAGCCATCTCAACTGGCCTTGCTCATCATCCTTTCCCTGGTAGGTCCCCAAATGTACTTCAGGAGACATATCACTCTTGTTTGCTGTAGAAAGACCCATTTTTCCCTTTTACTATAAGTCATGTCTATGGTACCCTCAGAGTCCTCCAAAATGAAGTTGATAGGTGCCATAGGGTCAGTTTTAAAAGCTATATTATCTCGGCCCTCTTGGTTGGACTCCTAATAGTGGGAACAGAGGCTGTCTCTGACTCTTTTACTGGCTTTTGGGACCCTGCTCGTCATACTGGGTTGCCTTGCCCAGTCTTACTACATGGGAGGTGCTTAGTCTTACTGCAACTTGATATGCCATGTTCTGTTAATACTCATGGAAGAACTGCCCTTTCCTAGACAGAAATGGAGGGAGTTGAGAACGGGGGGGGGGGTGGGGGGGGTGGAGGATGAGGGAATTGGGGGGTGGGAGGGTGGAGTGTGGAGGGGTACGGGGAGAGGCTGGGAGGAGACAAGGGAGGGGAAACTGCAACCAGGATGCAAAATAAATGAATTTAAATATTGAAAATATTGAATCTTTATTATCTTGCCTATTTCCTCCAAAGCTGATGAAAAATCCTCCAGCCAATCTTTTGCGGTATGTTAGTAAACAAACCTAAAGGTGATTTAATTCGTACGGATTATGCTTAGATCCTAAGGGTCATCCTGGGGACATCAGTAAGCCAAATGCTGCGCCTCTGAACGTTCTATAATGAAACCTAATCTCTAATGTGATGGCATTCGGAGGTGGGGACACTGGTGTGTGTGTGGGGGGGGGGTAATTATGTAATAAGGGTGGCACCTCGGAGTAGGATGGGTGTCCTTAAAAAAGAGACCACAGCGCATGCCTTATCCCTTATGTCATTTGAGAAGACAGCTAGAAAAGGGCCACCCGGGAACCAGGAGGAAGGCCTCACCAGACTCCAAAGCTGCTAGTGCCTTGATTGGATTTCCCAGCCTCTAAACGATGAAATACATTCCCGTCTCCTACGGAGCACCTAACTGTGGTCATACGCCACAGTAGTCTCAGGAGACAAAGACATGGGTTCTGAGAAACAGCAAATGAGGTGGAATAAAGGCCTGTGCCAGGTTACTGACCCAGACTATTGAGATCTGGCTACCTACTAACTCTCTCTGTGGCCCAGAGAGGCTCTGCAACCCTCCCAAGTCTGTTTGCCCATCTTTAAATTCACCCAGCGGTTCCTCCTCAAAGGGTTGTTTTGAGAAGGCAAAGAGACAACATATGCAAAAATCATAACAAACATCCCCACCTACTAAATATTAATCCTCTTGCCCCCAAGGGAATGAAGGTTCCTTTAAAATATGACTATAGATCCTTTGTAAAAACAACAAAAGTGTTTTATAGTTGAAGAAGGCAAGGAGGAACATCTGTTTCTGGTGTCCTTTGGTGGAAGAAAATTCATTTATATTCTGGGGCAGTGATGAGGCCCCGACTCTCCAGACATGTGAAGGCACTCAGCAGGAATGTACCATCATTTAGCCTCTCTGGCAGGGAGGGACTTGTGGTCTGGTGAAAAGGACATCAGAGCAACCATTCCTGAATTCTGATTTTGCTTTCCCACGAGTGGGGTCTGCGAGACTGTTTACTAACGGCAATACTTGTTTTACTAGGAAGAAAATTCATGTCTAAGAAATTATTAAGGCAAGTTCCAAATATTATATATAAATAAACATGTATAAATAAATGTTACAGAGAGAAAATTTACATTTATACATTCACACACACATATGTATCAAGAAGTATCTTCTGCAGTGAGAAATCTTTTTCTTATTTGTGTTGGTTATGGTAACTCAACATGCACATGAGCACTGGTGTATTTAAGTTACTTTCGCTGCCTTGATTAGAGACAAGACAAACAGCTAAATTAGATTCAGTCGCAAGTGAATAAATTAGACTCAGACCCCATCTTCAGCTCCTCTAAAATTGGAACCTGTCATGTTTACCCATGCCTGTAAGCTCAGCAGTCAGAAAGGAGGGGCGTGAAGATCATGAGTTCGAGGCCAACCTAAGCTACAGCAAGACCTTGTCTCAAAAAAATAAGGGCGTGGTGTTTAACTCCGTGGTTGAGTGCTAATTTAGGATCTGTGACACTCCAGCTGTGACTCCCAGTGCTACAAAGGATAAGAAACACACACACACAATAACAACAACAAAAACACTGGAATTGAAGCTAGTCTGAAGGGGCATGCTTATAGTCCCAGCTACCTAGGAGGTTGAAGCAGAAAGATTGCTTGTGCCCAGAAGTTCAAGACCAGACTTGAGCACATAGGGCAGCCCTGTCTCAAATAGGGTTTGGTTTTTGTTGTTGTTTTTAAAGGAACCTAGACTCAACACCTCATACGATTTTAAAGCTCTAACAAGGCACTGCTGACCAGTAAGTGGCCTAGAGTGCCTGCTTGCTCCTCATTTCTCTTCTTTCTCTGTGCGGTCTCCTCCTGCCCATCTGGTTGCGTTCCACAAATTCATCACCCCTTGAGGACAGTCCCTCTTGAAGAAACTCCTCACAGTACTGTTTCTGTGAGACCCTCCAGGCTGGGCTGTCAACTTAAAGGGGCCTGTTTTAAATCCAGACAGTCATCACGAAAGGAAATCAGTGAGTCCACGCAGCCGTTTTTGGCACTAACACGTCGGCAAGGTGGTTCTCTACCAATACCAGTGACAGGACCATCAACTCCATTTATGGATTTTCCCCATCAGCTTTTCCAAGACTCAACGAAAACCCTTCACTTCGAACAGTGTGATGCAGTTGAAATAGAATCCTGTTAAATGTCAGTATTTCACATTTCCATCCTACAGGCGTTAGACCAGAAAGAAAATCTCTTTGTAAGGAACATATATTAAAGGTAGACCTAGGGGCTGAGGCAAGGGAGAAACATAAAAGGATGACTGAACTGGAGTTGACAAAACTTACTTTGAACACTACTAGTCAGCTCAGGCTACCATTAGAAAAAAAAATCTACAACCGGGGGCTTGAGAAACAGATATTTATATTTTTCACATTTCCAGAAGCTAGACGTCTATGCTCCCAGTGTCATTATGTCCTCACAATGTCATGTGCTGACAGTGTCAGCTGCCTTGAGGTTATCCCAAGACTAAGACTCCCTTTTCTTGGCTTATACGAGGCTGTTTTCTCATTATGTCCGTCACATAGTCTCTTGGGCTGACAGTTTGGTCCCCAGCTGGTGAGCTTGTGGAGATGTGATTGGATTGGGAAGGTGTTATCTTCCTCAATGGGTTTGCCTACTGTGAGTTCATAGGCAAGTGGACTCTGAGGAGGTACGGCCTGGTGGTTGAACGAATGCCTTTGAAGGGGACATGGGTGCCTAGCGACTCCCAGCATCTCTTTAGCATGGAACTAAGCAGCCTTGTTCCACCAGGCCCTCCCATCATTATTGTGTGCCTCTCCGCAGACACAGAAACAAGACAGAGCCAGCCAAGCCTGGATCCAAACCTCTCTAGCTCTGAGTTTCAGTGAGAATCAGGGTATGGGGCTCCTGGGAAGCTGAGGCCAAGAAAGTTGTGGCTACTGTAGATAGTGATGTCACTAAAGAGAAATCAAATATTCATATTGTGACATCAGGAAAGATACCTTCACGCCACCTTAGGAACTGGGCAGACCTCACCCTTCCCAGACTCAAAAATGTAAAGGGCTGGTAAGCTACTATTCCTTAGAACTCAGCCATGCAGACACCCAGAGACCTTTGTAGCCAAAGGGGTTCTGGGTCAAGAAGATGAAAACTTTGGTGTCCATGGGGTGTTGACCTTTCAAACATACAGAATGCAAGGCTTCTAGGGTCCCGGAGGTATTCAGTCAGATCTCTAAGGCAAGCCTGGGAAGCTAGGCAGTACTTGGTAAGTGGGGAACCCCATGGGAGGCCCTAGGAGGATGCATAAAGCTGTGAGGGCGACACTTGAGCTCTACCAGCCCAGAACACTGAAGGAAGCCGCAGGCAATGAGCAGGTAGCCCAGGAGAGTCCATGTAGGCTGGAACCAGCAAAGCCGTAAGAGTGGAAATGCTCAGGCCCTTTGGACTCCCATCATGCCACGTGCCTCACATGGAGCTGCGGGACCTAAGGCCCGAGCCGCTGGGGTGGGTTTTGCTTTGGGTCCAGTCCTTCTCTCTATGCTCCTCCCATCCGGCCCTTTGGGGATGGGAATGTTCACCCTGTGCCGTCGTCGTGTGCTCAACGGATGCAAGGTTTGCTGTTGTGTTTTCATTCCTTGAGAAATTCACACATGAACACAATGCATTAAATCATAGTGTAAAAATACCACATAGGAGTCTTTTCTATCAAATAATATAAGAACAGGAATGAAAATCTTTTTTATCTTCCCCAGCTTAGAAGACCGTTTTGCAAATGTTCTAATCCTCTCCACCTAGTAAAATCCTTGTTTACACAGGGGCCCCTTGCTCTCTTCCAGGAATTTGATGGCATAGAGCAGCGACCCTCTTTTCCTTGGAGCAGTGACCCTTTCCCCTCCCCCAACTTCCGTGTGCCGATTCTTTTCAGACTAGCCAATTGGACCACGGAGCCTGACCCCAGCCAGTGAGGTAAGACATCATCACCACCTGGCTTAGAATAGAACGCAAGCACTCTTCCTGTCTCCGTGTGCTCACCCTTCCAAGCACACCCTCTTGATCAAGAGAAAAGTTTGCCTTATCCAGACACCTCAGTCAGACTGGTGATCCCTTCCTTCGTGGCCCAAACTTACTTCTGGCAACACCCACCATCCAGCTATTCCGGTGCCCTCTCATATGGCCCCCCTCAGACTCATGTCCTCTTCTGTTTCCCCTTTTACAGAGAGAGGCTCACAGCTAAGAGTTAGCTTTAAGATTCAGAAAGAACTCGAGTTTAAACCCCATCCAATGACTGAGGGAACCGGATGCAGAGATCCACAGACAGGCCCCCGGTGGAGCTCCGGGAGTCCAATTGGCGAGAAAGAGGAGGGTTTATATGAGCGAGAATTGTTGAAACCAAGGTTGGATAAAGCACAGGGACAAATAACCAAACGAATGGAAACACATGAACTATGAACCAATGGCTGAGGGGCCCCCAACTGGATCAGGCCCTCTGAATAGGTGAGACAGTAGATTAGCTTGATCTGTTTGGGAGGCATCCAGGCAGTGGGACTGGGTCCTGTGTTCAGTGCATGAGTTGGCTGTTTGAAACCTGGGACTTATGCAGGGACGCTTGGCTCAGTTTGGGAGGAGGGGACTGGACCTGCCTGGACTGAGCCTACCAGGTTGATCTAAGTCCTCGGGGAGCTTTGCCCTGGAGGAGGTGGGAATGGGGGGTGGGTTGGAGGAAAGGGGAAGGGGGCGGGAGGGGGAGAACAAGGGAATCCGTGGCTTGATATGTAGAACTAAATTATATTGTAAAATTAAATTAAATTAAATTAAAAAAAAGAAATGCTAGAACTGTTGATATATATATACACATACTCATATACATGTATAGGTGTATATGCATATATACATTATACATATATGCATGTATGCAAGTGTGCATATATACATTCATGTGTGCATAAATATATGTATATATACATACATGCATGCATACATATACACTCTGTCGCATGGTAAGAAAATTGAGCTGCAGGTGGGGAAGACCACCTTTTTTGCTCATCTAAGTGCCATCCCTCTTTGAACTAGAGAAAACCTTATAGCCTGTCTTAGCCACCCTGCTTAATCCTGCAGGAAGGAAGCTGAAGGTCCAGAAACGAAGGTCACTGGACTATAAACAAAGTCACTGGACTTAGCAAAGTCAGGACCTACATTTGGACTCACAGTTCCCTCTCTCATATTCTTTGTACCACCTCCTGTTGCTTCCTGCTCTCAAATGCTCTGGGCTGGGCTGCTCTGTACTAGAGGTATTTGCTGGTAAAAAGCACCTGCATACTACCCTCATTGCTCTTTATAATCACTGTATCTACCTTAAATAATAATTTATAACATATATACTACCCCCGTTATATTTTATAAGAATATACAGCCTAATAAGATATATATGTACACAATAAAATTATATAAGCAGATTATATTACATATATACACATACCTCCTATACATAGTGTCATTACTGTGCAAGACTCCATCAGCATCAGCCACACAGCACTGTGTTCTATTTGGCTCTCTACTGACCCACACCACCCACTCCCTCCAAAGTGCCTGCCCCTTGTGGCGCTAAGAAGACTAGGTTAGGTACCATTGCCAAGGATTTTCCTTGTCATAGTAGCTTGGCTCTGTTTTCCTGCTTAGTTTCCTTGTTTCTTAAGATTCCACAGATGATCTGGCTACTAAGTGATTGCTTGAACTTAAACTCCCTGGTATATCTATATTTCCCTGCGCTCATGACTCACACTTTGGCCTAAGGCTCCCTCTTCCATTTACAGTGTTTTGGGGCCCTGATGTGGTATCAGAATCTGCTGTGGGATAATGCTCTTGTACACTGGTACAATCAGTAAAATGCTGATTGGCCAGTAGCCAAGCAGGAAGTATAGGCTGGGCAACCAGACTAGGAGAATTCTGAAAGGAAGAAAGAGGGAGGAGTCGCCAGCCAGACACAGAGGAAGCAAGATGTGAAGGCAGAACTGAGAAAAGGTAGCAGGCCATATGGCTAAACATAGATAAGAATTACGGGTTAATTTAAGTGTAAGAGCTAGTCAGTAATAAGCCTGAGCTAATGGCTGAGCAGTTATAAATAATATAAACCTCGGTGTGTTTACTTGGGACTAAGCAGCTTCAGGATGCAAATGGGAGAGCTTTGTCCCGACCAGGAAAAATTCTGGCTACAAGAATCTGATTAGAGGCAATTTTTATTAAGTCACAATGGCACACAGGAGAAAGTCGGGGGATTCTGGCTGAAGACTCTTCTCCATGTACTTTAGTCCAAGTAACAATCTAGGGTGAGGAGAAGAGATGCATCATCTCAGCTTAGTTTTCTATGCTTACTAATATTACTTCCATTACTTCTTCTTTTTTCATTCCTAATGCTCTCTCAGTTCCTCCCAACCCAATAGACATAATCTGTTGATTATCTTCTGGGTCCTTTATCCTTCTGTTTCAAACAATAAGTCAGTAAGGAAGAGGAGCAGAGGTCGGTGATACATAATCACCAGGTCACTGTGACACATAACCAGATATAAGTGCCACACTGAGTCTATAGCTGACCTACTTAAAAAATTCAGCTAGCATGCATTTCACAGAGATGTCATTTGCTTTCAGTAATGCCAGAAACAGATTTGGCCTTAGTGTGTGTTCTATTATACTGAAACCCACTTCCAGACAACATGAACATGGTGTGTTGCAGACAACAGGAACATGGGTGTGAATTGAAAGCAGGCCTCTTCAGCGAGCCTGGATAGTGTAGTTTATTCTTACAAAGTCAGGCATACATTTGTTTTGAACATTGTCTAGGAGCCAAGTCACTAGCCTTTAAGAAAATATATTTTCTAAGAAGTAGAAATTCAAGAGACTCATCGTCCTCACTAACACCTTTATACTTTCCTACTGAGTAGGAGACACGATGATGCCCAGAGTTAACAACTACAGCACAGAACAGGCACCGTTTGCTGTGATGCTCTCAGTCTGGGAAACTTCGTGGTCGGGCACTGCCCCTCTCTAAAGGTTGTGGCATCTACATTACTGGCTTGATGTTAAGTATGTGAACTTTACTGTCTGGGCTGAAAAGCACAAGTTGTAACGCAGAGAAAACAAAAAGCAGAAATGCAGAGTACACCTGATTCACCTGATGAACTATATTCCTTTAGAAAACTTTTCTCTTATTTGTGCGTGTGTGTGTGTGTGTGTGTGTGTGTGTGTGTGTGTGAATGGATGTGCCTGTGTGTTGTGTGCAGCTGTGCCCCCCGTTTGTGATGCTTGCCCGTGTGCAAACACGTGGAGGCCAGAGGAGTGTGTTAAGTGTTCTCCTCTATCACTCTCTGCCTACTCCTTTGAGGCAGGGTCTCTCCTAGAATCTGGGGCTGACACTGAGTTACAGTGGAAGCCAGAAAGCCACCCCCCCATCCCCCACCCCCCGAAGTGAGTCCCTTCTCCATACACACCTCAGAGCTGGTGGTACAGGTCATGGCAGGGACATTGGCTTACTATACAGATGCTGGGATCCAAACTCTAGTCTTCACGATTGCTCTACAATCACTTTTAACTGCTCAGCCATATCCAGCCTCACTTTAGAGAATTTTAAAACGTGCGATGACTTTAGTTATTTTTCCTGTAAATTACCAAGTAGCCAGAGAGGCCATGCCATGTGATGAGGAATATGATTTACAGACAGGCCATCACAGGCAAGTTCTGTTGCTCATTTACTAGCCTGTCTTGTCTGTGTCTCTTTTCTTATCTGTGAATTGGAGATAATACTAATTAATGCCTTCTTAATTTTGTTGGCATAAAGATTACCTGAGGTACTATATTGATGATGATGATGATGATGATGCTTGTAGAGCTCTCCGGTATGATCTCTGTATCCGACTAGTTGCTTCCAGTAATCTAGTGGCCCACATTTGAGCTTTAATGAAGACTCTTACTATATTATTATAGTCCTATAGTATTAACAAGAAAAAGTGTGGCATTACCTATGCAAAGATGACGAATTATCTTCCTATAGAATAAAGTTAATCTGTAGATTAAAGTAATGCACAGTGTTCTAATATTTCAACATCGGACTTTCTCAATACAAAACATTTAAAGCCAGTTGCAAAACTTATGTGAGATAGCATTTTGGGGAACAAAATTCTTGTAAGGTCAGGAGAACAAGGCATTTAAACCCAGGGTTTGTCAGTAGCTAATAACAGTGACCAGAGGTTTCTTTGCATGGGAACTATACCTCCACAGGTGTGGGGGTGCAATAGGGCCTCTCGGGTGTAAATTTCATGAAACTAACTGCTGCACAGGAACCTCCGAGGAATGACTGTTTGGAGCTCATACACCAACCTTGGAGAAATAAATCCGTTAAAGATTCTGACTTATATATAAAATCAGAAAACCCACCCTTCACATGTTGCACATGTTTATTATTTAAAATCTATCCTGGAGGGGAATCAAATCAGAGATGACTTTTTGTTGTTGTTGTTATTTTTAAAGAAGATCTTAAAATTCATTACTAACCAGGGACCTTTAAAAATCGTCTTAAGGCCGGGCGTCGTGGTCTATGCAGTTGCCTCTAATTCCAGCACAGACTGGTGGATCTCTGTGAGTTCAAGGTCAACCTGGTCTATATAGTAAATTCCAGCCAGAGCTACAAAGAGATACCCTGTCTCAAAAAAAAAATTAAATTAAAAAAAATTAAAAAATAATAAGTGAAGAAATAACAAAAGAAATAAAAACTATCTTGGGGATGAAGGTTAAACTGTTTTCCCTCTGGTCCTCTGTCTTGTCCGCCCCTCCTTCCCTGTAGCACAAATCTTAGAAGGTCTTATTAATAAAAAAAAAAAAAAAAAAAAACTCAGGGCCAGGTATTGGGGTGAACACTGATATGATCAGAGAAACAGAACAAGCCACAGCCACCTCACCTTGCCAATTCCTCAGCTGATCCTATTTCCTCAGACTGGAAACCTCTGTGTCCTCATCTGGAATGAATCTCAGCTGAACTGTTGCTCAAAAGCCTAAAAGCTTAACCAGGCTAGTTCCTGGTTTTCATGCCTTAAATACCTTTCTGCTTTCTGCCATCACTTCCTGGGATTAAAGGCTCACTTCGTGGGATTAAAGGCATGAGTCACCATGCCTGGCTGTTTCCAGTGTGGCTTTGAACTCACAGAGATCCAGGTGGATTTCTGCCTCTGGAATGCTAGGATTAAAGGTGTGTGCTACCACTGCCTAAGCTCTATGTTTAATATTGTGGCTGTTCTGTTCTCTGACATCCCAGATAAGTTTATTAGAGTGCACAATATTTTGGGGAACACAATACCACCACACTTCCCTCCCTCTTTCCCTCATTCTCCCCCTTCTCCCCCTCCTCCTCTTTCTAATCTACGTTTGCTTCACCAAGTGTATGAATTGTGAACCACTCAAACAATCAAATAATAAGATGATTGAAAACACTTGGTTCTACAACACGGAGACGAGTGTAATGAGATTTTCACAATAGATTTGATGCCCAATGTACTGACGGCACAAGGACTAAATCATGGAGATCTTTATAAATAGAACGTTCACTAGATAAACACGGCAATCAACTTAGACTTACTTTTTAGGTGAAAAGATGATAACTGCTCCCTCCAAAATAGTAAATCACTTTATTAACTGCTTAAATTAGAGATCTGGGCTGTCACTTTAAGAAATAAAATTAGTTGTATTTTATATCAAATAAATTATGACATAAATAAATAAAATAACCTAAAAATTACCACAAATTTTATTTTTAATTGATAAGTATGCCATCCCCTGTACCTGCCCATCTTCAGAGGCTGAACAAGAATTTTAATTTTTCTTCTGGAACAAGCTAATGATTGGACTTTGAATCTTTTAATATTTGTGTGCTGAAATCTTTTGATAAAACAAGTATCCCTGTTCTTTATTTTTTTTAAGATTTTATTTTACTTTAAATTACGTGTGTGTCCATTTGTGGGTATATGCATGGGACTGTAGGTACCTGAAGAGGCCAGAAGAGGGCATGAGATCACCAGGACCTGGAGTTACAGGGATTTGTCAGTTGACTGATAGGGATGCTGGGAACTGAATGTGGGTCCTCTGGAAGAGCCATATGAGTTCTTAACCACTGAGCCATCTCTCCACCCCAGCTCATCTGTATTTTAAGTAGTATATAGTAGTAATTACAAATTGATTTGTACTTTTCAAACTAAAACAGTTTCCTAAATGCAGGGTACCATTATTGAGCAGCAAATAAGAGAGCTTCACATCTGCCTCTTCCACACACACACACACACCCCCGCCCCCCCCCTTTAAAGATTCTAAAATGTGCCACTGGGAGGATGTAGATCAGCAAACCTGGAGGACCTCAGATTATGGTATCGAGCAGGCGACACAGAACTTGTACCAAAGAGCTGAGGAAATTCACAAGTCAAAGCTGGCAAGGGACCAGAGAGCAGAAAGATAAATATGGAACAGGTGGGCAGCTTAGATAACATATAAGTATGAGATGGGATCCTCTTTTCTCTTTCCTACACAAATACAGAGTGAAATGGGATGGTCAGTGTGGGTTCTTCTTCACTGAGAATGAGGTGAGTTGACATCCTAGGACAAAACACATAAGGCACAGAGGAACTACTGCACAGACCCACACTACACAAGCCAAGTACTGGCGTCACAGCGGAAGGATCTGCTGATCAAACAGGCCACACACTGTTCGTGTGTTACACTATCCGCCACAAGTGGCAGAGGTGGGATTAGACATCGGGTCTCTGGCTTCCAGGCCCGAGTGCTTTCTATCAGTTATTATCTCCGGACTAAGAGGCATTGTCTCCTAGAATGGACGCTGAAATCTGATTTGTTTCCGGTTTCCCAATTTTAAGGGTGCTTGGCGGGTAAGAAATGTCCCTGGCTGTGTCTGCAGGAGACTGTGAGCTCCCTGAGGGTGGGCTGCCTGCTTCCTGCTTTCCAATGCAATCCCAGCACTTCATCCGGGAATGCCGAGAAAACATTAGAAATAAGTTTTTAGGTCACCAGTATCTAGGCCACAAGTTCTTTCAATTATTAGTTGTTTTTGTGTAGTTCATTTTCAAAGTGATGGCTTGCTAATGAAATAGTCTAGCACAGTGACCTTTTGAATTTTTAATACGGTTACAACCATGTTTAGGCTTCAGATATTGTCCTCTGTTATCTACCTCTTCTTTTTTTTTTTCCCCTACAGTTTGAATCTGTGGCTGATATAAAAACACTGGGCATCCTGACTAGGGAGGATTTAGCAAGACATTTTTGAAGTCCTTGGGACCCAGGTCTTACACCATGTAGACGACACTTCTAGATCAAGACCTATGAGTGTTTTGCTGGAGGCCTTGTGGATTCTCACACGGAGTTCTTTCATCTGATTGTGTGATTCATCTTCAAGAAAAGATTTCAGGTTTGCAGCCTGGGATGGAGAGCCCTCCATGGCATCTCAGCATGGACATGCAGAACGTAAATGCCATCCATTTCCAGCATCATCGTGCCGCCCAGCAGGGGCAGGGTAGCACGTTGACAAATACAGGATCCTAGGAGCGAGACGGGAGACAAAAGCGTTCAGAACTTAAACCTAAAAGCGGGTTCTGTTTACCCTTGCAGAGCTAATGAGATGCATCCCACCGCACTGATACTCCCACGTCTGCAACACTCTATGCCACTTGTAATAGAACTTAACCAAAGGTGTGATTTCACCATTATTTGTGTGACGACGACGCCGAGATGAACATCCGCCGCTCCCTCTCTCCCTGAGATCATCCGCTGCCTGAACCTCATTATCAGCTGGCTGCTTTGAATATTATTTTAGCCCCCTAGCCTGGCACAGGACAGATTAGGAAATACACACTAAGAGGTAAATGAAATTAACAACTCTACAGCTGTCTAGCAGGCAGCCTCCCCCCCCCCCCCCCAAGAAAGAGCACTGAAGCAATGATTCTTAACTTTGCTTTTAACATAATCCCAAATCAACAGAGTCAGGGTCATTTGGGGGCACTCTTCAAGATAATAATGCTGGGCTCTGAGTCAGAATCGCAAGGGACTGTGGCCCAGCAATTTACCCCCTTAATACGTACTCCAGGGGCCTTTTAAGCACACTCAAATTTGGAAACCCGCTGTACCCAGATCTTTTTGTTGGAAGTACAATACATTTCAAAAGCAAGCTTTCCATCCTAACCCTGCAATTCAGAGCGCCGTGTGCTATTCAAGGCTTACTTACGTATTTGAGGTAAATGACGGCAGCTAGAGGGAAGTCGTTCTACCCCCGATTGCACGGTGGACTTCCTTTCATGGCGCGTTGCTCCGCCATCCATCTGTTTTACTTTAAGATTGCCGAGTTCTAACAAAAAGCTATGCTTCGGATTCTGCACTCGCGTCTCGGGGGACGGGCACACAATTCTTCCCATCATTCATGCAGCACCTGGGACGGATTGTTGGGGTTGTTTTGATGTGGGAAAGCACACCTCTAATTAATCACCGCGTTCGCAGCTGCAGCGCTTTCCCCCGGAGCTGCTGCAAGCGAAGAAGACTGAGGGGTCCTTCTCACCTGTTTCCCAGGCACATAGGAGTCATACAAACAGCCTGCTAATTTCGTCTCTGAGCCTCTTTTTCTAATTCAGGGCATTTGTTTATTTTTGTCAGCTTGGGAACCAGACACTTTACAATCAGGTAGCTTTAATGGGCAAAATGTTGACTCATTTCGCTAGACATCTGGAGGGGTCGCGGGGTGGGGAGTGTTTCATTTATTGAATTTGAATTAATGAAAGGTGGAGGTGCTTCAAAAAATAGACAAAATAACCAAACTGCTTATAATCGGTGCTTCTGAAGATGCTGGTTAAGGGCCAGACCAAGTCAAGTCACGCCTTGTTCCCACTCAGTAGCAGTGAATTTCCAGTTGCAGAGAAAGTGAGCCCAGCGCGATCCTTCCTTTCTCGTTACCTCCTTTGCTATATTTCAAAGGCGTCTCTGATTCTTTGAAAAGGTTGTTTCCATCCATCAGGCTCTCGCATATTTAATGACTAAAACAATTTTTGTTTTCTTCTCAGATATTAAATGAAGCGATCGATTTCTGTTGCACGGAAGAACTCTTTACATGCTAATGCATTCCTTATCTTAGAGTAGCATGTTGTGCTTCAGATTTCAGACGCCGTCGTGAAAGATGAGCTTTGGAGTCAGATCCATCGGCACGCCTGCTTCGCCCGTGTGAGTCTTAAATGTTGTTATCCATCTCTGCGTTAAAATATACAGCGTAACCTTTGGTAAAATTTATAGTTCTGAACTATGTCTTGCCATTATCTGTCAAGCCTACTTACATTTTCTAAAAGTCTCCCTTTAAGGTAACTATACTGAAGATTCTAGCAAGAGCTTTCCTTGGGAGAAGCACAGCCTTGGGAGAAGTTTGTGCTTTTCCAGCCCCGCGAGTATTGGAATGAGAAATCTCCTTTGTCTGGAAGTCTTGTATACGAGACGGATGCCAACTATCACCAACACATTTCCGAAAACACGAGGCGGAATTATTTTGAATACATTGATGCCTCCCAATCAGGTATCAAACTTAGCTAAAGGGATTTGACTGTTCAATATGAAGGTGTCATTTAGTATGGGCTATGAGCTTATGCAGAAGCTCCAGGCAAAGAGGAGATGCTCTTACAATGACATATGTGTGTCCTTCCCTTCTGCTACCAGACTCTCACCGTTCTCCTTGAAGGACTTGATTGCTTCACAGGTATGCAAGAGTCAGAGCTGAGCTGACCTCTAAAGACAAGATACTAAAGGCTTCCACCCCATACCTATGGAAGAAATGGACCTGGGGACAAAGAACTCAGCCAGGTCTGGAATAGGTGAGGATCCTACCCCAGGCAAAACCCTTGGACTCTTTCTTCTTTCAAAAACCTGGAACCTGGGGCTGGGAAGATGGCTCAGCTTTTAGAATCACTTACTGCTCTCTCAGAGGACCAGAGTTTGGATCCCAGCACCCACATTGGGTGGCTTATGAATGCATGTAACTCCAGCTCCAATGGCTCCTTCTGTCTTCATTGGGTGTTTTCACACACACACACACACACACACACACACACACACACACACACACACACACAAATGAATGAATGAAATATTTTTTTTAAATGGGAGCTCTTTAGGATAACACTTTCCTTGGCCAGGACTTGACAACAATAACAAAACCCATCTGTTCTGTAATAAGAGAATGGAGACAACCTGGGACTCAGACCCCCTTCCCTCCCTCGAGCAAAGGGTGGATGGCCTGTATCACAGCTACATTTCCATATGGCTAGCTTTTCTCAAAGTCTTCTATAAGTTGGAAGATGGCCACAGGCATGGAGGTAAGAAAACTAGACAGTCATCCTCTACCCACTATATGGCCAAACTAAATAAATCTATTTTCCTTCATTAATTTCAGTTTCCTGGTTGCTTTGAAATACAGGGAAACTGAGGCTATGGTTTCTAGGCCTAAGTACCCAACAGCGACATAAGCAGGCCAAAGGAAATCAACTGCTATGGGTAAATTATCAAAGGCCTAGTCATAGTCACTGTCTAAAACCATGGCAACATCTGTAGCTTACTGCTGTTTAGAAAGAATGAAATGATAGCGTCTGATAGTTTCCTGCTGAAAGACTACACTTCCCAGCTTCCCCTGCGGACCAGGAAGTCATTTCCGCCTCTATAAGAGGCTGCATACCATCTTCTGTAAGCTTTTTGGCCATCCACACCCACGGATGATGGAAGTCCCCACACACACACACTTAGCGTCAGTAAACATGGTCCTTCCTAAGGTCAGGCCAAAACTCTCCTTTTTTGTGCCTTTAGTCTCTCTGTAGCTGCTCTTAAATAATCTAACATAATGGTGCCCAAGACCCCAGGATGCCTCTGACCCACAAGCATCTGAAGCCCACCCACGGACAAACCTCCAGGCTCCCATATGCTCTTGGTGGGGCACCCAGTTTCTCCCGGGGCAGCCTTTTCTTTTCACTCCCATTTCTTCCCTTTCTCTCTCAACTGTCTCACTCTGACACAGCCTGACCTTCTCAGTGGGGGGTCATGGTGCATTCAACCAGAACACGTATCCAACAGAGCAAAATTCGGGGACAAGGTAACCGTGGACTTGCCCTGGTTAGACCTGGAACTTCCTTCTGTCTGTCTTGGGACCCACGCAATCAAAGCTTCCAAGAGGTTTCCACTGACTGAGATTGGCCAAGAATTCCTGGGATTCTCCACGGGCCTATAGCCTAACCCTCTGAACACCTTCCACTGGCCCTGTGATCTTAAGAGCTGGGATTTATAGGGGCAGAGAGACCCCCACCTCCCAACACACACACACACACACACACACACACACACACCTGTTTCGTCACCAGGTGGCTGGTGGCTGGTGCCTGGATTTTACCCCTGCCTTTGCCCATGTCCTTTATCCGCTCCAAATTTCTGTAGAAAACTAGCGACTCTCCGACTCTCCTCTGCCTTTAAGTGTAAATCTGTCCTCACTATACCCCGGACAAACGGCCACTGCTGGCAATGTACGATTTCTAATTCCTAAACTGATTTAGGTAACTCTGTAAGATGGAATGGTAGTGTGGTCCGAGGCCCCTTCCCCATATAGCTGGCCATTCACTTTAATCCCTTTCATGGCTCTGGCTTGCAACACTGCCCAGAGCCAGATACCTGCCAATGTCTCCGCCAGGCCTCCAAACTTGTATCTATTCCTGTCTGGGATAGCATAGAACTCTTTGCCTTATGCTTTGGGGCTACCTACGTTTCTGCCTCTCCAAGACTGGAAAATCTTGCATGTATCTTTACAGCTGAGAGGTAAAAGCATTTCAGATAGGCTGCCTCATTTGCACACACACACAAACTGGTTGTGGAGATGCAGATCACTAGGGCCAGTCTTACAGAGATTCAAACGTCTCCAGGGGTATGGATCATGTTGTAAAATTCCTTCACGCTGTGCTACTCTATTGAGAGGTTCGCTCTGGGGTTGGAATTTGGCCCATCTGTCTGAGCATGTTTGATAAGTTGCCAGCTTGAGTCCCCAGGCTCAAGCAGTCCCCGTGGCTGGAGCACCATCCCACCAGAATAAACTGCGTATGAGCCTCATTACAGGAGGAGGATACAGGGGGACTTCCAGGACACGCCAATATGAAGTAGATTTGCAGGTTCAGTAGGAGAAAAAGTGTTAAGGTGTTAAGCACAGAGTTAAAAAAAGAGATGGGCACTCAGGGGAGGATAGGACACACCCAAGTGTAGGCGTGGCCTTCTAGAAAGATTGCCCTAAAGCATCCTTACAACGTATGACTTTGTTGTCTTCTGAACGTCACACCTCAAAAGGTTGCTAAGGAGCTTCAGTGGTCTCATAAGTTGGTCTCTGAGGTGCACTAGATATCCTCAGAGCTGATAAGGTAAACCTGTGTCACCTGAAGATGCCTAACACAGGGAACTAAGACATGCTTTCATTGTGGACAAAGTTTATAGTCTTGTTTGGGAGATTCCCCAAAACTGAAGGTCTACATTTGGGAAAGGAACTGAAGGCCATCTACACTTCAACCTTAAACGTGGTTCATTACTAGTTTAACGTTCTTATTTGAAACATCTCGATATAAAAGGAATATTGTCGGGATATAGCCAGTCTATAAACCAATGTAATTGTGATGCACTTCTCGCCTCTCAGCTAGCGAGTAACTTTAGCCAGACCCCAGAGTAAGGGGTTTCCTTCCTTTCCTGTGTCCCCATAATTTTCCCTGTCTTTCAAGCCAGCCTCCATATTATAATCACCTAAAGGAGTTTTGGTGTGTGTGTGTGTGTGTGTGTAAGTCTTGATTATAGGGGTAAGGAGATAGCTCGGTGGGTAAGAGCACTTCCTATGTAAGCATGAGGACCTGAGTTCGGATCTCTAACACCTATGTTAAAAAAAAAAAAAGGCTGGTGTGGTGGCACCCACCTGCAGCCTCAGAGCTGGGAAGCAGAGACAAGGGGATCCCAGTAGCTTGCCAGCCTGCAGTAAAGCAAAATCGGAGAAGTTCAGGTTCAGTGAGAGACCCTGTTGTTAATATTCTGACCCGCCCCTTGGGAACCCGCCCCTTGGGACCTCCCTCATTCCTGATGTAAAAGCCTGATTTAAGGAACCCCCCCCCTTCTTCTCTCTCTTCTGCTCTCTTTCTCTCCATTCCCACGAGGTGTGCACCCTTGACGCCCCCTCCCTCTCTTCTTTCTGTCTTTCCCTATCTTTCTCTTCATCTCTCTATTATAATAAACTTATTTTTGCACAGATGCAATGCCTGGTCTGTGAATGACGTGCCTCCACCTGCCGCCACATCTGCCCAGCATGTGTCCCTCATATGTGGGACACCCTGGTCCAGCCAGTGACGGGGTGGGGGGTGGGGGGTGCAATATCATAACACTTGTCTCAAATACTCAGGCTACAGAGTGATCAAAGAAGACAGCAATCTCGAAGCCTTCACCATCAATATGATGGAATCCAGGCCTCTGGATTTTATTGCAGTCAGAGCTCTTAGGAGAGATCCCAACCAGGCACCAAGACTCAGAACATCTACTTCATAGAATATATGTATCTTTTTGTTGTAGTTTTGCTTTGTTTTGTTTTTCAAGACAGGGTTGTTGTTTTTTTTCTCTCTGTATAGCCCTAACTGTCCTAGAACTCACTCTGTAAACCAGGCTGGCCTTGAACTGAGAGGTCCATCTGCCTCTACCTCCCAAGCTCTGGGATTAAAGGTGTATTTTTTAAGTGGAGCTGTTTACCATGCAAGAAAAGCCACGAGGTACAACAAAACCCACTATAAGAGTTTATAAGGGAAGGGAACAGAAGGGATGTGCACAGGAAGAAGAAAGGAGGGATACGTGGAACCCGCTTTTATAGGTCCGTCCCCCCCCCACCCCGCCCCGCACATGCGCATATGGGCTTACATAGCTACACCGCGCACGCACATAGATGAACGTGATCACGCTGCGTGCAAATTACTTAGGATGTAAGGTCCTGGGATGACTAAGCATCTCACCAGCGCACTCGAGGTCATGTAGCTGGGGGAGTGGCTAGGAATTCTTTTTATTTATTTATTTATTTATTTATTTATTTATTTATTTATTTATTTATTTATTTATTTTACAATACCATTCAGTTCTACATATCAGCCACGGGTTCCCCTATTCTCCCCCCTCCCACCCCCTCCCCTTACCCCCAGCCCACCCCCCATTCCTACCTCCTCCAGGGCAAATCCTCCCCCGAGGACTGAGATCAACCTGGTAGACTCAGTCCAGGCAGGTCGTGGCTAGGAATTCTAACAAAAGGCATCTGCCACCACGCTCAGATTCTTATTTTAACACGTTCTATATTAAACCCGGAAGTGGCGCACATGTGGACGCCAGAGGACAGCTCTCAGGAGTTGGCTCTCTCCCCCCACCTTCACTGAGGGAGGGAGAGAGGGAGGGAGGGTCTCTCTGGTTGTTTCTGGTATGCACCAAAGTCGGGTGATTTTGCCACCCTGGCCTCCCATCTTGACCTCGGAATGCTGGGATTGCAAATGTGTCTCGCACCATCCATCTTCTTCTACCTGTGTTCTCAGGACTGCACTCAGGTCATCGGGCTTGCTTGGCAAACCCATTAACCTGGTGAGTTATCAGTTGTCAAACTTCTTTTTTTTTTTCCCCCCCCGAGATAGGGTTTCTCTGCGTAGCCCTGGCTGTCCTGAAACTCTGTAGATCAGGCTAGCCTCAAACCCACAGAGATCAGCCTGCCTCTGCCTCCCTCCCGAGTGTGCTGAGATTACATTGCCAACCTTTTTGAAGCAGATTACTTTCCTCCAGAAAGTCGCAGGAAGCCAGAAGCCAAGGCCTACAAAGAAAAGCACCTTTAAAGAGTGTGAAAGAAGGCCAGGAGTTGGTGGCGCACACCTTTAATCCCAGCACCGGGGAGGCAGAGGCAGGCAAATCTCTGTGAGTTCGAGGCCAGCCTGGTCTACAGAGTGAGATCCAGGAAAGGCACCAAAGCTACACAGAGAAACCCTGTCTCAAAACAAAAGTGTGAAAGAAAACCAGAGACAGCTCAGCCCAGCAGCTGCCTCTGTGAGAGCCGACAGACACCTGCTTTCCCGCAGCTCTAACAGAGGCCTCACTCACTTATCAAATGCACTCTTTAAATCCATTAATGCTTCTCACCAACTGTGTGCAATCATGTCAGAAGAACTCAAATATATAAAGCCAGAGACTTTAATCATCCACACAGGCATGAACAAGCAAACAAACGGAAAAATCATGTTTTCCACAAAAGCAAATCAGGCTCTACTAGACCTATATTAAGAAATTGATCCATTCAAGAGAAATGAAGGAAGTCAGAGCATTTTTATGGACTTGTTAAATATATGCTTATCAAGCATGGTGGATGATCGCATGGTTGTGTAACCTACTTATGGTATGAAGGAGAAGTATTTTTAAAAAACTTGTTTTTATTATTTCAGATTTATTAATTTAGGGTGTGTGTGTGTGTGTGTGTGTCTTTGTGTGTGCTCATGAAACACAAGGGCATTGGAGTTACAGACAGTTGTGCGCCACTTGACGTGGATGCTGGGAATCTAACTCACATCTTCTGTAAGAGCAGTATGTGCTCTTAACCTCTGAGTCACATCTCTGGAAACTGAAGAAGAAATATGAAAGATTCCTGGGACATTTGACTCATTGCTCAAGTTCATCTAGTTTACAGGTCAGTATGCATTTCTGGTTAAAAAAAAAAAAAAAAAAAAAAAAAAGACAGTAAATATTTCCTGCAGTCAGTACCATCTCTGTTAATGCCAAATAACTCTTCCCTTGGAGTAGGAAGACAGCCACAGACATCTCGAAAACAGAGACGTGTAGCTGTGTCCTTATGAAATCCTTCCTTCCTTGCTTAGGCTCACTGAGAAGCATTTACTGACCACGCCTGATGCAGCATTCCCATGCAAGACAGCATGCTGCATCTCATCTGCCTTGCAAGTCCCAGCATCTGCTCTCCCTTGTGCTGGTTGCCTGAGTTCTACAGACCACAGCTCAGAGTCTCCACAGGCTGAGCATTCTTTGTAGATCACGTCATCCACTGTAACTGTTAGGCTCTCGGTTGGTCACGAGTCTAGAGTCTACAGCAGTCTGTTGAGAACCAGCTGTTTGGCTGGGGGCTCTCTCCTTCAGCCAGATGCCTTCTCTTTATATCCACTTAGAACTTCCGTAAGCAAGTTAAACTCCACATTAAAACCACCACTGGCTGCCTGGTAATACCTGTCTCTCCACATGTTGGACTTCTTGGAAAAACTATGGCACTCTCATCCACCTAGGACGAGGAGGTGATGCCTATCACTAGGTTCCATACGGGAGGTGCATATTATAAGTAGCCATGTAGCACCAATAGCTGTGAGCCACAGCATTCGGGCTACAGAGCCCATCTGAGCACCGCAGCCCCGAGTGCAGGGGGAAAAGAGCGCAGCGCGGTCTGCCACGCAACACCATCTGTAGAATCTGAAACTCATACGTTATAAAAACAATATTACATTTTTTCACAGGCACGTAAGAATCTGGCATATAAACCCAAACACCCAGATCAGGGGAGGGAGCTTTGGAGAGAGCAGAAAGTGGAATGAAGAGTGGAGAAAAAAAGAAAAGTAATCATGTAAAAAAAATAATAAGAGGAGAAACTTGACAGGATATAGTTAACTCAATAATGCCTTTAAAAATCTGTTTCTAATAGGAAACATGCTGTCTAAGGCCACTGATCTTATGAGCCATAAAAACAGGTTAAGTGAATGACTGCATGGCCAATTATAATGATAGTTAAAATTTAGGGTTAAACTAAGGTTATATGATTTTGAAAGCTTAATTGATTAAGTCAGGATAATAATTTTCAGTCGAGAGTATAAATTATTTGATCACAAATGAACATTTCTAGAATTTACGGAAGAACCCTGGTGTCGGCCTGCAGCATGGTGTAAATTTCTTTTTTCTTAGATTTTTACATTACATTCTTATTTATTTATGTTGAGAGCATGTGCTTGTAAGTGTGAGTGCACATGTGCCAAAGGGCACGTGGAGAGGTCAGAGGAGAACTTTAGAGAGCTGGTCCTCACCATCCACCACCACGTGAGTCCCGGGGACAGAACTCAGGTCTTCAGATTGGGTCCAGGCATCCTTACACAATGATTCGTTCTGCCAGCCCATAAATTTCCTTATTGTTGACTGCTTGAGTGAGTTGTCCTGATGTGGTGTCACATGTCAAAACATCGCACCACACCCAGACACATCCCATGGCATCATATGGTTATTTTTAGATGTATCACATGAAAATTTATGGGCAGAAACTTGAGGGGGTGAAATCGTCAGCTTCAGTTTGGGAAAACTAAGGCATGATCAAGAGAGAGATATATTTTATCTCCTGCAAGAACAAGTCAATGTGAAAACACTACCAGTCATTGCTAACTGGAGCATAAGCCGACTGAGAGGGGGTTAAACCAGGCAGTCTCTAACACGTGCCTTTTTGAAACTTTGGTATATGCCGTTAAATGATTCAAACTCCTCACACCTCTAATCCCTGCCCTCTGGAGGCAGAGGCAGGTAGATCTCTGTGAGTTCGAGGCCAGCCTGGTCTACAGAGCCAGTTTCAAGACAACCAGGGCTACACAGAGAAACCCTGTCTTGAAATACACCCCACCACCACCACCAAAAAAGACAAAAACTCCTAAAAACTAAGGAGATACCATGGCCTTCTGGTTAAGTGTTTTGGATGTGAGAACAAGTCATAGGTTTTATCCCTTCAAACATGAAAAGTAGAGAAAATGCTTATTTTGTTTTTAAAAACAGAGCTGACGTTTCTCAGTTGGTTGCTAAACTTTTTCTTAGGGCTCCAGTGTTGTCAAACAGAGAGCATATGCGGATTCTTCCCCTATTACTTCTGAATCATTCGGTGCCATCTCCTTCAGCTCAGCGAACCTATCAAAGTCAACATCAGCACCACTTGGGGAAGAAACCGGGTCCCAGAGACTGTTTCCACCGTCACTTGCTTCTTTCTCTCTTTCTGCTCCCCCTTATTGCCACCCATGCTGAAGTTCCTCACTTCTGCTTCTGCACTTGAAATTGAGGAGGCTGGAGAGAACGTGCCGAGATGGAGCGCATACGGCTCCTGCAGAGGACCAGAGTTCAGTTCCCAGCATCAGGTTCAAACAACTCAGAACACCTGTAACTCCAGCTCCAGGGGGACATGACCAACCTGTGGTCTCTTTAAGCACCTGCACTCATGTACACACACACACACACACACACACACACACACACACACACACACACACAATTTTGTAAAAATTTTAAATTTTCCTGGGCGGGTGAGACAGTTCAGAGGGTAAGCCTTGACTCCAAGCCTGATGACCTATGTTTGATCCCCAAGAGCCACATGCTGGACGGAGAAAACCAACTCCTGGAAATTGTCCTCTGACCTCCACGTGTGTGTTGTGACACACACACCCATGTGTATGCATAGGCGTGTGCATATACAACAAACTAATGTAATACAATTTTTATCAACATCTTAACTGTAGACATTAATGGGGTTCTGTGTGACATTAGGTTTATTCTGACACATAATTCTCGTTCTTTCACTCAGAAAAGACAGTATATGTGAAAGATCTGCCATAAACTGCAGGTCACCTTATGGGAACTTTGACAAGTCTATTCACAGAGGCTGAAACAAATACCACCTACTCAAAAATAACAGGAGATTTAGTTTGCGGAGTTAGGAGTAAATTATTGCATCAACAGTGTGTTTTATTTCTAAATAAGTTGGAGGGATTGCTGTCTCGACTGCCTTTCTAAGGAGTGTCTGGATTTCCAAAGAAGGCAGGACCTCTGCACCTAGGAAACGGGCGAATGGTAAATTCCAGCCTCTGCAGGTATAAAGGATGGCTTGAGCTTGGAGGGATGGGGAGAGGTGGGGATCATCCAGGAAACTCCATCTAAAGCAGCCGCATGCCACACAGAACTGGCTGCCACTCAGTTCAGCCCAGGTTCTATAAATATTGTCCTGGCATTCGAGAAAATGCCCCAAAATAAATTTGTGACCATACAAATTCTAATTCTGAGTGTGTTGACAAGTTCCCCTTGACTCCTATATCGAACAGTTACTACTTTGTTCTATACTCCTGTCTTGTCAGGTTTTACACTATGGGGACTCTGCAATTCCAGACATATTGGTAGGCACAAATGATACGATGAAGACACTTCTAAACGATATAGATGTGTGTCTATATCTTCAGCTAGAAGGTCCTACTGTGAGTTTACATTTTTTGATGTTGTTAAGGATAAATAAAAGTATTCATGTCTTGAAATCTCGCTGGAAATAAAGCTATGAATGACTGGCATTCATCCAAACTTTTGGAACAATCACACACGTTGACTCACTGGGATTTTGTTTCACCCAGTCTGGATTTCAAGCTATAAATCCAGGCTGGTTTCCTCACCCCGGAGTGTTATGTCACCATATTTGGGCAAGGACTGGAGTGGTTCTAACATATGCCCCTAGACTCGCTCTTCATATTGAAAGGCAAAACACTTTCCTCTTTTCTACAGAAGATGAAATCAACATATGGAGGGTGTACATTTCATAAGCTAGCTAGTTTTCATGCAATCATAAGTTTGTCGGGGAAGAATTTAAAAAATAATGATGTACTACAAGCTATATGTTGCTCTCTCTTAGCTGATGTTTTTAGAAATGACCTAAGATCTCCACTAGATCTTGAATGGAAATAGGCAGTTACTTTGAGCTGAACAATGGAAACAATGCTCTCTCTCTGCCTAGTAGCCAGCTAACATGCGAGTCTGACTCATGGGACAAGACCTAAAGGCTTACAAGAAACTGGCTTTCCCAGGAGATGAACGGTGAAGTCCCCTTTTATGGCCATGATTCATGAATATTCTTCCGTGCACCTTTTCAGGTATGAGAAGAATTTTCTAAGCCCATCATTTAATGAATATTTATTAAATCCTTCCTATGAGCAAGGTACTCAACTGGGTACTTGGGGAGAGACTGGGGACAAAATAAATATCCCTGTCCTCAAGGAGCTTACAGTCAAGTGGCAGCGACTAAGGGTAAATTAATATTATCATTTTCCTAAGCATCTACTTAAATGTCAATTAAAATAAGGACCAGTAGGTGGAGGGAACATATACTATTAGAGACAGTAGAGGACTGTGGTTTGATTGGAGGGTCAAGGAAAACATTAAACTTGAACTGAGAATCATGAGGTCAAAGATGGTGGGTAGTGGGGAGGTGGGAGGGGTCAGGCTAGTGACCTTGCCAAGCACGAGATATTAAGGACTTTTTGATCATAGACTTTAGAACAATAAGGGCACGAAAGAAGGGTCATGACCTGATCTTTGTCTGATGATCACTTAGGTTATAGCAGGAGAGGAAGAACTAGAAAGATTTATTGAAGATATGGAGGGTTAGTGAATAAATGAATGCCATAGGCTAGGCAGGAGATGAAGGTGGCTGGGATGCAGGCATGGGAAAGGGAAAGGGGCTGGGTGTGAAGTGTATTTAGGAGCCTCTATTTGGGGCACGGAGGGCAGTCAGTGAGAAGCAGCGAGTCTGATTTTCAAGGTTATGCAAGAGCCATTCAGGAGGATGGTCTTCTCTTTTGAACTATGATGAGAAATTTGGTGGAGGGGAGATGGGAAAGTTGCTTTTGACCGATGACATTTTGGAACAGTGAGGAGACAGACTGGGTGGAAAGCCTGGCCCTGAAAAATGTGGCTTAGGAATTCTCCAGGTCCTCAGATAGAGGGTTACGGGTCGGGGTCACTCATCTGAACACTTTAAACTCGCAGTATAAAGTTCAAGTGCGGACTTCTTGTTATCCACCATCCTAGGGGAAGACACTCGGCGAGGGAGGCTTTTCCTATGGAAGGACCACCATGGTCTAAGAGGTTTGAACTTGACTCTTCCCTGGGCACTCCATCACTTCTTTCCTGAGAGGCCTCCTACCCCAGGGCTATTGGTTCCTCTTGCATCCTTAGGTGTCCAGCTTACCAGCTCCAGGAGTCTTTTGGGTCTGAACAAAACAGGTCCATGCTCATCCTCTCCTGTGACTTCCACTTCTTTCCCATGAGGGCTCTAGTCTGCTTGGGCTGCTGTGACATATGTCTAGAAGTGGTTTCAACAGGACAAGTGTGTTTCCTCACAGTTCTGGAAGGTCTCTGTGGGAGAGCAGCGCCAGCACAATCAGATTCCCATGAGAACTCTGTTCTTAGATAACTAGACAGCTGTCTGTTCACTGTCCTCATGCAGCCGAGAATGAATTCTTTCTTTTCTATATGATTAGGACTTTGCCCTGGCTATCTCATTGTCATTAAATACCTACTAAAGAGCCTGTCTCCTGATGGGCTCTTTAGTGGGTATTTTTTTTTGGGGGGGGGGTTGTTTGTTTGTTTGTTTTTTGTTTTGTTTTTTTTGTTTTTTGTTTTTGTTTTCGTTTTTTTTTGTTTTCGAGACAGGGTTTTTCTGTGTAGCTTTGCGCCTTTCCTGGAACTCACTCTGTAGACCAGGCTGGCCTCGAACTCACAGAGGTCTGCCTGCCTCTGCCTCCGAGTGCTGGGATTAAAGGCGTGCGCCACCATTGCCTGGTGGCATTGGGGCTTTGACATATGAATTTTATGCGGACAGAAGTCATGCTATAGCCATGAAGAACACTTGTGCAGTTGGCCACCTCTCCTGATTCCTGACAGTGGAAAGCCAAGATATTAAAGTCTGCTAGACTCCCAGCCAACTCACATATTCTCCACTTCGTGTCTCCCAGTTCACAAAAGAAAGTGAAAACATACCAAATTATAATCAGATGCTTTTTAGCCTCACAAACTATAGTCCGTGACTGAATGCAGTAAGGTTTAATCTAACTCATGTACTGGCAATGGTTAAGAAAATGTTTACATCTAGTGTTAGGATTTTGTAGGACTGGATATTGGGAATTGCTTGAGGGTCTTTAAACTGGTGTAACCTTTTGGTAAGTACTTAGGCAATATCTGTGAAGACATTGAATTGGGAGAACTTTGGCCCAGTTCTTAGAATTTATCTTTCAGCAATACTTGTCCATGGGTACAAAGCCCTGTACAGAAGGATCCTTTGACTGCTACCATGTTTTTTGTACTATCAAGAAGAAAAGAAAAAAAAAAAAAAAAAAAACCATCCGCAGTGGAGTTCTGACAGGAAGTAGAATTCACTACTGTAGTTCAAGTTCAAATCATAGACTTAGGAAAGCAGCAGGGTGGTGTGCCAGTGTGCAGCTCTCTTGTAGTTGTATGTTGTATTCGGGGACTTAGGTCAGAATCTTGAAATCAGTCATCGCAGAAAGAGTTACATCCACAGAGATGGTCAAACACTAAATATTCACCAGCCCATGACTGGTTAAAGAACTCTGTAATGGGGTAGAGGTGGGTTAAAGCATGTAGACTAGAAACAGCGGGATGCCATTTCCTCCTCTAGCAAAGAGAAACACAGTGGAGGTATGGCAAAGAGGAAGAGGAAGATTGTGTTGAGGGGTGAGGTGGGTAACTTCCAGAAAGTTACACCTCTCTTCCTAGGAGAAGTAGAGGGGTGGATGAAATAACATGACCTCTTTGCTTCCACCCCGGACCTGCCATGCTTTTGCTTGGCTAAACCTAGTAAGAAGCCAAGCTTCAACTTTGGATCACAGAGTACTGTGGGTAAGAGTAAAGAGAACCTGGGCCAGACATGTTAAAAATAAACATTATTCTGTATTTGAGTAACCTTCAAGAAACAGTGATATCTTAGTCACTGTTATACTGCTGGGAAGAGATATCATGACCAAGGCAACTCTTACAAAAGAAAGCATTTAACTGGGGCTTACTTACAATTTGGAAGTCAGTACAATACCATCATGGTGTGGAGCACAGTGGCATGCAGGCAGGTATTGGAGGGATAGCTGAGAGCTACATCCTGGTCCTCAGGCAGAGAGAGAGAGAGAGAGAACTGGGCCTGGTGTGGGTTTTTGAAACCTCAAAGCCCACCGCTAGTGACACACTTCCCCCAACAAGGCCACACCTACTCTAACAAGGCCACACCTCCTAATCCTTGTAATCCTTTCAAACAGTTCCTCTCCCTGCTGGCCATGCATTCAAATATGTGAGCCCATGAGGGCCATTCTTATTCAAACTTTCACAAGTGATTTTTAACAGATAATAGAATATTCCTTAAAATAAAATGCTACACAGACATGAAAAAAAAATGAAATAGAGTTCCCTGTAATGACATAAAACTGCTATAATGTGTTGTTAAGTGATAAAAAGTAACTTAGAGAAAACATAAACTTGGGAGGTGAGGGTGGATCTGGGGGAAGTTAGAGGGAGGAATCAGAAAGGTGAATGTCAACAAATACATTGTATACATTATGAAATTCTCAAAAAGTTAATTTATATACATATATTTAAAATGAAAGTATAAGCTGGATGTGGCAGTACATGACTTTAATCCCAGCACTCAAGAGGAGATCTCTGTGAGTTTGAGGCCAGCTTGGTCTTCATAGAAAGGTCCAGGACAGCCAGAAAACATAGTGAGACCTAGTCTCAAAGACAGAAAAAAAAAGTATAAGTCCTTAGTCCACTTCTATAAAAAGAATATATATATATGTATACCTATATTTTTCCTTTCTCCATAGGTCAAACAAGGGGTGTGTGGGGTGTGTGTGTGTGTGTGCCAAATTCCTAAAGTGATCATCTTTGGAAAACAAGGTTAATTGAATAGAAACGGGGGATTGATTTTCTGCTCCACAGAGTTCCAATGTTTTTGAGTTTATGAATGATTGTACCTTTAGTATAGTGTTTAGACAAAGCTAGCTGTATTTGCTTCTTTCTCTTCAAAGAAAACACGTGGTGGAGGGATAGACCATGCCTTTCTATGTGTCACCTATAACAGATCTCCTTTTTTAGCCACTCACCTGAAAACCCTTGACATGTTTCTCTGAGACACAGGAATCATTATGTCACCTTGCTGGATGAGAGTCAGTGTGGACGTGAGGAAGTGACCATCACTGAGGGTTGTGTTCTCTGCCTTGGGGACATTCTGAAGAGCTGAGTTTCAGTGCAGAGGTGAATTTCTGCCTAATGATATGTCTGAAATAAAGTCATCCTGACGGTAGCCCTGAGTGTCACTGCTGTGTTTATGATTTGTTTGTTGGTGATACTGGAGGCAAATCCATGCAAGGCAAACACTCTACGATAGAGCTACACCCCCCTACCCCCCACCCCCACCCCCCAATGCTGCAGCTAGTTTTACATTTTCAAGCCCGACTATAGCTTTTGATGATTGATTTTGTTTTCAATGAGCAAAAGTAAGAAAATGGTATGATAATTATTGCTATTTTCATAATCCATTTCTAGCTGGAAGCAATATGTTTAGAAAATTAAACATTGTGAAAAGTGATTCCCCAGACACAAAATGATTTTACTGCACACAACACGTTCTTAATTCCTAATTATTTTTTAGTTTTTGCTTTTGTTTTGGTTTTTGGAAGCAGGGGCTCTCTGTGTACCCTCGACTGTCCTGGAACTCTCTCTGTCGACCAGGCTGGCCTCAGACTCATAGACCTGCCTCTGCCTCCCAAGCTCGGGATTAAAGGTGTGTCCCACTACACCTAGCTTCATTCCGAAAGTTAAGTACACAAATTGTCCTGACTAGGGCATTTTGTGATTTTGTGTGTATGTATGTGTGTTGGCATAATGATTAATTTTTTTCATAGAAAAGAAGAAGCGTATACTATTTATTAGATATATGAACAGAAAGCCAGTGTTTCCACAGTCAACAATACTTTCAAACTCAAATATATTTATATTTCTGGGATGACTGAATTATAATCAACATGGAAAAGAAAACATCAGTAAAACATTTTCTTGACCAAAATACACACCCCACCCTTCAGCCACTTCCTCGGGCAAGCATGCGGGCAGCAAACAGTTCACCCTCCCTCTTGTCTCCTTCACTAGTCACCATGGCTACTTAGAGAGAGGCTCGGGCATGTCAAAGACAGACACCGGCAATGGCCGCTGTGCGCACGTACAAACATTTTATCATCCTGTCCTACCGCAGCATCAGGGAAGTTGATTATTATTTTCTTTAGAAACATGTTGTTAGAGTATTATATAACATAAGGCAACTATAAAATGCATCTGCAGAATAAGTCAGATCAAATGAGCAATAAAAACTGTTAACATGCCGGGGCGGTGGTGGCACACGCCTTTAATCCCAGCACTCAGGAGGCAGAGCCAGGCGGATCTCTGTGAGTTCGAGGCCAGCCTGGGCTACCAAGTGAATTCCAGGAAAGGCTCAAAGCTACACAGAGAAACCCTGTCTCGAAACCCCCCCCCCAAAAAAAAAACTGTTAACATGCAAGAAAAAAAAAAAAAACAGAGAAGTAGAAGGAAAGGGGGGGGGGCTTTTAAGGAAGAATACAATTTCAATATTTTCCCAACTTTTACAAGTAACGTCTGATGCCTCTCACTATCTGTGGGCAATTCGGTGACCCGAGGTAGACCGCATTGCTTTGCTGGCATCCCCACCATTCATCTCTAGGATTCCTTTCACCTTACTAAACGGAAACTCTATGTGTACCCAATAAACAACAAATCCCCCTTCTCCTCCCCATCCCGGCCTCTCGCATTCACCCCTATACCTTCTTTTCTATGATTTCGTCTACTGTAGATACTCATTATAAGTGAAGTCATGGAGTATTTGCAAATATCTGTGGTTGGCTTATTTTGCTCAGGTCTATCTGTGTACTCCTGTAGGACAGGATTTCTGGTTTTTAGAGGTTGAATGGTGTTAACGATGTCACACTAACCGTGTAGAACACCCCGTTTATTCTGTCATCTGTGGATGGACACGCGGGTTGCTCTTACTTTCTGACTGTTTGACTAGCACTGTTATAATATACACATCTCTCTTTCAGCCCTTGTCCCTTGATGTCTCGACCCCAAAGGGGGACTGCTGTATTACACATTAATCTTTTTAATTTTTTTCAGGAACAACCATGCTGTTGTCCTCAGCAAGATCTGCATTTAAAAAAAAAAGTCTCCATAATAATTTTCTTTTTCTTGTTTGCATGTTTACTCATTCATTTTTTCATTCATTCATCATTTACTCATTCATTCACTCACTCACTCATTCATCTAGTTGGTTTGCAGGCCTAGGGATTGAATTTAGGCCTTTTCACATGTTAGTACTCCACCACTGAGCTATATCCCCAGGCTTTTTTTCTATTTTTCACTTGGAATCAGAGTCTCACTGAGTTGCCCAGGCTGACCCTGGACTTGCCATCCCCTTCCTCCTCAGCCTCTCAGATAGCTGGAATGACAGGAATGCTCCACCAGACCAGGTATGGTTTTGTTTTATTGTGAAAGCCAAGCGAAGAGGCATGAGGCTATGTCCATTTCCTTGACCATTTCTGTGTTTTTCATGATCCTTTAGGTCTGCACTTCCCCGATGAGTAAGGATGTTAAGACTTCTCACATGCTTATTGGCCATTACTGAATCACCTTTAAGAAATGTCTGTTTAAGCCCTTCCATCCAGTTGTTATTGAATTTCAGTCCTCTGTATATTCTGAACATCAACACCCTGATAATATGACCTTGACACAGTAGCACGGTATCTATTCACCTTTTAAATATTCTAATCTAAGCATTTTTCTTTTTGAAAAAAATATATTATGTTAAATCAGTACTCTCAATAAAATCACTACTTAAGAGATTCCTATATAATAAAACCGAGCTGATGAGATTTACCAACTTCATTTAGGCAAGAAAATAAACAGTGGCCCTTCTCTCCAAAATGAGGCCGTAGTGTTTACTCAGTCACTGGAGAGCAGTGTGGTAAAACCCTTGGGAAGCATAAGGAATTATTTTAGACCAGATTAAATGCCCCTGCAAGACATTCTTCCAGCAAAAGAACGAGATAAGGGTCGTTTCTCTGAGCGATAGGGAAGTTTGTCTAATGGCGGGCCTTGCCAAGGAATAATTCACTCTCTAAATATTTTTCACACAGAATGGTGACTCACGGATCTGGGAGCAGGGAAAAGGAAAAAAATCTAGAGGAGCTTGACAGACTTACCTTTTTCATATTTCTGAGTTGAGCTGGTAAGCCTGACATGTTTTCCTCTCCGGATGTTTGAATCTGTGAAAGATACTTTTGTTTTATGGAGCGGGGAGTGGGGATGGGCATCTTACCTTTAATGAATATGATACTCACTGTATCTAGCAGTGTGTATATTGCTTCGAAAGAAGAAACAAAACACCGATTTATAATTGCAATCCTTCTTTTTGCATTTTTGACCCAGGTTTTCCCTATGTAACCTAGGTCCAGCTGCTCTTTAGCTTGTGATCATCCTTCTGCTTCTACCTCTTGAGAACACCGAGCCCAGCTGCAATCAGTTTTCAAAACTTGAATTCTGTGTTGCTCTCTTTTCAATTGGTGAGGCTAGCAAGGTTATCTTGAAGTGCTGCTCGATTTTTCTTGTGCTGTGGTCCATGGTTATCCATCAGCTGACTAAGGTCCTTCTCTTCTACCCACATAGAAATCGTGAGTAGTGAGGAGAAGGTATCCCTGGCCTGTGAATGCCAAAGGCTTAGGAACTGGACTAACAGCTTTGAAAACCTCCTAGTCTTGAGAGGTGGGGAACCAAGATTTAGATGCCACGTGTCTATGGTTGTAGACACTTAGATTGGAAGCTTAGTGTTCTAAGGTTTTGACCACCACTGGCCACAGCACCTGGCAGCTGTTGGAATCCTTGGCTTCTAACAGCAGCAGAAATGGGAGACAGTACCTGCTAATATTAAAGCTCCTGAATGCGTCATACCTGTTGGGACCCTCGGCTCCCATAGTGGCTAGCTCTCAAGCCGAGAGTTTTAGAATCCTTGGGCCATAAGGCATAGTCGCTCCCCAGAACTATTCTAGCAACAGGAGCTTGAGCAACTAGGGTTATAAGCACGTGTTACCCTTCTTGGATTATTGTTGACTTTTATGCTCGGATGCTCGGCGGAAGGGGCACGTGTAATCTATGATCGGGCTTTATCTTTACTCCCATTTCCTTATCTAAATCAGGAGTTTGGAAACAAGACTTCTAGGTCAGAATTATCCATAGTTCTTTCCTTCAGAAAGACCAGCCCACTTACTCATCACGTGGTAACGGGTAAGGAGTCAAAATGTAATGACACCCCGATTCTTCTGTTAGACTCCCCATCTCTCATTGCTTCCCAACAAAGAATACTGCCCATACACAACTTTGATCATCAGGAAAAACTGAAACCGCACCTGTTGTCAGAATTCCCCCCAAATTAACATGTACCAAACCCTTGGAATATATCAAGTGTTTTGTATTATGGCTCCGGGGTTTGGAGTTTTAGTAAGACATCCGCGGGCACATAAGGGGCAGGACTTGAGTGCTTACTTTATGTCAGACACTAATTGCGTAGATGAATTTGCTGTTCAAGAAAACTGACAGGTAATTATTGTCATTCCCAGTCTACAAATGAAGGGACTGAAGTTCAGAGAGTCTGAACAATTTCCTCAAGGTTACGGTCCTGTTGTAAATCATAGCCGGAATGTGGACTTCGAAGATGAGCTTTCCGTACCATTCCTATGGTGTTAATATGATAGGGCTGACTAGCAAAACACAGCAGTCGGGGCACTTTAAACAAAATTATTGTCTTTCTGTTTTGGAGGTTGGAAACTCAAGGTTGAGGTGTGTGTGGGGGGGGGGCTTGATTTCACCTGAAGTCTCTCACATTGGTGTGCAGATGGATGCTCACTATACCCTTACATGATCTTTCCTCTGTACCCACACATTTGTCACATTGGGCTGATGCCCACCAATAAATCTCAATTTAGCCGTAATTACATCTTTAAAGGTCCTGTCTCAATTATATCATATTTCTAAGGGCTGGGTGTTAAGGCTTCAACACATGAAGTTCATAAGAAGAGGCTCATGCTCTAGTCACCATCTGGTAAGGTCATAATACAGATGTCTTATAAATTATCTTTTGTTCAGACTGCTACCTGTTCCAAGGACTATAAGCTTCCTAATCTATCTGTAATCTATGTGTGTGTAGAATTCCAAAATGCTTCCCACTCCTCATAAAAATTTAGAAATGTCATTACTGTAGAAAGAGTAAGTGAATGAAACTATAGGCATTGAAGGTAGACTGTCAAAGATGATATGACCATGTACATGAGATAATGATGAAGTCCGTCTCTCTTATGGTTTCTTATCCCAGTTATCAGAAAGGACTATGGGAATTCAAGGGCTAATCCTTGCTCTGTATTCTGGAAAACTTATTCTATGGCCCGGAACCCTAGGTGGAGTAATGCATTAGGGATGTCCATGCCCTCAGACCTACCACCTCCTCACATCCTGTGGGAGGAAAATGTGGCTTGAGTCAGACTAAGTTGGGAATCAGCCCAGAACTTCTGGAATATGAAGTTCAACATGAAAAATTAAAATAATCTTCCACAGTCGTTTTCACTCTGAGTCTGTGTTGATTCTAAATGTATGATTCATTCCCAATAAAGCCAGATCCTCTGATTACATGGCTTTTGCACCATTAAAGGGGAAAATATTATAAACAAATATATATGTATATATACACATATACATATAGTCTTAGGGTATTCTCTTTTTTATGCTTTTCTGGCAGATGTAGAAGATGTAGAAAAATATAAGAAATTCAATTCTCTCTTTTTCTCTCTCTCTACACACACACACACACACACACACACACACACACACACACACCAAAGAAAGAGATAATAATACACACATATATAAGCAACCACACACATATACTACGAAACATGATTTTAAAATAATTGATAATTAAGATTTTCAGATGATATAGGCCCACAATTATTTAGGGTACTTGCTTTGAAATCTAAGCTGTCATGAGACATTATTTCATTCTTTTCTCCTTTGTTCATTGTAAACTTGTTCATTGTAAACTCATATGTAAATTATGAACAGTCTTTTAAAATCAAGAGGAATGTCAACAAAATTATGTAGCTAATGAAAAGGCCAATGCGTTTTCTTATTTGTTTGCTTTTAAGTTGCCTTACTAAATTGGTCTATTGTTAGCATGTTTGTTGATATAATACAAATCAGTTTGAAAGGATTTGGGAAAGATTTCAAGGGAAAGGCTTGGCTTGCTGCAGTGTATGTAGATGACCCAAATAGTTGATGTCATTGTCCATTTCTCATTGAAGAAAGACTCCTGTTGTTGAGTACATGACCTTGTGCCAACAGATCATTGTTTCCAGTCTTGGACTAATCAAGTCTCCAGTATAGACATTACAGCCACTTTGTTTTCCTCTGTGGAGTTGGGGTCACAAAGGAAGAATTTGTTCTTCGGGGCCTTCATAGTGTCTGGTTGTCATAGTTTGTCCCTGAACCTCAGGATCTCTTGGTGCCTTTTCTTTGGATTCCTGTTTCAGGACACGATTGAAGCTTATAGTTCATTTAATGCCTCCAGCATCCTGCCTGGGGGAAAGCTGAAGAGGAAGTTCAGCCACAAGTATGAAGACAGGTAAGTGTGACAAGCAGCGGTGACTTATTAGTTATTGTGTGTTGGGTGATTTTCCCTGGAGAAACAAAGAAATATCCATTCACCCCAGATAGTGATGGAACCAATAGACTGTAGAGAAGACTCTGTCTGAGCCCAGCCTGATGAACCAATGGATTTAAGGACACCACTTACAGAAGCATGGACAATTCAAAGGTAGCTACACGAATGGGAAGTCCCACACCAGTAACATCGAACTCAAGGGAAGTTGTACCACAGACCAGTCCTACATCCCAGTCAATGTCTATCTCTTATAAAATCTCTGGGCAGGTATCACGAAGATCTCATGCTCTTCTGAGACTCATGAGCTTCCACCTTTTTCTATGATAGAAAGAAAATAAACTTGATCACAGAAGGTCTCCTTTGCGTCATCATGGTTGCTCTGCTTCCAGACAGGGAGGATCCTGTCCAAACCAGAGGAAAGAGCAACATTGCATTAGCCTCTGTACACAGTGAAAAGCTCTTAACATACTGACCATGAGTGGTGGAGAAATGGGAAGAAAAGGCTTCTGTTTCTCATTTGGTCTCAGAAGTACTGTGTCTGCCACATTTGGATTGCTAGCACCTTACACCTGAAGGAAATATTCTTCCTAAAACACTGTCTTCACAAATCATACAGTTTTCTCTCATCCATCTTCCCTTCAGATGGATTTCCTGGTTCTTCCCCCTTTCCTGAACTTGCAAATGGTGTTATTCTGACTCATTCCTGGCTCTGCCTCCCTTTATGTTTTCGTTAGAAAGATCTTTCCTGCTCATGTGAGTTTAGATGCCATTTCTACACTAACAACTCCCAATCTGCCTTTTCCCATTCTGAGCCCCAGCTTGAATACCTAGCTGCTTATGGTTGGGTTGTCTGTCTCTTTCCATGAGCCCCAGGCCCACACCCATTGGTCCAATCTTCAATTCTTAGTTTCTATTTCAGGGAGCACCACCATCATTTTCTTTCCAGGTACCTGGAATCACTGAGGAGAAACTCAGGTGAATCTTCCTCCAGAATATCTTTGTTCCCAATTTTCCACCTGAATTACTAAAATGCTCGCCGGATCCAGATCCACATTTCTTGAATTAAAAACCACCATAAACCTCAAGGGAGGTCTCTGATCACTGTCTACTGGGCTCTTGTTGGTCCCCACAGGCGAGGCTCCCAGATGTCCTCTTCTTCCCTGTCCCATCCAGCCCCAGAGCTCACCTAAGTCCCCAAATGGAAGCCAGAAAGTGTCTGTAGCCCAGTTTGCTACACCCACCACAGGACTGCATCTGTTCTTTCCCCTCAGACCTAGTAATTAGCCCCTTTAAAAAGCGAAATCTTTGGTTTTCTCATTTGTGTGTATAGTGTTTGTTGCAGGAATCTTAAAAGTTCTTATTAATAAAATCAAACCTGAGGCGAGTTATTGGGGTCCATGCTGGTAGATCAGAGAGACAGAACAAGCCACAGCTATCTCACCTCGCCAGATCCTCAGCTGGTCTTGTCTCCTCAGACTGGAGGCCTCTGTGTCCTCATCCGGAATGGGTCTCAGCTGAATTACTTCTCAAAAGGCTGAATGCTTAACCAGCCAAAATCTTCTAGTTTCTGGTCCTCAAGCCTTATATATATCTTTTTGCTTTCTACCACCACTCCCTGGGATTAAAGGCTGGCTTTCTGGGATTAAAGGCGTGTGTCACCATGCTTGGCTATTTCCAATGTGACCTTGAACTCACAGAGATCCAGAGGGATTTCAATCTCTGGAATGCTAGGATTAAAGGTGTGAGTGCCACCATTTTCTAGCCTTTGTATTTAGTGGCTGTCTGTTCTCTGACCCCAGATAAATTTATTAGAGTACACAATATTTTGGGGAACATAATACCACCACAAGTGTTAGATAGGAATTTTCTGCTTAAGTATGATGTGAAATACCAGTGGGTATCTGTGGGTGTACTATTGAGCGTTGAACACAGACCCTAGCAGAGGCCAGGCAACCACTCTATCATGCAACCACATCTTCAGCTCCTGCATCTCTCTGTGTAAAATCTGGTGTTTGTGCTTGTCTTAGTCAAGATTCTGTTGCTGTGAAGAGACACCATGACCAAGGCAACTTTTATAAAGGAACGTGTTTAATTGGGGCTGGCTTACAGCTTCAGAGGTTTAGTCCATGATCAGCATGTCAGGGAGCATGGTGGCATGCAAGCATGCATGGTGCTGGAGGAGCCAGATCCATAGGAAGGGAGAGAGAGAGCCACTGTGCCTGGCTTGGGCTTCACAAACCCCAAAGCCCGCCCCGCAGTGACACACTTCCTCCAACAAGACCACACTTCCTCCAACAATGCCAGACCTCCTAATGGCTTTCAAGTAGCACTACTCCCTAACGACCACATATTTAAATATATGAGCCCATGGGGCCATTCCTAGTCAAACCACCACAACGCTGTGTATGTGTCTGGACTGAAACTGGTATTTAGTTTGCGTTAATGTGTTTGTTATGAAAGGAAATACAGGTTTCGGTGTGTGATGTGAGATGGGTCTGTCCTTTGGGTATACAGAAATGGTCATCTGCCTTTTGTTTATGTGTGACCAGAAGCTTCTAGTTTTTGAGAATATGCAGCTATGAAGAGCATCTCTTTAGGGGCTAGAGAAATAGATCAGCAGTTAAGAGCACCTGTTCATGTTGCACAGAACCCTGCTTTGTTTTCCAGCATTGGCATGGTGACTCACAGCCATTCATAATTTCAGCAGCAGGGGTCCAATGCTGACTTCAACAGGCATGCATATGGTACACATGCATACACACAGGCAAAGCATTTATACACATAAAATAAAATAAATAGATAAATATAGAAAAATTTAAATCACCACAGATCCAATCTCCCTATAGTTGCCAGAGTGATTATTTTCTTCTGTTGTGTCTTGCTCTGACAAAATTCCCGAGACAGGGTAGTTTATAAAGAACACAACTTTTATGTCCTTACGGTCCCAAAGGCTGAAAAGTCCAAAGACAAGATTCTAGGACCTGATGGGGGCTTTCTTGGAATTTATTAGACTGGCTTACAGGCTGTGTTCTGGGTAGTCCAACAATGACTGTCTCAGATGGAAAGGTCGAAAATCTGGTAACTGTTCAGTCCATGAGACTGGATATCTCAGCAATCCCAACCTGGAGCTGGAGTCCTGGAGGATTCATGGAGAGCTGTTGATCTTCATTCCAACCTGGAATCCTGAAGGAATTGGTTCCAATACCTGTGAAGGAATGCCTCAGCTCAAGATAGATAAACCTGCCAGCGAGACTGATGGAAAACAGACAAGAAGCAAACTTCTTCTGTGTCCTTTGTTACGGGCTGCCACCAGAAGATGTAACCCAGATTTAGGGTGGGTCTTCCTGCCTCCCTCACGGGAGTGCCCTGAGGCTTGGGTTTCTGTTGATTCCAGATACAGCCAAGTTGACAACTGAGCTTAAACATCATAGTTGCCATTGTATCAGAGAGTAAATTACAAACTTGTCTGTATCATACAAAGTGACCCATGGCCTGGTCCCGCCTTCCCCCCATCCTGACCGCCCCCCATCAACTTCTTCATTGTATCTTCTTCCCCATCTAACTCCAGCCACGAGAGCCTCTGTCATTACTGGCTCTCTGGAAGACCCTTGCCTGACTGCCCATATGCCTCTATTTACAAGTTATCAGTTTCATATAATCATTTATTTGCTTATTGCTTCTTCCCCACTGAAATGCAAAGGTCAGGGATGGCAACACTCTGCAATGGTGTGAGGTGAGTATTCAACAAGTACTCACTAAATGACTGAATACCAAAGGTATACAACAGATTATATGCAAAAAAAAAGCATAAATGCTAAAATTGGTAATTCATGCTAACAATCATTTGGACTTGTCATTTAGCAAATTCCTGATTGAACATGCCAAATCAACTTTGTTTTAAGTTTTATCTCATCAAAACAGAATTCTGCACATATACATGGCATAAATGTCTATAGCACTCAATGTTCTAGCTCTCAAAGTTACTTAATCACAACAGAAGCTCATTGGCTCTCAATTCTGAGAGAGAGAAAGAGAGAAGGTTTTATTTGAGAAAGTTTTAAACAGTTTTGGCAAAGGGTGCATTTAAAATGTTAGCAGAAAGCTTACATTTTTATTGACCTGATATCTGTACAGATTAGATGCCTAAGCAGAATATTTCTTAGTATGTAAATATTATGTAAATATGTCTTAGTATGTAAATATTATGGTTATGAGAGCACTCATTTCATTCTGAACACCAGTTCTTGCTCATGCTGATGCTTTCCAAGTCTTGGTTTTCCATAAATTGTAAGCTTGATCCCAGTTATCCCAGGAGGAACAACCATGCTCACCCGCATCCTCTGTACACTGAGTGACCTCAGCACAGAGCACAGGCTGCTGACGAAGCTGTATTGGCCAATACTAAGGCAGCAGCTGCAGGCAGTTAACTAAGGAGACTTTCCTCCCTATCCTGATGAACCTATAAACAGCCCAGTTCACGGACATTTGGAACATTCTCTCTTTAGTTTTATTAATCTCATTTCTGGTAAGACATTTGCTTAGATTTGATTGAGTAGCGTATTTTAACTTTCTTTTTCAAATTAATTCTTATTTATTCTTTGATAATTTCACACATGTTTACAGTGTATCTTGATCACATCTATTCCCAACTCCCTCCTTCAACTCCCCAGCACCAGGACACCCTATCACCTCTTCCAACTTTTCTTTATAACAAATTATTTTTTTATTATTTGGTGAGTATGTAGATTGATAAATGATGGGTGATAATAACAAGCAATGCTTCTTACTCTTCTCTCTCTGAGAAAAATACTTTTTAAGAAACCGACCAAAAATTAACTACTAATGTAAGACTTCAGAGATAGGAAAGGCTTTGTATCAAGCATGTCGCTCATGATGATGAAAATAGAGCCTACTGTTCAAAATGGAGGAAAATTCCATTATACCTTCTAAAATTATCAATCACCAGACTTAGTTACCCATGGGATTAACCTTTTCTACTGGAAATGATTCCTGCATGGTTTTCTAGTTAATCCAATGTCTATGGGGTGTACCATGACAAAATACTACAGAGTAAAATTGGTTAAGCTGAATTGAATCAAATTCAGTGCCCCAAATAGACTCGGGTCATCATCAAGACTTCTTAAGAGCTACCAGGATGACCAAAACCCTTTCCTTTGTCCTAACTTGACTCTTAAATGAAAATACCTCATAAACAAAAGTCTGTCCACAAATATGTCCAAAATGGCACGTGCTGTGGTACACGCCTTTAACCCTCACACTCATGACGTAGAGGCAGGAGGATATCTGTGAGTCTGAGACTAGCCTGCTCCTAATAGCAAATTCCAGGCCGGCTGGGACTGCATAGAATACCTTGTCTAAATATATCTATATATTTATAGAGATGGGAAAGATAGAGATGTATCATATACATCTAAATATGTATATCTATATATTGTGTATAGCTATCACCCAAGAAATAATCATCACTGCCAAGGAGAACTCCTATCAGTCCTATTCCAAAAGCCCCACATAAAGGTATAAATACAATAGTAAGATGTATATATTTCCTGTTTGTCTCCTTTGTGATGAAGGGCGATCTGACAGTGTAGTTTCTTCTCCTAATCAGCAGAATGCTCATGTTGGATGGGGTGGGTCTCGGCACTCTTTAATCCATCCACATTTACTGTATGGGGAAAGAGGGCAGGGAGTAAAAATGAGCCAAGTGGTCACATCTACCCAGAAAAGGGCTTGGATTTGAAACTCACTCCCCCCCTGCCCCCCACTACAGTAGTTAGTTTCTCAATTCCGGTCTATTTTCTCCTTACAAATTGTCTTACCTTAGGAAGATTTTTGAAGAGGAACTTTGACCAAAGAGAGTAAAACAAATTGTCAGATGGGTGAGTGAGAAGCATTTTCCACGTCCGTCTTCTGGGCTTTCTCCAGGGGGGGCGGGTTCTGTGAGCCCCAGGACTCAATGCTCCCATTTTGTGTAACGAATCAGGCCCCCCTTCCCCACTGCTGTGCTTCTGTCTGGGCATCAGCTCAGCACCATCCTTGGGAGAGTTGGGAAAGTAGTCATTGACGTCATTTCCTGTGTCCTGTGGTTCGGAACAGGGATGCCAGTTGAGAAAGATCAAATGTCTAAACGCAGAAAACAGACTAGCAGTGAGCAGGCCACCAGAGGCAGAGAGTGGGAAACGGTAAGAAAACAACATGGTGTAGGGAGAGAAGGTGAGAAAATGGGCTCGTGGCTGGGCCACATTAACGGTAGGCCACATGAGGAAGCGGTGTGACTTTTACAAGCCTGATTTTCTTAATCTATAAAGCAGAAGCAATATATCATATGTCTCCATATCCTTACGAAGATTAAACAAGGTAATATACACACTATATATTTTCCATATATTATATGGAAACAAGATCTGGTCTTTCCCCCGGCTGGCTTGAACTCACTAGGCAGCCAACCTTGACCTTCTGGTCTTCCATCTCCATGCCTCCATTTCTCCAGCATTGGTCACCATCCAGGGTTTATGTGGTGCTGGGGACCAAACCCAGGGCTCCCTTCACGTTATGCAAGCTGTCTGTCATCTGCGCTACATGCCCAGCTGTGCTCCATACATATTTTAGGAGAGATCTACATTGCATAGAGTGAACATGTGGCCTTGGCAGCCGGAGAGACTAGGCTTCTTAAGAAGGTGATCAGGACACTGTAGAAGCGCCATAGCATATCAGCTTCTACCCTTTCCTCTCCTGAGCCCGTGACCTTGCATCCGTGTATATATAATATGCAAAGATGGTTCTCACGCTGCAGTGTGCACCAGTCACCAGGAGGGCAGCTCTCTGGGCAGTGGGTCTGGGGTTGTTTGTGGTGCACCCATTAATACTGATGTAGATATAGAGCTGGTTATGGGAGGAACAGTCTGGAGCTCTGTTTTGATTTCTGATTGAAAGCCCTGTTCTGAGGCACCTTGCTTTACTATGGCACTAATAGTGACGGCGTGACTGGCTTCTCATCTCAGCCCTACACTGCTTTTTCTCCTCCTTCTCCTCCTCCTCCCCTCCTCCTCCTCACCCTCCTCTTCCTCTTCTTCCTTCTCCTCTTCCTCTCTTTCCTCCCCCACTCCCCCACTCCTCCTCCTCCTCCTCTTCTTCTTCTCCTTTCACATACTGCTTTAGAATGCAGAGCTCTGTTTGAAGTTAAAAACAACAACAAGAAGAAAAATCCTAGGTCAATACTTAGTGACCTGACAGTTTGCCTCAAATGAAAAGCTTGGGAATATATTTTTCTACTTCTACAAATGTATCAAATTTCTCATTACTTTTTTTTTAAACAGGTGAAAACCATAATCAATTAACACTAAACCAAATACTGTGATCCAAGTACTGTTGGACTCACTGTTTGGGATACCTAAATGAAGCACACTTAGGAAGGTTTAGTTGTATATGAGAGCAGGCTATTGTGTCAAGGTCATTTGTGTCAAGGTCAATGGTGTTCCAGTTGTAGCTGACGGACATGTTTGACTTGTTTAGTCCTATTTGGTTGCATCAGATTTTTTCTTTTTCTTCTTTTTTTTCCCCCTTTGGTTTTTCGAGACAGGGTTTCTCTGTGTAGCTTTGCGCCTTTTCCTGGAACTCACTTGGTAGCCCAGGCTGGCCTTGAACTCAGAGATCCGCCTGGCTCTGCCTCCCGAGTGCTGGGATTAAAGGCATGCCCCACCACCTCCCAGCTCATCAGAATTTTTCTTAATTCTGTTCGTGCTGTTTGGTTGTTTGGGGGTTTTAATTTGTTTTGGTTTTTTTTTTTTTTTTTTTTTTTTTTTGATATGGACTGAATATCTTGTAGCTCCAGAATTTGTGTGTTGAAGCTCTTACCTTCACCATGGCTGTATTTGGTGATGGGACCTCAAAGGAAATAACTAAAGACAAAGGAAGTCTCATGGGAGGGGTCTGAGAGGATTGGCACCCTTAAAAGAAGAGAAGTCAGAGAGCTGAATCTCCCTGTTTGTAGTCACCTGAGTTAAGACCGAGTGAGGGCGTGGCAATAGGGTAGCTGTCTGCAAGCCAGCAAAAGAGCCATTGCCAGAACCTGGCCAGGCTGGTACCTCAGTCTTGAACTTCCAGACTCCAGAACAGTGAGGAAAACAAAATTGTGTTCTTTAAGTAGTCTATACTTTTTTTTTTTTCTTTCTTTCTTTCTTTAATGACATCCAAAACAGACTAATATAATATCTGAATGTCCTTGGCTGGGAGTGTTTTTATTTAAAACAAACAAATAAACTCTGAATTAGCGATTTTGCTGGGTATCTTGTCCTTGAAGAACCAGCCTATCTATCCGTCTCCATTTATCCTAAGTTGGGTAGCTCCTCTGTTTTAAGTGAGAGAAGCTGACGATACGATCATCAACCTTTTAAAGAATCGAGAGATTTTCGCATGAAAATAGATCTAGATTCTCAAGTTCCCGGCAAAGTGCTTGATCTGGCCACACCACCTGGAAGAGAAAGTTGGCACTTCCCTTTCAGGCTGGGCGGTAACTCTCACGTTGGGCAGAGTTCCTTCTGGCATGCTCCCCTCAATTACTTTACCAGGCTAGTCACTGTGGCCATGTCAGAATACCACTCCTGTTCCTCATGCAGTGGGCTGAAAGGCTGGGAGCCCGGATGCTCGGAAATCCCGTTGACTGCTTGTTGCCGATGATGCTCATAATGTCCCATGGCAGCCTCTCCTGGAGCATTGGCTGCCAGTGGTTGACGTCACTGCTTGGAAGCGCTTGGCAGAGATATATTATAAAATGGCCCTCTCCATCCTGGAAGGAGCAACCCTCAATCCAGGAGACCAAGATGGGTCTTGTAAGGATATTAGGCCTTTGTTCCCCACAGCAAGCCTCACCGTCAGACTTACTGACTCAATCTCTTATGCAATATTACTCTGGATTGAGGGACTCACTCCATGGCAAGAGGGATGCAACATTGTGTGTTGGAATTTTCTTTGGGCCATCAACCAGCTCCAAATAAAGACAGAGACTTACTATTCATTGTGAATGCTGGGCCTTAGCTTAGGCTTGTCCTACTAGCTCTTTTAACTTAATTTAACTTGATTCTATTTGTCTATGTTTTTGCTTTGGAGCTTTTTTTTTTTTTTTACCATTCTTGCAGTCTGTATGTCCTACTTTCCTGCTTCCTCTGTGTCTGGATGGCTAGCCTCTGGCATCTCTTTGTCTTTCTTTCCTTGGCCTACATTCCTCTTCATACTTATTCTCCCTACCCAGAAGTCCTGCCTATATCTCCTCCCTCACTATTGGCCATTCATTAGACCAATCAGGTACCTTAGGCAGGCAAGGTAAAACAACAACACATCTTTACATAATTAAACAAAAGCAACATGTCTTTATACAGTTAAACAAACATTCCAAACAACATTGGGTATATGACCATGAGTTCTACTGGTTGGGCCACACTGAAGCTACTGGAATGACAATGTAATAGGGTGGCTTCTGAAGATACAGCCTAGGTACCAACTTGAAGACAACTGTGCTATCTTTACATCACTCTGACCAAAATACATAAGGAAGGAAGCATTTATTATGACTCACAATTCAGGGGCCACAATCCACCATGGCAAGAGAGGCATGGTAGCCAACTGTGGCAGTAGGTATAAACTAAGGCTGTAACTAATAAGGTTTCCCTGGCCCCAACAACCCACTTCTTACAGCTAGACCTCACTTCCTAAAGAGTCTACATCTACCAAAAGCTGGAGAACAAATGTTAGAACCGTGAATTTGCAGGGGCATTTCACATTCAAACAATAGTGATCTGAGGAGAGAATATAGAATTTTAGCCAATGACTATTAGTCCTATGCCCTTAATAACTAGACTATAGGTGTCTAGTCCCCTAAAGATAAAAGCAGAAACAAGCCCATTTAGTTTTACTTCCAGTGAATTTCAAAATTTGTTCAACTGGTTCCTAGAGGAGAAAGTTATCCATCAGAGAGACACTGTAAGAGCTGCACTAAACCTAAAGCTTCGGCTGCTACCTGGTTACTACTTATGCCAGCAGCTATATAGGCAAAAGGGGAGTTTGCACCCTGGTGGGTTATTGTGACCCTGATTGTTGTGAGAAGGTATTTATTTTCTTTCCCTGTTGCTGTTATAACATATCCCAAGAAAAGCAATTAAGGGAGGAAGGGTTTGCTTTAGCTCACCGTTAGTGGTACAGTCCATCATGGCGGGGAAGTCAAGGCAGCATGACCTTGAGGCATCGTTCACACCTTATTCAGAATCAGGAAATGAAGAGGGACAGATGCATGCGTGCTGCTTAGCTCCCTTTCTCCATGTATATAGCAGTTAAGGATCCCAGCCAGGGAATGGTCCTGCCCACAACAAAGCTGGCTCTTTCTGTCTCAGTTGACACAATCAAGGCAACCCCACCACCATGCCCAGAGACCCCTTTCTGAGGTCATTCTGGGTCCTGTCAAGGTGACAACAGTAACCATCACAAGAGGTAAGATTACTGCTGGATGGTGTTGGCAAGAAGGACTATGGGCAGCACTTTGGCAGTCACTTAGCCCATTTGTTGGTGCTCTCTGTAGCCAACTACTATGACCACGGGCATTGAATTCAATAGCAACCCAGGCTCAGACCCTCAGGAATTAAGTTCTGTATCTGCACAGTTTCTGTTGAATGCAGACTTCATCTCAGGCTCATGTTTTAGATGGCTGTAACACAAGCTTCTATCTTAGTTGTTGTCCCTATTCCTAACACGCCATTAAAGCTTTCCTTCTCTTATCCAAGCCACCTCAGCCAACAGATTGGGAGTGAAATGTTGGAGAATATTTTTTAAAGGTGCGTTACAAATTTGTTTATGCTGCGAAATATTTGTTTTAATGGTGCAAACATGTGTTGCATTCTTTTATTTTGCGTTTGTTTAACTCTGTGAGGCTGTGTTACTGTGCCTGTCTAAAACACGTGATTGGTCTAATAAAGAGCTGAATGGCCACTAGCAAGGAGAAAGGATAGGCAGGGGTGGCAGGCAGAGAGTATAAATAGAATGACAAATCTGGTAGGAAAAGAAGGAAGAAACAAGAGAACAAGGAGAGGAGGACTTCAGAGGCCATTCACCCAGCCACCCAGCTACTCAGCCAGACATGGCCAAGAAGGAAAGAAAAGGTATACAAAAATAGAGAAAGGTAAAAGCCCAGAGGCAAAAGCTAGATGGGACAATTTAAGTTAAGAAAAGCTGGCAAGATACAAGCCAAGCTAACACAGGGCATTTATAAGTAATCATGAGTCTCCATGTGATTTATTTGGGAGCTAAATGGTGGGCCCCCCCAAAAGAGCCAAAAGAGAAAAGAGCAAAAACAACAGACAACAGTGAAAGGAATGAAGAATGGGTATAAAAGAGGAGAGATAATTGACCTATTTTGTAGTTCTAGAACCAAATGTAAAAGCAGGGCTGTAATCCATTCCAAAGACCCCCTTCATGTAAATTTTTTTCTGGAAATCCCAAAGTGTTGAGAAGTTGTGGTAGGCTGGAGAGAGAAGGAAGTGGAACGGGGCAACACAGAGGATAGGCTGGAATGGGTTCTGCCAATGGTGCTCACTGAGCTGTGACGCTGTGACGTTGTGATGCTGTGATGGATGCTGTGATGGATGCTGTGCTGCTATGATGCTGTGGTACTGTGGTGCTGCTACCAACAACTCACACCTAAAATCTTCACCGAATTTGCCCTTGGGTAATGGGACAGCCTCCTGAGACATACTAGGAGTTACATCCTGCACATTCCAGAGCCAACACCTGAGTGGCACAGGCTCTTCTAGGCTGTCCCTAGACAACCTTCCATCCCATTGTTTTCTCTCCTACTGCATTTAAACTCTTATGGATGAGTTCATTCCTGAAGAACAGAAACGACAGTTTACTGAGGGTATGAGCTTATGGGTATAAAAGACTCTCCACCATTTTGACATTAAGGATCTTGAGCAGGAGTCCCAAGACCCTATGTATTTTGAAAGTTCTGAAGGTCTACAACACTGTAGAGGTCTTCAACACTGAAGACAGAGGCTCCTCCTGCTCACAAAGTGAAGGTCAAGCTAATTGTCCAGGAGTCTGAATGCATTCTCAATACATAACAAGGAACTTAGGCAGATATGCCTTTTTCCTATTGTAGACTTTCATTTTTTGTAGATTCAATATTTCATCTGTATGAATTGATTGTATGTATAAATGATGGGTTTTATTGTGATATTTTCATACATGCATATAATACACTCTGACCATACTCACATTCTCTGTTACATTTTCATCTCCCTTTGAGACAAAATTATTTTAAATTATTCAAATTACTTCTGGTTTTCCACTTCATATTGCTTATACATGTCTTAAATCAGACTCTTATAAAGTTATTAGTAATGTTCTTTGTATAGTAAGGTTCTTATTTCAATTGAAGAACCTAAAAATCCTGAAGAAGATGAGTTTAAAATTAAACAAGAATTTTCCTGGGCTGGAGAAATGGCTCAAGCTTAAAAGCACTGGCTTCTCTTCCAGAGGACTTGGGTTCAATTCCCAGCACCCACATGGTGGCTCACAATGATCTATAACTCCAGCTCCAGGGGATTTGAAACCCTCTTCTGGCTTCCATGGGCACAAGGCACACACATGGTATACAAACACACATGCAGGCAAAAAAAACCCATACACATATAATAAAAATAAATAGATCTCAAAAAATTAAGACAAAAAGCAAGCATTTACCCAGTAATAACTATTAATACAGTTCTGTTCTATGCTGTCTTAGAAATTTAGGGTTTTTGTTTTTTTGCTTTTGAATGGTTGTTTTTTTGTTTTGGGTTTTTTTTTCCCCTACGTTTAGTTTCACACCTTAGTCATTGTTCAAATCTTACTATTTCCAGGGAATGAAAGAAAACTCTGGAATCAGGGAAAAGTCCCTTTCTTAAAAACACCTTGTTATGTTTGTGCCTAGAAGTGTTGGTGCAGTCAGAAATGATCCTTTCCGCCATTGAGAAGCTTTACGTGAACTCAAACACAGCAAGGAAGACAGTGGTGTTTCTCCTGACAGAAGAACAGAAAAATAACATCTTCATTCTAAAAGCAAAATTTCAGTTCGTTGCTAATAGAATTAATAAGTGTTGGTGTTTTTCTCTGCAGTGGTGTCCAAACTGCTTGTTTTGTTTCTTTGTTTGTATCAGGATATTTATTTTCCTCCAAGATTTCTTCTGGAAATATGTGAGCGTTTTTTATGCTTTTTCTTTAAATCAGAGTACATCACGTATATAAAGATTGTCATTGTTTCCTAGCCACTGTTTTGAAAGAGTCTGTAAATGCCGCTTAATTTATCAAATCTTTTTCAGATTTAGTTGAAAGTGTTGTGTGATTTCTCTGCAATTTTTAAGTATTTATTTATTTATTTATTTATTTATTTATTCTAGTTATAGGAGTTTTTCTCAGTTAAATCATGATAGTCTCTGGTTTTTTAAGTTTTGATCTGCATTGATGGTTTTCACAGTATTGTGAACACAATTTGGTAGTTGTATAACATAGTTTTCCAGATGTCCTTTCTCCATGTGATTTTTTTAAAACAAGCTTTATAATGCTTTAAATATCTCTCCTCATCCCCTCCTTCCTCTCCTCTCCTCTTCTTGCTCCTCCTCCCCCTCCTTCCCTTTTCTTCCCTCTCCCCTTCTTTTCCTGAGCACATCGGGTGGGCCCGATGCAGGTTTTAAGTGAAGTCTACCTGCAGAATTCAGAGGGTGGGAAGGGTAGCGTCCTGAGGACAAGGTGGAAATGACATCCTCGGTTCTGGAGATCCTACAGCAGAGGCTTGGCCTTTGACAGCCAAAGTCTGCACTGAAATAACAGGGTGGACTTGTTACAGGGTACTGAGGCCAAAAGGTAGAAGGTGAGGATAGGTGTAACTAGAGTTTTCCTGCCTGGCCCACAGTCAGGACAAATCTCTGTCACCCGCAAGTCCCACAGCTGCTCAGACCCAAACAAGTAAACACAGAGACTTATATTGCTTACAAACTGTATGGCTGTGGCAGGCTTTTTGCTAACTGTTCTTCTATCTTAAATTAATCCATTTCCATTAATCTATACCTTGTCACGTGGCTCGTGGCTTACTGGCGTCTTCACATGCTGCTTGTCATGGCGGCGGCTGGCAGTGACTCCTTCTGCCTTCCTGTTCCCTCAATTCTCCTCTCTGTTAGTCCCGCCTATACTTCCTGCCTGGCCACTGGCCAATCAGTGTTTTATTTATTGATCAATCAAAGCAATTTGACATACAGACCATCCCACAGCAGATAGGTACATATCAGAAGAGTGCATCAGATCCCCTGGAACTGGAGTTACCGATATTGTGAGCTTCTGTGTGGATGCTTGCAAGTAAACAAGGGTCTTCTGGAGGAGCAGCCAGGGCTCTTAATTGCTGAGCTATCTCTCTAGCCCCTCAAAGCCAGAACATTTTAAAGATATGCCTCATGAATTCTAATTTAAAAGGAAATTTCATTTCACTGTATTTAGACTGGTCTCATAATATTTACTGGGGATCCCTTTAGATAACAAGCTATCCTGAAGCCACCTTCTCTCCCCGAAATCTTTGATGACTGTTCAGGCTAAACTAGAGTCCTCTCCGGAGAGGCCTTTATTTCAGAGGCCTCTTGCTGATTCTGGCTGTGTTGTCTTCGGTTTGCTCTCCACAGGGCAACTAAAGATATCTTTGAAAAATAGAATCTAATTCTCACCGTGTTCTATGGCTTCCCATGGTTTAGCGTCAAGTTTCAAGTCCTTACTGGCCTTTGCTCTTCCTCTGGAGGTCCTAATCCTCACTTCCTGGTTTCCTTGTTATGGCCCCAGGGTGTTGCTGCTCAATGAACCTAAAGCCATGGCTGTTTTCTTCTGTAAGCTAAGGTCTCTGTTCAAAGAAAAAAAAAGGCTATTTCTTAGGGCTTTGAATATTTATCCCTATCTCACTACCTTTCTTAGTTTCTCCATGGAACCTATGGACCACTGAGATCTTCTTTGTTTTCTGTGCGGCTTCCCTGGCTGAATAGGGACCTTGTTTCACACTTCATTGTTGTACTTCAATACCTAGAACTGATCCAGTATCAACGCAAAAGATGTATGAGTGTAGAGGTAGAGAATACAGGCTATAGACAATATGGCTCGCGTCTGTAATTACAGCACTTGGGATGCCAATTCAGGAGCAACCTGACATTCCAGAACTGGGGAGGCCAAGTCCCGAGTGTTACTCTTAAATTTAAAGTCAGCCTGGATTATGTAGTGAGTGCCAGGCTAGCCCAGGCCATGCTGTGGGACTGTGTCTCAATGAAACCAAGGAGAAGGGGGAGAAGGGATAAGAGAAGAGGAAAATGAAGAAGAGGAAGAGGAGGAGGAAGGAGAAGAAAAAGGAGAAGAAGAAGAAGAGAGAAGAAGAAGAAGAGAGGAGAAGAAGAAGAAGAAGAAGAAGAAGAAGAAGAAGAAGAAGAACTGTGTGGGAAGGACTTTTGAGTGATGGAAACATGTTCAGTTCAGTTTTATCTTGTAGTCCTCACTGGCCTGGAATTTACTCTATAGACCAGGATGGCCTCAGATTCACAGAGGTCTGCCTCCTTCTGCCTCTCACACTGGGCCCCTGAAAAGTAGTTTTGATACAAATGTTTATGCTGAATCTAAGGATGAGGAAACAATCAGATAAATTTAGGTCACATGAGCTCCTGTGAAGACATTGCCTTAGTATTCCCAAAATAGCAAGGATCTGAAGAGACAAAAAAGTAAGAAGGCACTTTCTCTAGATTATAAGAATTAAGCACAGCTGGGTGTGGTAGCACATGCCTTTAATACAAGCATTTGGGAGGCAGAGGCAGACAGATCTCTGTAAATCTGCAGCCAGCCTGGTCTACAGAGAGAGTTCCAGGACATCCAGGGGTACACAGAGAAACCTGGCCTTGAAAAACACAAAACAAAATAAAATAAAACAAGACAGAATTAAGCACCATGACTAATGCAATGCCTGACCTTCTGAAGGAAAGTGGAACTGTGATTCATTGGTGTAATGATATGGTGAGTGGGAGGCCTTGGGAGGCCTTGGCAGATTGGGACAAGGTGCCCCAGTGCACTGGTGAGGGAGACCCGACAAGCAGATATGGAAGTGGGTGGTGTGTCATGGTGGAAAGTCACTCACACCCCAGGCACAGAGACCCACCTGCCTCTGCCTCCCCAGTGCTGGGATAAAGGCATGCACCGCCACCGCCCAGCACAGGGTCAAGCATTTCTAAATCCGTTTGCTCATCTGAAAAATAAAAAAAAATGAAGGTGTCCCAAACTAACAGCTTCCCTACCATTGGAGCCTCCCGAGGCCCCTGTCACTCATTGCCGGTTTAGACGACGAACTGCACATACTGAAGAGTTTAAGAGCGGAGGCACTTGAGGAGGAGGGTTTGAGAAAACAGAGCAGTTATGCTTTGTCAGAGCAAAGGAAGATCGGATTCTGTGGGTGGGATGTTTTCCTGTAAAAGAACTGCAATTCCAGCAGCCTAGCCCAAAGGTGTGGCCCTGCTCCCAGAAGGCAATCTCCGTGGGCAGGGTGGGGGTGGGGGTGGGGTGGGGGGCACTGGTGAAGAGAGAGACTGAAAGCGTGGAAGACCCGGCTCTTGTTTTTTCTATCTGGAGCTAGTTAGCGGGGTTTCCATGGAGCGTAGATTCCCAACTGACCTCCACCTCTCCATGTCTTAGCATCACATGATGCATCCAACCGTGTTTTACACACTGATGGAAAGCTGGCTGGTCCTCACTGTGCAGCACAAGTTAGCCTTACACGCCAGGCAGTCCTCTAGCTGCCTCAGTATCCCCAAGCGCTGGGATTACAGGCATGCGCTACCACATCTGCCTGAGAGAGAAAGTTTGTAGGCTGCACGATTCTGCTTCCCCGGGCGGTGCAGGATTCGGCGGCTGAACTGAGGGGACCGGGTCAAAAGGGATAGGTTGTGGAAACTCTAATTTCAAAAAAAGTAAAAGGAGGAGGTTAGGGATTTAAGTTTTTATTACCTAATCTATTATTTACTCTGTGTGTGTGTGTGTGTGTGTGTGTGTGTGTGTGTGTGTGTGTAGCTCAGTGATAGAACGCTTGCCTAGTAAACACAATCCCAGGAAGAATCAAAATTAAAATAAAAAAGAGTAAAAATACATAACGGAAATTTTTTCTTCTCCCGTTCTCAAATCTCCCCATGGTCTTGTGAATAAAATGTGGAATTGCCTGAAATCTTTCACCGCTGGCCAGATGGACACAAGGCTGACATGTGAAGCATGGGGACCCTGACACCATGGGATCGAAGTCAGGAAAACAGAAAGCAGTTTTCACTGAAAGGACTAACATCAGCCTAAGCCAGATAGATACACAAAGTCTAGCCTCTCCCTGTGAATAGCCTGGAGGTTTTCATTGACTTTCAAACTACTCACACTTCTGATTTTTCAAAGTCTGCTTCTCATGGAATGCGTCGATTTTAATATCATATCCAGGAATCAGCAGAAAAGCAGTACTTTGTCATTTACTCCAAGACATGAGCGAATAAGTTCTTAGAGTAATTTAAAAGGAAGGGGAACTCACTGCAAGTCATTTTCCCGAATCCTCGCCTTCTTCAAACCCGATGAAAGGGCGCTGGACTGGCAGAACAGATCCAAGGTAGCAAAACTGTGTCGGACTGTGATTTATATTCAGCTTCACTACTTCTGCAGATCAAAGGGGCGGAGGGTATGAGTAGAGGGAAAAAGCAGATAAGCCAAAAATAAAGCTGAAACACAATTTTGTTTTAGATTTGATTTTGGTGAAGTACTTATTCCGTAGTATGCAAGATTTCAAAGATGATGAAAATGTAATATGGGAAGGGCATATAGTTAGAAGATAAGGCATTTGGGATTTGGCAGAACTAAGCAGGGATTCTGGCTTCAGCACTCCTGGCATATGGCAAGATATTACTTGATACTGCTAAGTCTAATTTTCCTGGGTTGTAAATGGGGCCTGTAGCATCTATTGTAGGATTCAGGCTAACAGGGGTTATTCGGTAGGTAGAGTCTGTATGTAGATAACAGACGGTCACGATTACTCTGATACTATTATTCCCCAGTCCATTTCTTTTGATCCTGCCCCCCAAGTTCAGCCACTTAAGATTCCTGCTCCACAAGGAAAGCAGAATCCTGCCTGAATTTCCATAGAGCAATGCTGGGCCCCACCTGACCTGTGGAACAGTCCTGAATAGGGGAGTGAGGATTGAGAAATAATAGAGAGGAAAAACAGAGACATAGACGTAAAAGAAAAAGACAGAGACACGGATAGCTTCGGGAGGGCTCTGAGTCAATACCACAGCAGCTCTGAGTTTATTTCTCAGGGCCTTTTTATACCCCAAGCAAGGGGGGGGGGCAAAAGAGCACCCTCTCTCAAGGACATAATGGTTCAAGATACAAACAAGTATAAACACCTCCTTAATTCTCAAGACATCTGGAAATCACAGCTTTGGCCAAACATCTTGTTATCCAGCTTAAGAGAGCAAAGACAAGCTTGAACTCTCTGACCTTGAGTCAAGATGGAATTAAGGCACAAACTGGGGTCACTGTGGGCTGCCACAGAACAAAACCAATATTCACTCTTAGTCTGACATGGTGGCCTATGCCCATAATCCCAAAGTGGCTCATGCCTATGATTCCAGTACATGGGGAAACTGAGGCATGAACAGGCTTCCCTAGAACTTAAGGACAGCCTGGGCTACATAGTGAATTATAGGTCAGCCTAAGCTACAGGGTGAGACTTTTAAAAACAGAGGAGGAAAAGGAAAGAGAAGAGGAGGAAGAGGAGGGAGAGAAGGAAAAGAAGAGGAGCTTTGTCATGCTATAGGTCTGAGTTGAGTTCACTGTCTCAAGATGGAGAAGGATGACCAATGAGAACAATGGGAGGCTGAGCAGGCAAAGGTTTTCTTGAGAAGTAGGGTAACAGCTTCCTGCCGGAGGAAGAGTCTGGAAAACTCATTGTCAGGTGGCAGTTTAGAGCAGCGATTTCTGCATCCCAGATGAAGCTGGAGAATTTCTCTCCAGCTCCCGCCAATCCTTGCCAGTCCCGGAGCCCACTTATAAAATAAACACACTGACTCTTATATTATTTAAACGGCTTGGCCATTAGCTCAGGCCTACCATTGTCTAGCTCTTACTCTTATACTCAGCCCATTTCTGTTAGTCTATATGTTGCCTCGCATTCCATGGCTTTACCTGTTGTCTCTACGTGATGCTCCCTGGACGGCAGCTGGTGTCTCCTCCCTCTGTCTTCCTCTCCTTTTCTTTTCTCCTTTCTGTTAGTCCCGCCTATACTTCCTGTCTGGCTACTGGCCAATCAGTGCTTTATTTTTACAGAGCGATATCCACAGCACCCAGGAGTGGGCCGATTAGATCTAGAGCTGGGATGAATCTGATTGGTTAATATGGCCATATGTGGGGAATTCTGGAGGAGCCTGGTCAAAGAGAAAGCCCTCAGAAAAAGTTCCAATTGCAGGGGGTGTAGGTGAGGCATGGGGACGGGGTGGGGGAGGGGGGGAGGAGGAGACACGAATGAGCAGGGGGCGTGCACCAAGAACCAGGAAGTAGAAAGAACAGAGGCTGGTGATCAACTGACATCATGGTGAGTCAGGCCCTTTGGACTGTAGTCCTTGAGCACACAGTAGGTAGAGTTTGTGGTCAAACTGAGTACTCAGCGCCAGGCGGGGTGCATGCCTTTAATCCAAGCACTCAGGGAGGCAAAGCCAGGTGGATCTCTGTGAGTTCGAGGCCAGCCTGGTCTACAGAGTGAGATCCAGGACAGGCACCAAAGCTACACAGAGAAAGAAACCCTGTCTCGAAAAGGAAAAAAAAAAAAAAAAGATAAAAACAAAACAACAACAACAAAAAACAAAACAACAACAAAAAACACAACCCTGAGTACTCTTGGAGTTGTCTACGGGTGCCACTAGGAAATAGAGATATTTTTATTTTCCATGAGCAGGAGACCCTAACTGCCTATAGAGTTATACTACCTTGTTCCTAATCCTTATTAACATGACATTATTGATAGTGCCCCATTTAGAGCCTCTCTCTGGGTGACAGCTGGATCAAGGTATACCAAGAGTGAAAAGTTTTGACCACTCTAAAGTACGGATGGCTTTTCTTTCCATAACAGACTTAAATAAAAGAGAAAGTGCTCATTGATGCCTTCTCTCTTTTCCTATCTGCCTCTGTGGCTTCAGTTTTGTCAAAGATCCAGCTTTAGCATCAGAAACCACGTCTTTTGTCACACAGGCCTCCATCAAGGGCCACTGGCTCCCTCTCTTCTTTGGTCTGGAGAAATGACTGCTGACACAGTCAGTAGACTGAGATGGACCTTGGACAAGACTCCCGCCTCTTTATCTTTCTGTCTGCTTCCTCTCTCCACCAGATTGCGGCTCCTGATCGCCAAGCACAATTTTGACCTCGGTTCTCCTGCAATGCTTTAATCGCTTCCCCTTCTGCGCCTGCAACTTCCTTCCTCATATTCTCTCCAAACCTTTGGTTTTGAAATCACCTTACCGGCCAGCTTGTAACTGTGCCTAAAAACAGAAGAATCCTTTCCTTCCTCTGCATTTTATCTAAGTCAGGGCCAGAACCACCCTGTTTCCACATCTTGTCTCTGCTGGAGCACTTCCTTATTACATTTATTATTATTATTATTATCCCTTCAATCTCCTGTCTTTCTCCCTCTCAATACCTATCTAATTCGGGCAACTGTCTTCTGCTGGACTCTGCTCCCCCCCACCCTCCCCTCCCACCCCACCCTCCACCCCTCATCCCCCACCCCTCCACCCCCACACTAAATGTGAATTCCCAACCACAGAGATTTGGGTCTCTCTATCTCACCTTAAATATTTATCTCTGCTACTATGGAAGTTTCCTGAAGTTCTTATGAGTTGACACCCCAAGATTTATTTTAGTGAGAGATTTTTCCCTCTCTACCTTTGCTTAACTTCATGCATGCAATCGAGTATCCTATTTAAAAAGATATTGTCTATGAATGAGATAGAAAATGGAAAAGTGTTGATTTATTAAATCTTCTGGCAATAAACAAAGAAAGTGCTTTACTGCAAACATAAATGACCTGCAAGCTCAAACCCAAGCTAATAAATTTCACACTACCATTCCTGCTCCCATACAATGTCCGTCTGTCCCGGCCCTTGGGAACAATTATTAATTGCTGGTGCATTTTCCCACCAAGTTATTGGCCTTTGACTTTTCAGAAAATGCTTCCTGCCTGTCTTCTGGGTTAGTCAGGGTATTTTTCTTGGATAGTCTCTGCTTGTGTGGCTCCTTTCTCCCAGGGGGCTTCAGCAATCTATGGCTCCTCCCCTCTACAGAGGAAGGACCCTGTGGCCCATGTGGAAGCCCATGACTTACAGGAACGTGAAGGAAGAGCATGTACGTTTCTGCCTGCCACACTGGCTGTTTTGGGTTGTTTGAATGTCCCCGTATCTCATGGTAATTTTCAAAACCTAGATTTCTGCAGTATATCTATCCAGAAGGATGGCTGCCAAGCTGCCTGTGTGAGAGGCACTTTAGTCCTGAATTGACAGAGTGCTCAACACCTGCTTCTGTGGCTTTCATTTGGGTGACTTGTTTGAAAGCAAAGACTCATTGTTTCCCATCTACGACATATTCTTCCGTAAGACAGGCTTCCTCTACACGACAACATTCAAACCCCTCACTGAACCCTGCTTTGCTTGCTTGTGGCAAGTTTTCCAGCTGCTAAAATGATCTTTAGGATACTGCCCAGGCCTGAGTCAGAACGTTCCAAAGCATACCCGCTGAATTTGTGAACATCTATGTGAGAATTTTCAGTGATATTCAGGATAAATACAAAAAAAGTTTATTTTAGAACATTAATATGTGGACCCAAGTGTTTTTCTGGTGACCCGGGCTCCTCTTTCATAGACAAGGAAGGGAACAAGATGTGCTGTGTGTTTTCCATTCAGCACCTCAGCTCTGTCTTAGAATCAGTGTTTCCAATCATGGCGTCAACCTCATTTTGGACATGAAAAACAAAGAAAGACTCAAAAAAAATGAAACGGCTCACGGCACTGAACTGAGATCTCACCTGGTTCTCACACTCAGGCTGCCATGGGATGCGCGTCCTTAGGGACGCTTCCCCGCCCTTCAGCTCAACTCCATCTAGAATAACATTGAAGAAGGTAGAGCAAATCATCCAGAGTCTGGAAGGAAGACAAACTGTCATCCTCCCAAGCACAAGAGAAATAATGTAGGTAGTAAATTGCCTTTAGAGCAATACATGAGGTAGAGTGTAAAACACAAGAAAGTTGATGATTGTGTTTAAATAATAAATGGAAGCACAAACGTTTATCACTGTCACTTTTTATGAGGGTTCCACTCAGTATTTTGAAGTGATCATTGCGCACATCTGCTCCACATCTGTAGTCTGTCTACAACTTTATGTCTGGTGGCAAAGATGAAATCGCATACTCCTCTCTCTCTCTCTCTCTCTCTCTCTCTCTCTCTCTCTGCTGTAAGGCGGATCGAAGAGGCCTCCCCACTGGGCATGGTGTTAGGAAACAGAAGGGGAAGGAAGGAAGGGAGATTTGGGCATAGCGTGGGAGCCTGAGAACCTGGAGAGAAAGTACCTAACATTCCAGAGGACCCAGGTTTGATTTCCAGCGCCAACACAGTGGCTAACGACCACCTGTAACTCCAGTCCCAGGGGGTCAGGCAGTTCAGAGGTATCTGAGGAAACAGAGCTTGGGACATAGTATAAGGTAAACACCCTTCTGTGTTATCATGTTACGGCTGCACATTAGAGGGCATTCGTCATCCGTCTGTAAACTGAGTTGTTTGCTACCACCATCAAGATTTTTCTAGAAACAGTTTCGTTCTGTTTCATTTGAACATGTAAGATGATAAATTCCATTATGTTTGTTCAAGTTGAACAATGAGTTAAAGAACAATCAAGTTCCAGAATTAGCTGTAGACCCAATCTATAGGATCGGGCAAAAAAATGTCCCTTTGCTTTTTTCTCCATAACTTCTAAATCTGTATCACCTATTTAACAAGAAAGATCCTGGTCACATAAATATCCTCTTTTTGGTTCATTCGTTTGTTTGTTTGTTTTGAGGCAGGGTTTCAGTGTTTCAGACCGTGTAACAGCTCTGACTGTCCTGGAACTTGTTCTGTAGCCCAGGCTGGCCTCGAACTCACAGAGATCCGCCTGTCTCTGCCTTCCAAGTGCTGGGATCAAAGGCGTGCACCACCGCTATGGTGCCCAGCGATATCTTCATCTTAATGCCCAGCCCCTGAGGGTGTTAGGTGACATAGAAAAAGAAAATGTTAGTTGTGGAATTCAGGTTGCTAATCACTTCCCTGGAGGCCGGGGACAGTCACAAGGTTCGTTTACATGTGAAAAACAGAGGCAGAGGAGAGAGACACAACATTTGCTGGTTTGGAAAATGGTGAGTACAGGGAGACCATAAAAGGCCAGCAAGGCACGGAACAGGAGCTTTTCCTGACACCTGGTGAAGAAACACAATCCTATCACTACCTCGTTTTTTTAGCACAGTGAGAAACCGTGCAGGCTTAGAACCACCAGAACTTTATAATATTGATTTTTTTTCTTCTGTGTTCTTTTAAGCCAGCAAGTTTATGGCCATTTGTTAACATCAAGCATAGGAATCTACCCTGTGTTTTGTCCTGTGAATCAGTAGAAAAGTGTGGGTCAACTGACTGGTAAGGGTACGTGTCTTTTAGATATTCATAAAAATGGTGCTGGTGCCCAGAGGAAGTTTTAATACAGTTAAACTCTGTGGTCTGTTTTGCTTATTAAAGGAAATAGAGGCTAGGCACAGTGGTATATGTTGTTAATCCCAGCAAAGATAGGCAGGTTTCTGTGAGATCAAGGCCAGCCTGGTCTACATGGAAAATTCCAGGCCAGCCTGCTCTACACACTGAGTTCCAGGTCAGTCAGGGCTGTACAGTCATCCCTTGTCTCAAAAAACTAAAGGAGATAAAGGAAGAAAGAAATACATGGAACAGAAATGCAGACTATTGACGACTGCTGGATTCTGATGCTAGCTATGATGATTCATTATATCATCCTGGGTTGTTTTTGGTTTGGTTTTTTTTGTTTTTTTTTTTGGTTTTTTTTTTTTTTTATGTCTATAAATGTACACAATGAGGTTTGAACTATTTAGAGTCTCCCAAATTAAAACCTTTCCAAAGACACCCTCAAACAAAGCCATGGTTATGTTAAGCTAATACCGGCGTGTCTTCTTCTATAATGAAATTTGAAAGGCAAACATCTAAAGCGTCCCTCTTATGACTGGCTGAGGAAGCCTTTCGTATTGGTGTATTTCCACTGGAGAATATTAATGCCACATCTTCACAGCAGATAATGTGTCTTCAGTCTAGGTTCAAAAAGAAAAGCTCTCTGTGCCTACTCACAGAGAATTATGGGAGCACTCAGGGTTCTGCTCAGCACAGAGAAGTCTTTTTAGTGATGGATGAGACCAGAATAGCGTTCATACAATGCATTTATGTGATTTTTTAAAAAGCAGAGTACAAATACGACACTGTGCCATGACATTCATACAACACTGTTTAGGGTAAGGGTAGTATTTAATTCTACCTTAATATTCCTCATACTATGAAAAATCTCACTATCCATCTAAATTCTGTGATGACTTCCAAAAGTCTCTAGAAAGAGGCAGTGGGGCTGGAAAGACTGCTCAGTAGCTAAGAGCACTGTCTGCTCTTCTAGAGGACCCAGGTTTGATTCCCAGCATCCACATGGTGGCTAACGACCCTCTGTCACTCCAGTTCTAGCGGATCTGATCCCTTTGTGGGCACCAGACATGCACGTAGTGCTTAGACATACATGCAGGCAAAACACTCATACACATAAAAATTAAACAAATAAAAATTTAAAGCAAACAATGAAACTCTGTTTTTATTTTTTGAACACCCAAATGAATAGAATTTTCCCAAAGAGTTAGTTGAGACTTACTTCTTCACTGAGATAACCAAATGGCCAATAAGGCTAGTCGCGGTAGAAATTTTAATTTTGTTATTATTGAATTGATCAGCTGACTTTCTGAGTTGGGTCCACATACTTAAGTCCACACTGAGACTTTTACATAGAAGCATATCTGTTTAGGCCTCCACTCGGAAAATTAGCTTAACCAGTTGGAACAGAAAAATAAACAAAGAAAAAGGGAGGCATTGAGTGTCTAACCTTCCAAGTTCTCTGGCCTACTTACTTGATAGACCATGTTTTTTTTTCTTTTTCTTTCTTTCTTTTCTGTTTTTTGTTGTTGTTGTTTGTTTTGTTTTGTTTTTGTTTTTCAAGAAAGGGTTTCTCTGTGCAACAGCTCTGACTGTCCTGGAACTCACTTTGTAGACCAGGTTGGCCTCAAACTCACAGAGATCTACCTGGCTCTGCCTCTCAAGTGCTGGGATTAAAGGCGTGCGCCACCACTGCCTAGCAATCATGCTCTTTTTCAATGAATTATCATTATCTGTACAAAAAAAAAAAAAGGAAAGAAGAAAGAAAAGAGAAAGGCTTGTAATTTTCTTGGTTGTTAGCATGATTCTGAGATTATTAGTGCCTATATAATTTTGTGCTTTACACATGCAGACACACATGCATACACACTCCCTTGATTTTGGGTTTCCCTGTGTCAAAGGTGGCATTTTGTTGTTGTTGTTAAAGTAGAGCATCACATTCATCTTAGGATAGAAATTCTCTGTAGAAATCAACTTTGGTTTTGATTTCATTTATTTTATGAAGGCGAATTTTTAGATTCTATGAATCTTGGGCCATTGTTCATGCTCATTCTCTTAAAAATGTGTTTCTGTCCTATAGGCTTATAAATCACGGTGCTACCTGTGACATCAGTATTATGTTCAAACACCCAGAAAATGCAACGCCCCCCCCCCAAATAATCAGACATTTAAACAACGGCAGAAAAGTTTGTGCAGAGTCAGCAATTTATATCTTAGCGCAGTCATTCCCTTCAACGAGAAACTTGTCCCCCCATATTTGAGAGGTACAGAGGGAGAACTCGGCCCTTGCTTCCCTTTGACGGACGAGGAGAACAGCTGGTAACCATCATGGATGCAACATATCTTCAAAAGCTAGATGGCTGATCTTAGGTTACCTTTCTTCTCTTTTCCAAGGTAAACGCTCCCAATCTCTTTAACTCGTTCATTTCAGTTCAGTTTGCCAACTCTCTCATCTCTTCTGAATCCTCCACAATTTGGGAGTTCTCTCAAGTTGTGGAGCTCCAAATTAGAAAGCATTTTCTTGTTAAAATACAACGAGTGCTGAGTCAGAAAAGTACAATCTACTTGTCCGCCCACTCATTGCTTAAGTGATCTTGGAGCGTCTTTGGAACACCAAAGATGTTGGGTGTTCAAGCAAGTCTGGGTTTGTCACGAAGTCATGACTTCATCAGTAAAAGAGTTCTTAGGATGGGAGATGGATCGAAGGCCAAGGAACAGGCAATGTCTGGTCTCAATCAAACACAAAGTATTGCTCAGCGAAGTAGACCATCATCTCCGAAATCTGTTCTTGCCTTTTTATATGCTAATTATCAACTCCTGCCTCTCTGTGTGCCTGCATGTGCGTGTGCGTGTGTGTTTTGGGAGGGTGTTTTAATGTGAGATTTTATACTCATATCTTTGATAATCTTAAAAAATAATCTCTGTGTGTGATGTGTATGTGTAATGTGTGTGTGCGCGTGTGTGTGTGTGTGTGTGTGTGTGTGTGTGTGTGTGATGTTTATGTGTATTTGTGTGTACACATGTGCACAAACGTGAGGAGATCGAAAGATGGCCTCAGGTGTCAGTCCTCACCATCTACCTTGAGACAGTCTCCTGCTTTCTGCTCTGTCCTCCAGACCGGCCCACAAGCGCTGAAGATTTTCCTGTTTCATCTCTTCTCTCACTAGAGGAGCCCTGGATCACAGAGCATGGTGGGTTGGGGGGTTCCAAACTCAGGACATCATGCGTGATGGGGAGCACGTCGTCACTCACCGAGCCGTCTTCTCGGCCCTTCCTTTTCCCGTTCTAAATATGCACGATTTCTTCCTTAAATCTTTCGTTTTGCTTATCTTGTTTCAGAGAAGAATCTGACGGATCTGACCGGACCTCTGACGTCCCCCACGTATTAAAGTAAGAAGGGTACTGTCTGACTCTCACTCTAGGGTTCTCAGTTCGGCCTGGCTACTTTGCCCCTCCCCTTTAGCCCTCCGTGTTGCCTTTTCTTTCTCTCTCAGGGAGTGAGGGCAATAACCAGACCACAGTCGAAAACGTCAAACAGGAGCAATGACTTTAGGTGGATGTAACCTCCAAGTTGTGAAGCAGAAGAGGAGAAAGGAAAAAAAGTTATCAAAAAAAAAAAAAAAAAAGACACAGCACCTTGGACTCAAAGTATCAATAGAGCAAAACTTGAGATCCCCTCACCCCGCCGCCGCCACACCTCCCCCCAGATGAGCTGTGAGTTGTGTTTCATCAAAAATAAAATTTGGAATAAAGGATCCATTTTTCAAAATTGTCTCCCAAGCTTAGGGAAGAAAAAAAAAACCTAGACTCCCTACTTCAAAAGGAGTTCTTTATTAGTGTGTCTACACTGAGAATTAAACCCCGAGTCAGAGGGGGAGACAGAGCCTCCCTAACTCAGACAGGCGGCAGCAGGCAGGCAGAGTCACCGCCAACCTGCTTGGCAAAGCAGTGTTTGAAAACACGATGTCTCAAATGTAGGAAGTCTGCAGGCGGAGTGTTTGCGGGCTTATCGGACGAGAATCTCTGTGTACCTGGACTCCGTGTCCACGTCTCTACAAATCCAAGGCTTCGCACCGAGTTATGTCAACATATGACTCAAGAGGACCGGCAAGGGAAAAACAGGCACAAAGGAGGCTGGGGAGACGAGCGCAAATAAAAACAGAAGCCAAAGTAAGCCTGCTCGTTCTGAGAACTGGGGACGCTTCTTTTTAAACTAAAGGTGAAAAAAAAAAAAATGGACTGTGTACCTTCTCATGACCTTCCTTCCCATCTCAAGGGGCTAAGAAGACACCAATAAATACATAATATTCTAAAAGATAATTGAAATTCCCTTTTAATACAAACTATTTCCAGAGAATGCCAGTCACGGGTCTTGGGGGCATGGTTCATATAAATGCCTACCTTAAGAGCATGAAGCCCTGAGTTCAATATCCAAAATTCACATTAAAAAGTCAGATGGAGCCTGCACACCTGTAATCCGCAGCACTGGGGTGGCAGAGACAGGTCTCTGGGGTTCGCTGGCTGGCCCGATTGCAAAGCTCCAGGTCACTGAGAAACACTATCTTAAAAAAAAAAAAAACAAGGTGACGGAATCAGAGGAACCTTACGTGAGGTTGTCTGCCAATCTCCACACGTACGTGTGTGTGTGTGTGTGTGTGTGTGTGTGTATGTATGGACATGCATGCACACTCCCCTCTTCCCAGATAATAATATATATATGTACGTATGTATGTATATGTGTGTGTGTGTGTGTGTGTGTGTGTGTGTGTGTGTAGTATAGCCTCTAAGTTCCAGCAAGAATTAGTACTGATTCTCCTGAGCCGTCTACATACACAATTCATCCATTGTCATTAGAGCAATGAGGGGTAAATGATTGGCAGGGATTGGCCTCCCTTGTAGCATGAACATCGGTGAGAAGACCTATGCAGATAGCAGGCACTAGCATTTGCCTCCAAGATCATGTGGTTCATTCTAGTACCAAGCGTACTTCTCATTTAAAATGAGCTTATGTGTATTGTAAGAGTACTTTTGTAAAATAGGAGCCCTTTATTTCTCTTACTACATGGCCAAAATTATGACCCTCAGAAATGCTGACTAAAAAGAAAAACATCTTAATTTTCTTTTTAGCATACAATAGCAATTATAGCTTACCAAAACCGCAATTATGTCTGTTTGCTTTCAAATGTCATTGCTAAATAAGGGCTATGAGGCTGCTGGCCAGAGACCGAATTGAAAGTGACTTTTTAATAAAGTATATAACTTACTGTGTGAATACAAGAGAGACATTTGCATAACTATATGGTGAGCTCATCCCAGAGACTGTTAGGAATAAAGAGTGATCAAAGTACTCGGGAAATTTGATTTACTTTGCTAGACAATTTAGAAAACCCAATGTTCTCTGCCTTAGTACAATATGAAGTTATGTAATAATCCCAAACACATATAATAAACGCTTCCATCCTACTTCGCCTGGCTCTAGAGATACAACTGATTGTGTAAAGATACGAATGTAAATGAGAGACACAAAAGACTGGATATGGGTGGGCAGATTGGCAACCTCTATTCGACCAAGCAAGCTTGACTTCAGCATTCAACTGTGAGTTTAAAATCCTAATTAGAAACTAACAAGATATTCTCCCCTCCCTTTTACCCTCAAAAAAAAAATTAGTGTTTTTTGCATGTTCTATTGCATACTAGGCATGGTTCCTAAATATTTCATGTATGTTTCTAGTGACATTTTGTACTTAGAAAGGGTAATGAAATGTGAGCGATTGTGATGTGCTAAGGATCCCAGGCACGTTATGTAATAACAATTCCTGTTTCTCAATCTGATAAACTGAGAGGGTCAAAAAATGTGACTTTTCTTATTTTAACCAGACAATCAGGGAGTAAAATGAGTTGCTAGTCCAGTGTTCTCTCATGACTTCTATTACAGAAGTGGTTAGCAACTTGGAAATGGAAAGATTACCGTGAACCGGTTTAAAGGCAGACTCTGCCGAGTGTACAGAGCATGCCTGGGTTAGCCCGATGAAGAGAAGACCAGCTTTTCCTTGGTGACAACATCAGAACTGAAGCTACCCATGTTAATATCACACTAGCATGATGCATGGATGGCCAAAATCAATGGCTCATAGAACTCAAGTCTACTGATCACTCTATCTCCCCGTACATTGATAACGGAACGCAGTTTTCCTATTTACAAGGTAGATTGTTTTAAGTGGTAATTGCCTTGTAGTAGAACTTCACTTGGTGTTTTGAACCGCTATGCCACACTCAGGAGAACTTCTCAAGAGAGAGAGAGAAAAAAAAAAAGAGATTTAGGACAAATGTGGTGGAGGTCGGCGGTGGGAAGGTCAAAATGACCACAGGACCATGTAGATCTAGCCTCAAGTGCTATAAACTGCTTTAACGCATGGTTGGGAGCCAAGCAGATCCATTTTTGAGGTGGCTGTTACAGAGCAAATGAAAAGAATTTCTGCCTGTGGAACAGCTCTCGCCTCTGCCTACGGAGAAAGATGTTCACTCATGATGTGGTCCCCACTGAGTCTCAATGTTTCTTTGTAGTAGGCAGCTAGTGACAAAGGATGGATGGATGAGTAGATGAATGGATGGGTGAATGACGCCCTGAATGTTTCAGCACTACCCAGAACAGATGCTGGCCTTTAGACATTGAAAGGAGAGGATGAAGGAAAGTAGTCGTTATATTTCCCCAACATAGATTTTGTTTTCTAACAAGGTAGCCCTGGATGACCTGGAACTCACAGAGGTCAGCCTGCCTTTGCCTCTTAACTGCTGAGATTAAAGGTGTGCATCATTACGCCCAGCCTCCAAGGTCTCCTTCATACTGTTCTTTCCTCAAGTGAGAAGAGAGCTAGTGAGGATGGGTCAAACGCAGGACAGCTAGGGACCAGTGGAGAGCTACAGAATCGGGGCTGACAAAAAAAGAGGTTTAGGAATTTGAGTCTGGGATATTTCCACTTCTCCATTTCTTTCTGCTAAAACCAGGAACCGTGCTACATTCTAGTTTAGTAAACAATGTTCGATGAATTTGTGGAGTAGTCAATGAACTTATTACTTTTGGTTTAGACATTTTAATTCATCAGCTAATCTAAAGAACTGCACACATTGTATGGGCTTCTTTAGATGGTATTAGTTATGTAATCTTGCAATAGCTTCTCTTACCCCAACCAAATTTAGCCCTTTGATATCCAAGAAAATTCTGTGCGTGCGAGCGTGCGTGTGAGCGCGCGCGCGCGCGCGCGTGTGTGTGTGTGTGTGTGTGTGTGTGTGTGTGTGTGGTTTTTCAAGACAGAGTCTTTCTGTGTAGCCCTGACTGTCTTGGAACTTGCTCTGTAGAGCAGGCTGGCCTGGAACTCAGAGATCCGCCTGGAGTGCTGGACTCAAGGGTGTGTACCACCACACTCGGCTTCCAAGGAAACCCTTTATACATTACAAAGTCATGTTACAGAATGTAATGGAGTGCTTTCTTTTAGAACATGTAGAGGGGCCAGGTGTGGTGGTACATGCCATTAGTCTCTGCACCTGAGAGACATAGGCATGTAGATACCTGTGAGTTCAAGGCCAGTCTATGTAGTAAGTTCTAGGCAAGTCAGTGCTGAATTGTGAAACCCTGTCTCAAAATAAAATAAAACATATGGGGCCAGGGCTGGAGGGATGGCTCAGAGACCAAGAGCTCACTGCTCTTTCAGAGGATGTGGGTCTGGTTCCTAGCCTACACATCAGGTACCTCACTACCGTCTGCAATTTCAGCTCCAGGAGGATTGAATGCCTCTGACTTCAAGGACACCTGCACTCACTGGTGCACGTACACACACACACACACACACACACACACACACACACACACACACACACACCCTAAAATAAGAAAAACAAATCATTTAAAAGATAAAAAAATATGTAGGGCTCTGAAGTACAAATTTTTCACTTGTAATAAACGGTAACTTGGAGAAATTTGAGAATGCAGAAAAATGCAGAGAAACATAAATCACCAAGAATTATTTGTTCAGTTTTCTATCCTAACAAGGCTAGCTCTCCCAGAATCCAGGGTCCTTTTCTTCCTGGTGCAAATGCCATTCTCAGGACCCTGAAGTTAAGTGGGGCCATGTGGTTGCATTTTGACCGATAATAGATGGATGGAAGTGATGGGGATCCACTCACATACCACTTTATTCGCTGGCTAATACAGGAAAGCCTGCGTCCCAAGCAAATACACCAAGAAGAGCCACCTCCCCAACCTGCACTGGACTCTGATACGGATGTGAAATAAGCACTGGATGTTAAGCCATCAAGACTTACACAACTCATGCTCACCCGCACAAGGGTGCGCATTAACCCTTTAGGATTTTTCTTTCCAGTCTCTTTTCAATGTGTATGTTCAATGTAGTTGTGGGCATATGAAAAGTATCTCTTCATATTACTATGTTTTATTTGATATTACACCATAAGGATTTTCCATGCATTGTAACCCCAATAAATATAATTTTAAAGGTTTATTTGTAAGATTTTTAATTATGTGTGTGTGTGTGTGTGTGTGTGTGTGTGTGTGTGAGACTGTGTGACTGTGTGACTGTGTGAGGGTATGTGCATATGAGTGCAGGTTCTTCCTGAGGCCAGAGATGTTGGATCCTCCTGTAGCTGGGGTCACAGATAATTGGGGGCTACCTAATGTGGATGCTAGGATCTGAACACGGGTCCTCTGAAAGAACAAGACATTGCTCTTAACCACTGAGCCCTCCCATAGCCCTGTCATTCTAGTTACAGCTTATTTAATTAAATATTGTACCTTATGAATATGAATATATTATCTTCCCTATAACTAGAATCCTGTTTTTAGGTGTCTTAGTTCTATTTGCTTTTCATTGTGATCATATTATTAGCATGTTTATATATAAATTTTTGTACACAGTCTTGAATTTTCTTGAATAGATGTTTAGAAATAGAATCACCAGGTAAAAGAGTATCCACAATATATATTTAGTATTGGTTCAGATATATTTATATATATGAAATAGAGAAACTGCTTTCCTCAAAGGCAACAAGGCTTGCATTTTCTCATTAAGTGATATAAGAGTAGTTATTGTATCTTTACCAGTATCGGAAATTGTTATAGAGATCAGTTTTAACTAAAATTTGTATTTTAAATGTTAAAATATAATAACTGACGGCATAGTAAACAAGCCATAAGGAAAATTGCTCTATATTCTCTGTTGGCTCTACACATAATCTATTCAAGAAATTGAGCCCAGACTCACTGTGTAGGCAAATTTCAATAGTAAAGGGCATCCTCTTCCAGTGCAGAAAACTATTTTAATATCCATAAGGAGTTCAAGATCTATTAGAATAAGGACAAAGGACTGGAAGGTAATATGAGAATAAGACCCAGCAGAATAAATTGGTAGCCTGACATTCAGACAGAAGGACAAAGGGCATTCCAGATGGAGTCCCCTGTGTGCAAATACATATAAACACAAATGAGAGGCCACATGCATGGGAAACAAGCCCATGTGTGTTTTCAGAGCATGAGACGATGGCACAAAAACTAAAAGAAGGGAACCAACAGACTGTGAGGGGCCAGACATGCCAAGATGAGAGGTGGAATTTATCTTTATAACTAATAAAAAGAGACATGGCCATAACTGAATTGGCTTCAAAACCAGAAACAACTTTATACCATGCTGAACCACTTTATAGGTACTGTTATATTTGATTCTAAAAGCAGCTTATGACATACAGCTGCAATGTAAGCCATATTATTCACATTTAAGAGATGTCATGTTGAGTCTAAGTATCTGTACTGTGTCACTGAAGTTTAAAAAGAACTTTGAATTCAGGCCTTTCTGGACTCCAAGTCTGTCATCTTCTCATTGTGACATGTTGTCTTCTGTGCTGGGACACCGTGGAGGATACATTGGGGAAAAAAGAGATAATAAGACACCTTTGAAGGGTACTACCAAGTTCAGGGTGGGGAGAAGAAGAAAAGGAAGGAAATACCCAGCAAACTCTGGAATAGGTAGTATTGCAAAAGCCAAGACCACTGTAAGAGATCTTCAAAGAAGAGGACTGGACTTAACATTTTAGGTACTGGTGGGCTTCTCAAACAAGTTCCAATAAAGTAGTAAGAGCCAGATCGCAGTTGAGGAGTGGGAGCTAGCCGCAGCGACATAAAGAAAATAAGAACTGTTATGACAGACATAATCTAAAAGCGTGGTTGAGAGCACCTCTGTGATGTGTCCTCCATGCCTTCCGTGTTGCCATTATGCCCACTTATCATAATCCTTCCAGATAACTACCATAACACCATTCATACTGTTAGGAGTGACGGTCTACCTTGTGGGCTACCATAATGTTAACACTTGTCATAAAAATATCATAGAAGGGAGCAGCTGTACTAAAACCGCAGGAATTCCTTTCCAAGGTGTTTAGAAGAGCAGGAAAATCCTAGCTTCAAGATAGAAACAGATTACTCAAGACATCATGGAAAAAGTTGCCCTGAAATGTGTTCTTGTGGGGTTGGAGAGTTGACTCAGTGGTTAAGAGCATTCCTGCAGAGGACCCAGATTCAGTTTCTAGCCCTCGTATGGGTTGACTCACAATCACCTGTAGCTCTGATTCCAGGGGACTCAATGTCCTCTGGATTCCATGGGCATTTACACTCACAAGTGCACATACACCACACACACACAAAAAAAAATTGAATAAAATAAATGTATTCTTGTTAAGAAAATAAAAAACAAAGCTGCAGACTAAGAGAACATACTTGTGAAACACGTATCTGATCAAGAAAACTTAAAATGCAATCATGAGAACAGAAACATCTCAATTTAAAAACTGGTGTCTTAGGGTTTCTATTGCTGTGAAGAGACACCATGACCACGGCAACTCTTACAAAGAAAACGTTTATTTGTGGTGGCTGGCTTACAGTTCAGAGGTTCAGTCCATTATCATCATGGCGGGACATGGCGGTGTGCAGGCAGACATGGTGCTGGAGAGATAGCTGCTGCATGTTGCTGTGCAGGCAACAGGAAGTAGACTGTGTATCACACTGAGCGAAACTTGAGCATATGAGACCTCAAAGCCCGCCCCCACATGAGTCACTTCCTCCAACAAGGGCACACCTACTCCAACAAAGCCACACTTCCCAATAGTGCCACTCCCTTTGAGGGCCATTTCCTACTAAACCACCACACTAGGTAAAAGATGTGAACAGGTACTTCCTCAAGGAAGATATACAGGTGATAGATATTCAGCATCATAAATCATTAGGGAATTACACATTAAAATAACAATATGGTACCATGGTGCACATATTAAAATACTTCACATTCATAACACTGACAATCATCCATTGCTGGCCAGGATGTGAGGAAGTGGGAGTCCCATTCGCTGCCTGCAGGAATACAGTGATACCCATCATGTTAGAAAACAATCTGGCACACTCTTCACATGATCAACTCCAAACTTAGAGACACACAAAATCATATATGTATACTTATGGCAGATTTGCTTGTAATTGTCACAACACAGACACAACCAAGATGTCTGTTAAGCAAAAGGACAAAGGTACTGGGCACGTCCTACTACAGAATACCATCGAACTCAGTCTGAATAGTTAGAAACGCCAACAGGAATCTTAAGTACATATTTCAAAATGAAAGACCAGTGTAAGATGGTCACATATTATATGGTTCATGTTATATGACATGTTGGAAATGAAAACACTCTCCAGACATCAGATCAGTGTTTTTACGGCTTCATTGGGATGAGAAAGTGGAGTACAAGAGACTTTTTGGGGTTATGAAACTATTATGTATGTTATACTGTGATAATGGATACATGACACGGGTATTTGTCAAAACCTGTAGAATGTACAACACAGCATAAAGAGAGAACCATAATGTAAACTATAGACTTTGGTCAATAAAGGATCAATATTGGTTCATCTATGGCAAAGCATGTATCACATTAACACATAACTTCTAACAATAGAGAGGTTATAGAGTGGAGAGATACAGTGAAAAGTTATGTGGGAGTTCTCTATTCTTTCTACTTAATTGTTTTATAAACACAAAACTGTTAAAAATATACATACATCATTCAATCTATATCTAAATCAATTATAACTGTTAGTAATATTTCCTGTTAAACCCTACAGAGACCACAATTCTGCAAAAATATCCAATATGTAAAGATAATACACTATCCTTTTTACTGAGTGCATGGTCTTTGCCAAAATTTGTCTTGGCTATGCTTATTAATGGCATGATTGTGGATACCTGAACAATTATGAGCAATGCAAAAATAGTTTCAGTTATAGTACTTAAAATTTCTGCTACTCTTGAGGTCCTTGAACTTTCTATAATATTTTAGTATTCCCTCTGAAAGATCTTGTAAGAGTTCTGTAAATGTATGTCAGTTTGAGATCAGTAAAACCAAGATCTTATCTTACATGTTTTGCTTTATTTACTTTTTTTTGAATGTGTGTCTGAAGGAGTTTATGTGTACCACATGTGTGCAGGAGCCCACGGAGGCCAAAGTGGGCATCGGATCCCCTGGAACTGGAGTTACAGATGATTCTGAGCCAAACCTGGGTCCGCTGCAAGAGGAGCTAATACTCTTAACTGCTAAGTCATTGTTCCAGCTCCTGCTTTAAATGTTTTTAACAGGGGGATCTTAATATGGGAGGGGGAAAAAGCCTTGGTTAAACTAATCTTACAGAAGTTCCAAAGTTAAGGCCTGGTACAGAGGAGAACCATGGTGGACTTCCCTGAACTGGAGCCAGCAGCACATACACCATGTAAAGACATGGCACAGAGCAGAGACATCCAGACATCACATTTCCTTCTGCCTCCTCCCTGTCTTCAAGGGTCTCCTCTGTGCCTCCTACACAACAGACTTATCCAAAAGACAGAGTACAAGGAACCCAGAAGTGCAGCTCCCTCAATGTAGAGATGAGCGACACAGAAATGGATGAAAGGAGGTCCTCATACTTCAGCAGCATGTTAATAATCAATCCAAAAAAAAAAAAAAAAAAACCTGCTAGATTTACAGAATAAAAAATAAACTGGAAATATGGGGAAAAGAAGAAAATGTCTTTACAAAGCTTCCCATAAGTGCTGATAATAGTAAAATGCTAATGTCTTTTCAAGGGAGAGGAAAAATGCTGACAGTCTAATGAGACAGCACCGTGAGAGCTCAAGTGTCGGGGGACTTTGAATGAGAGCATCAGCAAGCACCTTCTCGGGTGCCTGGGCCTGCTATCAGTATGGAGCCAATGGAGATAAGAACATACAATGCCAGATGTGAGCTAAAGCCAGGAAAGCTAACCTTTCCTGGGACTTCTCACTTTCTATTGTTTTTCTTCCTCAAACGTCTGGCTTTGTCATATCTTACTGGAAAATACATTTTAGGCAGCTGGTGTCAGCATCATATCACTTTCTAGGATGTGTTCTGGCCATTCACTTTCCGGGCAGAGCGAGTTTCTGACGTTGACAATAAACCACAATGTGTTACTGTTGAACCTTGTGCCTTTGGGGAGGGAGCATGGGAAGGAAAGTCGTAGCAGCTGGTTCTGAGACATTTAGTACTTCACAGAGTATCATCTACAGCACACGGTCCTCTGGAAGTCAGGAGCTCCCAGTTGCTTTCTCAGCTTTCGCCAACACAAGCTTTGTTGGAACCTCTTCTTGGAAGACAGGATCATTAGTTATGTCTCTGTAGCATTGGAGCCCCAGACTCAGTAAATGGATGATTCCTCCAGTTGCCTAGAGTGTAATTAAAAGAACAGCCTTGGCTGATGATGTTCAGATGGGCTATTGCAGAGGATCCCCAAAGATGTCATGCTACTCCCGGGGGAGGGGGGGTGGGGGGGGGGGGTGGAAATGTTGCTATTAAAAAATATGCTTGACAATATCTTTTGTCTCGACAAGTTGGATGATTATCTGCCCAGAACCTCAAAATACTTTATAAAGGTAGATAAGGAGAGATTCTCAAATAACTTGAGGTACTCAACAGTTCACAAAACAAGTTATAGCTAGCCATTACTGAGCACTTACCACATAGTAAGTGCTGTTGTACACACTGCACATGTGTGGACTTTATCACTGACAACTCTATCATTGTCATTTCAAAAATAAGGGAACCAAGGCAAGAAAAAAATACGTTGTAGTACATTGGCACAGGATCGCAGTGCCAGAGGTACAGTCTGAACCCAAGAAGGTGGGCTCCAGACCCACGCCGTTAAATTCTCTGCTTCCTACCTTTTTATTCTAGGAAGTGGTGTAGGCACCTCACCGAGGCACTTTCAGAGAGCATGTGCATGGAAGGTTAGACTTGAAACATTGTCTACTGAACGGCCATTGGTTCAGATAGCAATCGCAAAAAGTGAAGTTTGAACTCAATGAAAGTGACCCTGAGGTTCACTGTTAACTGAAATCCATTGGGTTGTGGGGGTGGGTGCCAGGTACACAGCTCAGTGGTAGAACTCTAGCCCAGCGTGTGAGGTCATAGGTTCAACTCCTAGCACTCTAACAACAAAGAAAGGAAGGAAGAAAAGGAGGAAAGGAGGTTTGGAGGGAAGAAGGGAGGGAGGAAGGGAGGAAAAGAGAAAGAAAAGAAAAGAAAGAGGGGAGAAAAGAAAAAAATCCATTCAGAGCACACGCAAAATGTAATTTTGTAGGACTAAAGACTTCTCTTATTGAAGGCTATTCTAATTGTCTACAGGCAACACAAAAATCTTAACTTCAAAATTTAGAAGCATACAGCTATGATAACAGTTCATCACGAATCTAGAACTTAAGAGGAAACCAGTGACGGTCAGCGTGGCTCAACAGCCAGCGGTAAGAATCATCTGCAGGTGCTTTCATTCACAAAAAAAAATGATGTTTGATGGCACCTGTCACTGGCTGTTAGCAGAGTCTTTTAGACAGTCCCTGCATACGACCTCTTCATGTAGCCTGGGCTTCTTACAACGTAGTAGCTGCTTCCAAAGGGAAACATGTCCTGAGCTATGGAGAAAGAGACAGCCACGATTGGATATCCTTCCAGCTTCCAGAGTCACATGGATACCACTCTGTTGCCTGAGACCGTTTCACAGATCCACCCAAGTTCAAGGCGGGGAGTGATCCCACTCTTAGTGGAGGCCTGCTGCTGCAGCCTTGGAGGAAGATCGTGCAGGGAAGATAAGGTCACTGGGGCATCTTCGGGAAACACAGTCAGCCCCGGTGGTCTACGTGTCCCATACACAGTCTTCTCCTTTGTTCTAATACAGCATTGCCACGGTCAGAGACGCCTGCCTTGCGGCCACTGTTCCCTTGTGGAACCCCAAAGAACTATTTTGTGTGCCCCTCTCAGAATTCAGAGAACGTTATCTTCTATAATAGTGTTAGAAACCCTGACTTCTAACGAAACAATGTTGTATTATTCTAACACTGGTAAAACTGCATAGAATAAATCAAATATTTTCAACCATCTCTAGAACAAAACTTTCTGGTTTGTCGACAACAAGCTATTAAAGTCTAAATGCTTTTGAATAATTTTTGTTTTTAGAGGACACATAACATGTAGATGGACAGAGAACAGCCCGTGGTGGTTGCCTTCCACCAAGCAGGCTCTGGGATAGATCTGAGGTCATCAACTTGGAAATAATTACCTTTATCCATGCCAGGTGGTGGTGGCAGCAGCGGTGGCGCACGACTTTAATCCCAGCACAGGGGAGGCAGAGGCAGGCAGGTCTCTGTGAGTTCAAGGCCAGCCTGGTCTACAGATTGAGTTCCAGGACAGGCTCCAAAGCTACACAGAGAAATTCTGTCTCTGAAAATTACAAAACAAACAAACAAACAAACGGAAAAAAAAAAACCAAAACCCAATTACCTTTATCCACTGAACTATCTCACCAGCCAGAGACTAAATTTTGTAGTATTATTACCTGATATCATCAAATCAACCTAAGTGTTGAAGTAATGTCCACATTCTCTTGGAGAAAGTCAGCGAGGGACATGGCATTCCCAAACACAAGAGAAGCTGTGTCAGTGTGGGTGTGTGACCGGGATAGAGATTATCGAACTCCTGTGCCTTTGCAAGCTTTGTGCGGTGGCCCCCATTTTTTAACACATTCTATCAGATATTCTGAATTAAGGTGGGGAATCACAGAATTACTTTAAAGCATCCCATCTCTGTGATTAGGGTAATGAAGACCACTGAAGAAATCAGTTGTCCCACCTTTAATTCAGAGATGATTTATTGGATTGGAAAGAAAAAAAAAAACTCTGTCAAAGAAAGGAAGGTTGTTGATTCTAGCACGCAATCAAGGTGTCCTAAAAAAAAAAAAAATGAGGTAAAGCAGAGCCACTTTGGGCTTATAAACAAAATCCTGCATAACTTCCAGCCAGTAAAGTTCATGATATATTTTAAGTTGACAATTTATGAAAAAAGAAACATAAAGGAGAAATCAACTGTGTTTATTTTAGGGGGAAAATTACTGAAAACATGTTGTTTTAAGGGAGACAGACTCAGAATACTATTGACAGGAACCAAAGGGGTTGCATTTTGTGGAGGTTATTCTGTTTGGTTTTGACTTCATAGTGTCTGTACTTTTAATAACCACTCCCAGTAACTGAATTATAATGACTACTGCTTGGACTAAGTAAATGTGAGGCAAATTGCTTGGGAAAGCGTTGTAAAAATGACTTGAATATGGCCACATTTATAATTAGAAGCTATGAATTGAAATGTTTGAATAATAATAAAAACTACTTTTAGCAAAGCCAAAATTGTTAGTGAATCAAGATAATTTTCCTAAATGAATGTCTGAGTTTGCTGGAAATGGTGAAATAATGAATAGCTGATAGACTCAATTATTCAAGGTTTAATATAAAACAAGTAACAAAATTGGAATAGACAGTACCCAATTGCATGCTTGTATAGGGCAGCACTAAGATGTCTGTCAGAACAGTCATTTTTATTCTCTCACCACTGTGTAAGAAAGAATAGAAAGATGAGGAGGAAGAGGTGGAGAATGAGAGCCACAGCACAATAATTGTATGTTTTAAATACATGCTTGCACCTTGTAACAATATTTCATCAGTGATGACCATGGTGATCCTGTGAGATCATAGTGTAGCTGAAAAATCCCAGTCACCTGGTAATGTCATAGACTTCATAACACTGCATGATAGATTGTACTCACCTCTTTGTAGTGATGCTGAAGTCAACAAACCTAGTCTCATGCCATGTATGTGTTAAAGCAAACACATACAGTTATGTATGGCACACACACACACACACACACACACACACACACACACACACACTGGATAATGAAAACAAATGACTATGTTGGTTTATTTATTTACCATACTATACTTTTTACACAGTAAAATGTTCTCACTTTTAAAACTTAGTTTGCTGTAAAGCTGTATGCCAGCCTTTGACTCATCTCACATCACTTATGTGGCGGTTTAAATAAGAATGCCCCTTGCCTGGCAGTGGTGGCGCACGCCTTTAATCCCAGCACTTGGGAGGCAGAGGCAGGCGGAACTCTGTGAGTTCGAGGTCAGCCTGGGCTACAGAGTGAGTTCCAGGAAAGGCGCCAAAAGTACACAGAGAAACCCTGTCTCGAAAAACCAAAAACAAACAAACAAACAAAACAAAAAGAATGCTCCTGTATTTGGATGCTTAGTCACCAGGGAGTGGAACTCTTTGATAGGATTAGAAGGATTAGGAGGCGTGGTTTTGTTGGAGTAGGTGTGGCTTTATTGAAGGAAGTGTGCCCCTGGGGTTGGGCTTTGAAGTTTCAAATACCCATGCTAGACTCACTCCTCTCTCTCTCAGCCTACAGATCAGGATGTAGCTTTTATCTACTTTCCTAGCTCCACCCCTGCCTGTCACCATGCTCCCTGACATGATGATAATGGACTTAGTCTCTGAAACTGTAAACAAGCCCCCAATTAAACGCTTTCCTTTATAAGATTGTGATCATGGTATCTCTTCGTTGCAATAGAGACTCAGTGGTTTTCACTATGAACTTTAAGGAGGAGGGCAAAATATTCTTTTCGAGACAGGATTTCTCTGTGTTGCCTTGGCTGTCCTGGAACTCAATTTGCCGACCAGGTTGGCCAACAATGGCTAAATAACTTGATGGCATTATTTTCTCTTGTATTTGATTTAAGCTTGTGTTATATTGTTTATTATGGTCCTAGGAAAAATAGACCATGCTGCTGCTGCTGCTGCTGCTCTTCTTCCTCCTCTCCCTACTACTTACTACTACTATTACACACACACACACACACACACACACACACACACACACACACACACATTGTACAGCCTAGATGTACAGTGGGATATACTATGCAGATTTGAGCACAGGTACTCTATGTTGTTCGCAAAATAATGCAATACCCAGCAATGCATTTCTCAGAACACATCTTAAATACAAAACATCTCAATTTGAACCACCCACGCTTTGAGATACATTTCTACATGCGAATGAATGGTGAATGTTATAAGAAGCAATATAAACATCCAAAGGAACTATCAGTGGTCAGTGTGTGAAGCCTTTGGGAAGCCATTGCAGGGTAGGTTTATGTGTGTGTGTTGGGAGGGTGTGTGCATTCCAAGCTCTCTTTTGAAAGCTTGCCCCTGTCTTGGTCACACTCTCCTGTATCCCATGCTCCACGTGGAGGTTCATACCTCACTTATTAAAGTACATATAGTAAAGTAAGACTTATTTATTCCTTTTTGGGCTTTGATTAGACAGATATCAACCCAGAGGGAACCTCTTCAGAGTCAGATGTACAAAACACATCAGACTGCTAAGGTAATGGCAGCAAATACATAGTGGTCCAGAAAAACAAAAAACTAGACTAGAGAGATTAACGATACTCCAAACTCTTCATGACAGAGGAATAAAAAGAAACATGGCTCTGAAAAAGGCCCAAAACACCAAGATGTTTGAAACTTCATTCATTATTCATAAAATTCTCTATTTTTCAGGCTTCTGTGTGAGTTTTGACCCTTTACCTTGTGTCCAGACTCCATCTGAATTGGGTTAAGAAATAATTATTATAATAACTTCTCATTTTTTATGTCAGAACATCTAATGTCCATTGCTATTTTCAGTTTTCCCATTTCTTCAATTACTAGGGAGGAAAATGACCTCAGTTTGGCGTAGTCCTTCACATTCAACTCAACACTCTACTTTATAACAACACATCCTTACAACTAAACTATTGTTTCAGCAAAGCATTCTCCTAAGAAGATTTCCTTGTCTTTGCAAATGATAGTCTGACCATTGGAGAGTCACTTCTGATTCATGCTATGTAATCTGGGAGAAGGCATTTTTGTCCTTAGATGCTGGTACCACACAGGGAGTGTATAGGTGAACATCATTAGACACGTGAACCTTAACATAGAATAATGCACCAAATGACTTTTCTGTCTGATCGTGAATTGACACTAGTGCTGTCTGAGAATGAGAGACAGAGTGGAGAGGTGGACAATGGAAAGGAGAGGCGTTAGTCAGTCATGAGGAAACGGAAGACCATGAGGAAGATGGGAATAATGGAATGGAGTTGGGAGAAAGAGCTACAGAAATCCTACTGGTGTTTTGTGGTGCTCCATTCTCTCTCGCTCACCATTAAGACTGGCCAAAATACCCCTTTCGATTTTAAATCACTGCCTTGCCTGAGAACACACCAAAACAAACAGTGTAAAATAACACTATAAGCCGGGCGTTGGTGGCGCACGCCTTTAATCCCAGCACTCGAGCAGAGCAGCGATCTCTGTGAGTCGAGGCCACCTGGCTACAAGACTCCAGAAAGGCAAAGTACACAGAGAAACCTGTCTGAAAACCAAACAAAAAAAAAAAAAAAAAAAAAAAACACTGTAAAATGACAACAACGAAGATATCCTTAACCTGGAAATTTGAGATAAGCCTAGCTAAAATTATGTTTAAAAACTTGTAGGCAGGGTCTAAGAGAATCAGAGGGCTTGGTGTAGTACTCCGAAAGGAGAAATTGAGGGGCTGGGACAGCCTTGGGTATGGTAACATAAAGGTACAAGACAGTATCCGAATCCAGCCAGAAAGCCAGTTCCAGATGCACAAGAGCACAAGAGAAGCAAAACCAAGTCAGGCCTCGGCAACCCAGCAGACAAGCAAGTGGGCCAGTAAATAACTGATCTTGAACTTCTCTGAGCTTCCAACATCCTGCTAGGATTTCCAGTGCGCAAGCCCAGACCTTAACAGGAAGCCCAGAGGCAAGGGAATCTGATCCATTTCTACAAAGCAGGAGAAAGACCATTTCTATTTCATCTTTATAGAATATATTTTTATTTGTCTAAAGACTTATTTTTACCATTTTTAATTATGTGTAGATATCTGTGTCTCCATGTGGATATGCACTGTATATGTGAATGCAAGTACCCAAAGAGGCCAACAGCATGGGATCAATCCCCCGGATCTAGAGTTACAGACGGCTGTGAGTCTCCTGATATATTGGGTGCCAGGAACCGAACCTGGGTCCTTCTGGAAGAGCAGCAAGTGCTCTTCACTGCTGACCCAGGTCTATGTCTTTAAAAAATTCCTCTTCTGTTCAAACCAAGTTAATGATTTTCTTTCCCTCCTCTCTCCCTCCCCTCCATCACACCTTCGGGCCAAGGAAGGATTTGTATAGATGGTAAATTCTGAATGTAAAATAACACCTCACGTTGGAGACAAAATAAGACAAAAGTAAAAGGCCCCAAACTTACAACAGATTTTGATTGGTTTCTGTAACTGTCTTCAATAAGTTGTACCCAAGCAACCAAACTGAACTATCCTGAGCAAAAGTCATAAAGTAACAGGACCATGAAAAAGTATCTTTTGAATGCTGAAAGCGTTTGCCTCGGTATCACATTCTTAACAGTCAGAAAGGTTTCATACATAGGGGATCGACAAGACGCACACATACTTACACAGGCATGCACACTTGTACATGCATCTGTAGCCAGAAAGCAAATGGACAGTCAACAGCTGCAGTTTAAGGTTACATGAAAAATAATAGAATGTTTATGCTCAGACAGACTAGTAATTGCAGTGGCCATAACCTACATATGGCAGTACTGAGCTGATATTCCAAGTCAGGTGGAGGGTAAACGGTATTTATAGAGTTTGTGTTTTCTTTGTCACAAAGGATTATCATATAGAATTAAGAGGTCCTAAATATTAAAGTCTGCACCCCATTGTCTTAGTCATTGTCCTATTGCTGTGAAGAGACATCATGACGAAGCAACTCCTATAAGAGAAACCATTTAATTGGGGACTTGCTTACAGCTTGCTTCAGAGGGTTAGTCCATTAACGTCATGGTGAGGAGCATGGCGCGTGCAGGCAGGCACAGTGCTGGAGAAGCAGTTGAGAACTACATCCTGACTGAATCACAGAATGAGAGGGAGGGAGTGCCTGGCCTGGGCTTTGGACACCTCAAAGCCAACCCCGGGGACGCTTCCTCCACAAGGCCTTACTTCCTAATTCTCCTAATTCTTCCCAAGAGTTCCACTCCCGGTGACCAAACATTCAAATATATGAGTCTACGGGGGCCACTCTCCTTCAACCACCACACACAGGCAGGAAATAACTGTTTCAAAGCTCCAGCTCTGAGCTTCCCCACTTTCTAATCAAAATTTCCACATGTTCCATACGACAAAGGAGTAAATTAGATGATATTTTCTAGGAAATGATACTGCTTTAGGTTGAGGACTAGGATTTGTTGGAGGTTTATGATGATGATGATGATGATGATGATGATGATGATGATGGCTGTTTTACTCAGAGCTTTGTGTCTTTGAGCAGATAGCTTTATTTATTTATTTTTGTCAAGCAATGAACTTGTAATGGAAAGAACAAAGTCCAGGCTGTGATAGATGATGAGTGTGATTTTTTTCTTTTTCCCAGCAAGGCTTTGCTTTCATTCTTTGACTGAAGAAAAAAGAAGGATGCCTCTGTGAGATGGGCTGTTGGAAGTTCACAGAGAGTTGCTGCAACTGCTGTCTTTGAAGCCGGTGATGAAGGGACCACGCGCTTTGCGGCCATTATGCTTTGAGAGCCGTCGCTCCGACAGCACAGTGTTGAAGATAATGAGTCCCCACACTTCAATCTGGCTTGGCTTAATGATGGCAAGGCAGGAACTTAACTATCCCTGGATAGTTAACGTTTTCCTAAATTCAGTATTGTCACTGAAGAATGATTAGATGCTAACTGAAGATACTTATTTTTTAAAATGTGGAATGGATTGTACATCCTGCTTTTTATAACAAGGCTCTCAGTTATAACCAGGACAGAATTTCTTCTGTGTTTGACAAGCAGACTCTACGGATGGAAACAGCTGATGTCCACTCTGATTATAAGTGCTCACGAAACAGTAGTCATTAAACGTTTATGATTTTCATTAAACAGCAAAATCACAGGTTACATGATGCTATTATAAATATATAAAAATTATGGAAGATAAATATAACATCTTTAAAATATATCTTCCCATTTTACACTGTGTTTTATAGAAATCATCTGATATTTTTACCTAGGAAAGGCAATTTTTAAGCAATTTTTATTTTTCAGTGACCTTTTTTACATTTACGTGGTTTTTATAAATTTGTTAATAATTACTAAGCTACATTTTTCTAGTTCTTTTGAGTTCTTAATTCTTCCCCATTTAAGATTTTTATAACTTTATGTTAAAGTTTCTTAACTAGATGAAGAAATACAAGAAGGATGGCTGATTCGTTTGGGGGTTTATAACTTAATGTGACTTAAGGGTTGTTGGGGGATGTGGGTCAGTTGAGAAAGTGCATGTCACACAAGCGTGGGGACCTGAGTATAGCATCCATGTCAAAAACAGGGTATATACACACCTTGGTCGCAGAGCATAAAAAATTAACCAGCAGGGCCTGGTGATTCGCTGCTGCTTTACCCAGCACTCAGAAAGCAGAGGCAGGTGGATGTCTAGGTTTAAGGCCAACCTGGTCTATAGAGTGAGTTCCAGGACTGTAAAGGATACATAGAAAGACCCTGTCTTGAAAAATCAAAATGTGTGTGTGTGTGTGTGTGTGTGTGTGTGTGTGTGTGTGTGTGTATGTGTGTGTATATACACATATGTATATGATCGCTCATTTTGTTGGATGTATATTGTATCTTGACAAAAATTAGATATGAGCATGAATTCTTATGTAGAATGAAAAATAACAAATTTCAGGTCAGGTGGTGGTGGCGCACACCTTTAATCCCAGAACTTGAGAGGTAGAGGCAGGTGGATCTCTGTGAGTACGAGGTTAACTGATCTACAGAGTGAGTTCCAGGACAATCAGGACTGTTACACAGAGAAACTCTGCTTCAAAAAACAAAAAAAAAAAAGTTAAACAAACAAACAAAATTTCAAAATCTTTTTTTGTTTGTTTGTTTTTGAAACAGAATTTCTCTGTGTAACAATCCTGTCTGTCCTGAAACTCACTTTGTGGACCAGGCTGGCCTCAAACTCACTGGGATCCACCTGATTCTGCCTCCCAAGTGCTGGGATTAAAGTTGTGCACCACCACTACCCAGCTCAAATTCTTAAAGTACAAAAAAAAAAAAAAAAAAAAAAAAAGCTACAAAAGTCACAAAATCTGAAAAAAAAACCTAATTGCATTAATTAATTGCTGAATGCACTTCTGTAATACATAATCTTGATTTTGATTTTGTTTGTGTTTTTGCATTGCTGGGGATATAACCCAAGACCTCATGCGTGCGACCGTGCGACTACTCTGCCAGCCAGAATTTTGAAAAGCTTTTGCTGCATACCCTTCAATCACCTGTCTATATGACAGATTTACAATATAATTTTCTGTACATAGAACGGCGAGATTAATTTCTACAACCTTTTCACAGTTTCAAAATTTGTTTCTTGTTATTATCTATATTATACATTCTTATCTGAGTAAAGTAATAGTTATTTTAACTATTTGCCCAACTTGGGGATAGCACTGTGTAGTTTTTCTCTTCTATTGTGGAATATTTGAAACATTCATAGACCCACATCAGCTTTGTACATCACTCACTTTGTACACATCGCCTCCGCATCCTTCAGTGCCCTGTCCTCCCCAGGGCAGCACAAAATCTGCCTCAGGTGAAGAATTTCCTTTATCTTTGCCATGCAGAAATTCTGTTTCTGACTAAGAGAGAGGCTGGCTGGCTCATCAGCCAGGCATTTTGTCAGTTATTGCCATGAAGACCAAGGGCTTTGTTGTTGGTGGTTTTGTATGTGTTGTTGTGTGTGTGTGATGGCTTATGCATGTGCCTGCATGCCTGTGGAGGCCAGAGGTCAACCTCGGGCGTTGTCTCTCAGGAACTCACCGAGAACGCAAGACTGGCTGCCCAGGAAGCGCCAAGGATCTCCCTATACCTTCCCCTACCCCTACACGGGGGTTGCGAGGGTGCCCTAAGACCAGCGTTTCCACGTGGGTTCCGAGGATCAAACTCAGCTCCTTGTTCTTACAAAGCAAACACTTTACTAACCGAGCCATTTCTCCAGTCCCCAAGACCCATGTTTTGTAGACTCAGGTATGTGTATTTCTGTCACCTCCCGAAGGTCCTCATCGCTCACTGAACCACCCTGAACCTCCAAGTCTACTGTGTCTCCGCTCATCATGTCTTCTTCTGTTTCTATCTCAGTGCTGGAGAATTCCCTGAGTTGTTTTCCAACTCATTGATTTTGTTTCCCCTGACTTTCAAATATGCTCTTCATTACTTCCATCACATTTTTAATACGACACGGTTTTCCTAACCCTGATCAAAATCAAATGTCCTCACAGTTTGGGGACATAGAATGAATCACACATTTCCTATCGTTTTCTCTGTCTCTTGCGCTGTCTCTTCAACTGGGGGTTTTCTTAGAGTTTGTGCGTCCTGGCACAAGCCTTCGGATTAGGAGGGAAGAGCAGGGTAAAGCCTAGATTTCTTGGTTGTTTTATTTAACTGCTTTAGAGCACCCACCTCCTCATGGAAATGGAAGGGTTCACAACATCCAGAAGCATCGCTCTCAGCTGAAGTGGCTGCTCTTGGTCATGGTGGCATCCCCCTAGCCTCACCTTCCTGGCCGGCCGCGGCTATGGCAGAGGCCTTTTCTTCACTGGGTGTAAATCCTCTCAGTGCTCACAAGAGCGGCGTCTCTGAGACTTAGCTTGACTGACACCTGTATTTCTCCGAGCATTCGTCTTTGCTTCCGGCTCCTGCCCCTGCTGACCGCCCTAATTCAGCAAAATTACTATGGTAGGAGGGAAGCTGTGCGTCTCAAGACACAGTGAACCAGATAACCATAGATTTAAACATTTCAAATGCCCAAGTGCGGCTATGTTATTAATTCAGACACAATCTAGTTTTCTGAAAATAAAGATTTGCTTTATTTTTATTGTGTGTGTGTGTGTGTGTCTGTGTGTCTGTGTGTCTGTGTGTGTCTGTGTGTGATGTGGATGTGGGATGTGGTATGTGTATGTTGTATGTGTGGTCTGTGTGTGGTGGGGGGTGTGGGAGTGTGTGTGTGTGTGTGTGTGTGTGTGTGTGTGTGTGATGTGATGTGGATGTGGGGATGTGGTATGTGTATGGTGTATGTGTGTGTGTGTGTGTGGTGGGGGGATAGGGAGAGGGGTGTGCAACATATTTGTGTACTAACAGTGGCAGCAAGAGGGTGTGAGATCCCCTGGAGCTGGAGTAACAGACAGTTGTGGTTTGTTTGATGATGAGCAGTGGGAATTGAACTCTGGCCCCCTAGAAAAGCCACCAGTGCCCTTACCTGCTGAGCTGCCCCTCTCTCTACCCACACGTGTACACACACACACACACACACACACACACACACTCACACACACACACTTTTCTGTCTCTGTTGTTTTATTTTGAGATTTACTGAGAGATCTCTTGAGACCTGTGTGACCTCACTTTCTAATAACCTATGCTAACCAGGAACAGTCCAGTCACAGGGAGTCTGAGCCACTACAGATACACGGACAGTATTAGACCATTCATGTAGGTGGCATCCATATGACCTAATTAGCTTTCACCAGACCCTGACTTTTAAAGTACTTACCAGCTTTACACCACACAGCAAAGATCAAGCTTCCAACATATGAGACTTGAGGAATGAATCACAATCAAGCTATATTGGCTTTTGATAATTTAGCATATAAAAATATTTTCCTTTTACCCATTGATCTGTATAATGCTAGATATTTGCTTAAATTAAACATTTCCTATCATATTTAGGAAATGTTTTTATATTTCTTTCTCTCTCTTTTTTTAAGACAGGGTCTCACTGTGTAGCCCTGGCTAGTCTGAAACTTGTTATATAGAACAAGTTGGCCTTGAACTCACAGAGGTCTATCTGCCTCTACTTCCCAAGTTGCTGGCATTAAAGGCCTGATCTCCAACTCTTGGTTGGGAAGTGTCCTTCTAATGTTGTTAAAAGCCTCAGTCTCTTCTCTTTTTGAATGAATTCTATATTTACCATCATGAAATGTATTTTTCAAACCCCATTTGACATCTTAGTATCAAAGACTTTATTCTTTTTTATCTGTTGAAGAAAAATTTTATTAAGAACTTGCTATTATTGAAATATGTTTGCATTTTAGAAGATATTCTACCTTGTAGTGGCATGTTGCTACTTAACACAATACTAAGTGAAAGCCACTATTATTTTCAATTTTTCTCATCATATTTAAAATGAAGTTGGCCTGTGATTGTGTATCCAGCTCTCTTTGTTAAGCTTTGACATGCAGGGATGTGACAGTTCTTAAAGTGAGGTGGTATACTTTGCATCTTTTCCTGCTCTGTATACATTTGAAGTAAAACAAAAATTACTCATCTCTTTCAGAGGGTGTCAAGAACTCATCCTTGAAACTGTTTGGGCCCTGTGCCTTTCTTTTTTCTTTTTCCCTTTTCTTCTTTTCTTTTCTTTTTTTTTTTTTTAAAAAATAAGCTCCCTGAGGAACAATACTTGCTTTTAATAATTATATGAGAAAAACATGTCCATTTACGCTCATTTATGGGAAAAAATTTAAAAATACATCACCATAAAGGTTACGAAATCATCTTATTACCATGTTCCACAGTGTGTGTTAGCTTTCTGCCTATTAAGCATTTGAGTGGTGGCTGTCCAAGTGCATCTATCATTGCAGACCTCACTCCAACTCCCCAGCACAGAGTGCACTTTTGGTTCTGTACACACGCACTCATGCAAGTGTGTGTGTGTGTGTGTGTGTGTGTGTGTGTGTGTGTGTGTGTCCTTCTCCCTCTCCTTCCCTCCATGTCTCTTGCTTTCTCTTCTCTCAAATTTAGTAATCTATCTTAAATGTTTTCATGTTAATACATGTTTCCAATATTATCTTTCAATGGCGACACATTTTATGGTAGTTAGACATTATTTTGTGGAAAGTCATCACGCTTTTTATAATCACAGGTATTGTGTCTCCAAACGTCCCTTTGTTTTCTTCTCTATCTTGTGACCTAGTTCTCACTGCTCGGCCTTACTTAAGGAGGTAAGAGCTTACCCAATGTGGTTCAAATGCTTAAAACAGAAATTTGAAGTAGACTGAGCTACTCAAGAAGCTGAGGCAGAAAGACTTGGAGTTTGGGGCTGGTCTGAGCCTCATAGCAAGATTCTCTCAAGAATACAAAAAGAGGGAAAGAAAAGGAAAGAGGGAGAAGAAAAGAGAAGAAAGGAAATCATAAGTACACCTGATCAACTTTGACCAAGCCAACAATGTAAGTAAGAAAAAAAAAAAAAAAGACCAGAAACAAAGTATTCCTACTACTTTCTCTGACTGATGGCTCATTCATTATCTGTGTCCACAAAGAAAGTTCCTCTCTGTCCATGAGAGGGGACTCACTTCTAGTTGGGAAAATGCTTTTTCTCCTTTGTGTGGCAGCCAGCTAGCCACCCGAAGCAACCATTACATTAGACATAGCTAAGGAAATCCTGGCTCTTTGCCTGGGACCAGCCACCTATACTAAGTATGAGGTCAAATACTTTAGAAGCCGTGGCAGGAAACATGCTATGTGAGCCACTGACCATTGTTGTGGTTATTTCCACCTTCAAGACTTCCCAGGGCCCTCTCATTCCTTCACCTGCTGCCCCCTGAGACAATGGGTGCTGGTGGGATTCCCCACCAGCCTGTCTGTCCAGCTTCTTCTGCAGTAAACTATTAGTTGTTTGGCCTATCACTCATCCCAATCCCTCTGCTCAATGTCCCTTGTGACCTTCGCTGGGCTTGAGGGGTGGATAGACTGATTTCCTGACCTCCCAGTGATCAAGAGCACATCTCCATTTTCTGGAGAACTAGATAAAGTAAAGGATCCAATGCCTGACATTTGGCACCATGAAAGCTGAAGGGAAGATACTTCTGGACTAAAGCACAAGGTAGTCAGGGATTGTCTTCGCACCCCTAGAAATTTACAAATAATGGGTATCCAACTGCAAATTGCCATCTTTTAGGCAATACACAGCAGCTGTAAACATGAACTCTCAGCAACTCTGGATGGCTGCGCTAGGTCTGCACAAGAATGGAGCCATCGATAGCCAGCCAAAGATTCAGGAGGAGTGCGGGCAGGAACAGGGAGAAGGGCCATGTGACCCTTCTCAAAGTCCTTATAAGAGGTCATGTACAACGGCAGGAAGCACCGCCTCCTTTGGGCTATAAAGCCCAAGGTCATGGGTGGAGCGAATGCCACTACATTTCCCCTTTTTGTCTAGATAAGAAGATTCTAACCTTAATGCAAACTATATACAATAAGAATAATTATCAAGTACTGTCTGGGGAAAACAAAGGGTAATAACATAAACAAAAATGGAACTACAACCAACAAGAACAACATCAAGGATTGGGGATTTAGCTCAGTGGATTTAGCGCTTGCAAGGCCCTGGGTTCGATCCTCAGCTCAAAAAAAAAAAATATATCATCAAGCAAGAAAGGCATGCTAAATGTCCAGAAATGTCCAGAATGTGGGTACATGGCAGGTCCTAGGCCTCACCGTTGAACTATTTCCTTTGAACAGAATGAAAAATGGAGGAGTCATAGCCTTCTGTTGTATACCTACTGATAACCACAGCAGGTTCCAACGAATAGTCCCAATCCAGTGGTCACACAGATGGCCCCAATTAAACTCAACCAAACCTTGTGAATCTGGGAGAGGAACACAGTCATGTGGCTGGGTTTAGAACCAATGAGAAGGTGGAACAGAAAGGCAATAAATAAGACAGGACACAGGAAGAAGGTCTCCCTTTCTCAGGGGAAGGACGGTAGCGAGTGGTAAGATAAGGTGGTCTTAGCTCTTGGCTACTTCTCTGATCTCTGGGCTTTTAACTCTTTATTTGGCTCTGTGTTCCTTGTTTAATAAGACCGTTTAGAATTACATCTACAGAACACAGTGCAGAGAGGGGTAGGTGTCAGGAGATAGGAGAGGGTGGGAACGAAGAATAACCAGAGTGCACTTCATACATGTGCGAAACTGTCAAGGAACAAACTCAGCAACAGCAGAAGGTAAATAAATTGTCTAAAGTTACTGAAGGAGTATCTATGGCAACAGCATCTTCTTTAGCACCGAGCAGACAGCCTTAGGAGCCAGAGCAGAAAGACCACTTGGGTGATGCTAATGTCTCAGGTGGGAGGGAAAAGGGATACTTTTCATGGCCCAGACAGCAAGTGGAGTACCAGAAGCCCAACCTGGGGTGTGGGTCATGAGGAGGAAACACATCATGGCCGATTCATTAAAAACCAGTACACAGCATGTTTCATCACGTCCTCAGTTTGGAAAAGGCAGGAAGCTGGGTGGTAGCAGAAGTGAGGGAGCTGTCCTAGAAGGGTTTACGTCCCCTAAATCTGTAAGAAACATACTTCTGAATGCTCACCAGAAGACTTTTGGTCCTTGCGTTCAAAGCTATGTGACTCCAGGAAGTTGATATTTAGCCAGGAATTCAAAGATTGCTTTCTTTATTAGGTAATGCCATAATGTTTGAATTTACTAATGCTTTCGGAATGCTAGTAGCTCTTCAAAATCTAAAATGTGAAATAGTTTTCTTTTCCCATTTGAAACACGAGAGTGGGTTTTTGTTTTGTTTTGTTTTTTGAGTAAAACTGCTAATTCATCTGTATCAACTTTGTGGTAAAATATATATAAAACACTGCCAACAGTGTTACATGTAAAAGGGCTGGAAGTATAGGGGAAAAAAAACTCTTAATATTAGGAAGAACAAGTCATTTTTTTTTTACTTTATTTATTTATTTATTTATTTATTTATTTTTGAGGCAGAGTCTCACCATGTAGCTAGGCCCGCTTAGGACTTACAATGTTGCCCATTCTCAAATCCACTCCTTCCCTTCCTCAGTCTCCCAAGTGCTGGGATTACAGGCATGTGCCACCACGTGTAACCCCTCAAGACATTTAAAACATTTCACACAGTTGAAGAGAGCCCGAAGAATGGCATACTGCTGTGGAGAGAAGGCAAAGGCATCTGCCATTTGGCAAATACTGTCTGCGAATCTCGCCTCTTGTAGGTTGTGCTAATGTTGGGGTCTAATCACCAATAAAATACTTCCTGCTCTTACGGAGTTGATCTTTTGCCAGGTACAGGCAGAAAGTTAAAGGAACGAATGGGTAAAATAATGGCTATGTCATCAGGTCATCTGAGGACATGGAGAAAAGTGACCAGGACAGGGGGTGGGGGGTGGGGGGAGGTAGGGCGTGGTGGAAGGTAGAGGCTGCCTTAGTTTCTATATTGGTTTGTATTTATATGTTTGCATTAGGTTTTTCTGTTTTGCAATTGTCGTGAATCTGACTTGAAGCAAACTTATCATCTTATGTGTCTGCGGGTTTTAAGTATAAAATGGGTCTCACTGGGTTACAGTCAAGGTGTCAGCAGGGTGCATTCTTCTGGAAGGCTCCAGGGCAGGGTGGTGGGGAAATCTATTTCCCTGTTCTTTGCCGCTTCTAGAGGCTGCCCACGTTTCTTGTTGCATGGCCTCACCCCACTTCCGCTTCGTTATCTGACCTTCACCTTCCTTCCATAAGAACCTTTGCAACAGCAACACTCTTGGGCATGTTTAAGTATTCCAGAGTTGTCTCTCCATTTTTTTTCCCTGCCATGTAGCATGACGTATTAACAGGTTTGGGAGGTTAGGATATGAGCATCTTTAGAGGCAAATTATTCTGTCTACCATTGGGGGCAACTGCAAATTTTAATCAGGGTGATCAAGGGTGGATACACTGAGAAGACAACATCTGAGCAAAGACCACAGAAGGCAGGCCAATCGAGAGGACATCTGGAGGAGAGGGTGATAGCTGAAGAAAATGGACTTTGACCTCTGCAAAACCTAAAGCAAAAGGAAGGCTGGCCGTTTGATGAACAAGGAAGAGGCCAAAGTCATAGGGAGAAAGTGTGGAGGGAGCACAGATAGATGGAAGGCCTGGGAGCTGAGCCAGTGGATGGTGAGGCTCGTGAGGTTTATTCTGAATGGGCCATGGAGACAGTGGAAGCATCTGAGAAGTGACATCATCTCACTTCCATTTTTCAAGTTTCATCAGGTGACTGTGCCATTGATCTATGGTAGGTGGGGAAGAGCCTCATGAAGACTGGAGTCGGCACCCTGGCTTGAGGACCTCGGAACTCCAGAAGGGAGATGACAGAAAAAGAGTCTGGCGTGAGCAAGGGCTGAGTCAGCTGACGTAGACAGGGTGGCTGAGTGAGCTCAGCCCTGGGGGCCCCCATGGTGGTGGGAGAGGAGCAGTGTTGAGAGGAGCAGGGGCTGTAGTCAGGCTTCTCTGACCTCCCCCAGCTGCAGCCAAAGAGAGGCAGTCAACGTCCCTAACCTCTACCTTGTCACTCCCTTTTTCCTAACTCTCCACCCCTTGGCTCCATACCTAAAGAAGCCTGACTCAGTCCACTGATGGAGATTGAAAGAGAGTTGGTATTGGTTAAAATATTAAAGCAACTCCACGTAGTTAAAAGGGAGGTTTATTTTGTGGGGTAACTTACAAGTGGAGGGATAGGTTACAGGGTCTGGGAAAGGTGTGTCGCAGTCCAGCAGTGTTCTCTGGAGAACTCTGCTTGGTCTATCTCCAGTGTCCAGGGTCCAGGAACCAAGAGAGCCAACCCATCCGGATCTCGGGTCTGGATCCTCTCTCGGCTCCGCCTTGTAGGCGTGACTGTTACCAAAGCCTAAATGGCTTCCAGATCAAAGTTGGATAGGCTACCACTACTATTGACTATCTCTTTATTACTTTTTAGTCAGATTCTAGCGGGCCTAAGTCCTATCTTGCTTGGCTGGGATCTTTTCCTACATAGATACAGGTCACCCGAGGACCAGATGGTACGGAAGAGCACCATTAGGAGCTTCTGAACATTGGAGAAGAATGCTTGTCCTATAGACTGCCAGGCAATTGATTGAGCCTTGGGTAATTCAGAGCCCTAAAAGGTTTTACATGGAAGGTGTTTGCTTAGTATGGTAGGGTTATGGTAGTTGAAATGCAAGTCATTCTACACTTTCAGGGAGTAAGCAGTGAGAGGACCCATCTTAAATTCACATCCATTATCAACAGACTCAAGCATTATCCTCACCCTTCTCCCCATCCAGCCCCTGCAAATTGGGTCAAAATTTGGCTGGACTAAAACGGTAGACTTCTTTCTCCAGAAAAGGCAGCCACTATGGCCCCAGAGCACCAGGAAATGGGGCTCAAGGAAAAAGAAAAATAATAATAAAATAAACCATAGCTTTCCATCAGGGGAAGGAGAAAGGCAGGCATCTTACCCAGACCTGGGAAGTGCAGCTATCAATTCAGCCTACTGTGCAGAAAGATAGCCACATCTCCAAAGCTACCCTGTAGGGCTGGAGATTGCACCAGAATAGACTTCATTTCCAAATTATGGCAAATTAAAAGTGCCAAAATGAATATTTTTCTAAGTCTTCTCCCAACCAAATTTCAGTTTACAGACCCTGGATTCCAGATATCCAGCATTGACTAACCGGCTTTCAGGGAGGTCAAAGCCACGATTTCACCCACTTCTTGGGTATCAGACACATCCCAATGTCCATAAGCCTCACTGGCAGCACTAAACACATAGGCGCTGGTGGACTATCTTGGTGAGGATGGGCGCTTTAAGAGTTAGTGTATTATCTTGTTTTCTGCAAATGTCGGATGTGAGCAGGCAGTGCATGGAAACCCCATGTTCTCTGAGGTTCCTCCTTCAGCTCCTGCCTCCAGGTTCTTGCCTTGAGCTCTTGCCCTAACTTCCAGTAGAGGTGACCTGTTACCTAGAATTCTAAGATGAAACAAGCCCCTTCCTCCCCAAGCTGGCTCTGGTCAGCCGTGTTTTAGCACAGCAACAGACACCAAATTAGCACGTGGATTTTATATTTTTCTTCCCTAAGATTTTGATCATTGAGAGAATGTTGCTTTTATATTTGGGGAGCATGTCACTAACTTATTGGGATGGTACTAGTTGAATTTCTGTACATCTTACAATTTGGGCCATCCTATGGCCTCAGAAAGATGACACTGGGTGACTGTGGACATCTTGTGGGTTAGGACATAGACAAGGAAGTGTGCTGTGGATATCGCTCTGTATAAATAAAATGCTGATTGGCCAGTAGCCAGGCAGGAAGTAGAGGCAGGACAAGCAGAGAAGAGAATTTGGGGGACAGGAAGGCTGAGAGAGGAGACGCTGCCAGCTGCACTCTCACTTAGCCAAGCTGCTCAAGCGCACCCCTTTAGAGGCATAATCCAAGATAGAACTCCCTGGGCCCCGGAGTGAGCAGAAAGTCCATCTGCTTCTATGGTTCATACTGGGAAACGGATGTGGGGCCAACTGCTTTTTAAAGACAAATGGCACTTTGTATCGGTTGAGAAGGTGATGTCTGAACCAGTGGTTATTTTTCTTAGTTCTCAATTGGCTCTCAATTGACTCAGAATCTACATAGGAAATACTGTTACTATTTATTCAGCACATCCTCGGGGAAAATGGTGTTTTCTCTATTGCAGTAACTAAATTAGCAGAGCAGCTGGAGCAGCTGGCAGACATTTTTTTCACTCTGTCTATCTGCTAGTAAAGGAGTCCTGCCTGAAAACAAGCCAACGCAAAGAAGGCGGTGCCAGGAGTACCCCATCAAACATCTGTATCCAGATGTGTCCGACTTCCGTGAACTTTTCAGCTACAGGAGTCGACACAGTCCCTCTTTTTAAAAACAGGTTTATGTAGTTTTTCATTTTGTGTGTGTGTGTGTGTGTGTGTGTGTGTGTGTGTGTGTGTGTGTATTTGTTCATGTGCATGAGTGCAGGTGACCTCGGAATCCAGAAAGTGTCAGATCCCTTGGAGCTGGAGCTTCCTGATAAGAATACTGGGAACTGAACTTGGGTCCTCAGCAAGCGCTCTGTAACCACCAGGCAATCTCCCCAGCCTGTCACATTTCCTCTTTCACTCATGTGACCTAGAGTTTGATTTAGAGCTTTGCCAATGGAAAGAGATCTGAGCAATGCCATCCTGGGATGAGCTGCTTCTCTTGAATCTCAGTCTTAAAAACATCTACTTTTAAATTTCGCATCTTGCTGAGCGGTGGTGGCGCACGCCTTTAATCCTAGCACTTGGGAGGCAGAGGCAGGCAAATCTCAGTGAGTTCAAGGCCAGCCTGGTCTACAAATCGAGTTTCCAGGACAGCCAGGACTGTTACATAGAGAAACCCTGTATTGAAAAAACAAACAAACAAAACCCCCAAAAATTGCATCTTATTTGCATAAAACAAAAGGAAAGATGCTGTGGAATAGTCCTTTTGAGTGTTGTGTGTGAATATGTATTACTCTCATTGGTTAATAAAAAAGCTGATTGGCCTATATCAAGGCAGAATATGGCTAGGCAGGAAAGCCAAACTGAAAATGCTGGGGGAAGAAGGCAGAGCCAGAGAGACGCGAGTCAGCCACCCAGGAAACAAGACATGCTAAAAGACAGGTAAAGCCACGAGTCACATGACAATACATAGATTAATAGAAATGGGTTAATTTAAATGTAAGAACTAGGTTCGACAATAACAAAGGCACTGAGCACGTTGTGGCCCAGCCAAGGATTTGTAATTAATGTAAGCCTCTATGTGTTTATTTGGGACCAGGCGGTCGGGACAGGAAACATGCATTTACAGAAAGTTGCAAGACATTAACATGAGGTTATAAAATTTAGTTCCAAGGCAGTGGTGGTGCATGCTTTTAATCTCAGCAATCAGAGGCTGAGAGGGAGACAGGCAGATCTCTGTGAGTTCAAGGCCAGCCTGGTCTACAAATCGAGTTCCAGGACAGCCAGGAAGGACTGTTACACAGAGAAACCCTGTCTTGAAAAAAGAAAATCAAAGTTAGTAACATCGGTCTGGAAAAACCAATAGCTCTTTCCAGCTCCACTGTCGTCGAGATGTTCCTGCTACAAACTGGAAGGACAAAGTGTTGGTGTGGCTCAGGGGTAAAATGTTACTTTCCCAAATAATGGAAGAATGATTTGGTAATTAACTATATTATGTCTGCCCTCCCCCGCCCCCTGCCCCAGCTTTTGGTACTATCTTGTTTTATAGTGCCACGACAGACTGCCACAGACTGGTTAATTAACAGATTTATATCTTACAACTCTAGAGCCTGGGCACCCCGAGATCAAGTGAGAGCAGGCAAGGAGTTTCTGGCTGTACCAGCCCACGGCAGGAAGACCAAAACCAGGGAAACAGCAAATGCTCAAGTGGTTCCTCTCTAACCCACTCCCGTAACCATCAGCCCACTTCTGTGATAAGGCATCCATTAATCCATCTATTAGGGGTAGAGTCACCAAAGCCTAGACACCTCCACTGGGCCCTGCTTGTCTATGCATGATGTTAGAATTAGATTTCCAATCCCTACACTGTGGGGGCCACCTATGAACAAGAGCAGTAACCCATTGGTTTTCTTCACGTTTGAATACATATTTGACTTAAGATCTTTCTAAAGGGTTTAACGTTTATGTGCCTGTGGGTGGGTGGGATGTATTTGAGCCATGGTGCACATGGAGCAGTCAGAGGACAGTGGGCCAGGGTCTGCTTTATCCTTCCACCACATCGGTTCCAGAGATTGAACTTAGGCTCCAAGTGCTCTCCCAGCTGGGCCGCCTCACTGGCCCTCTTAACTTAAAAGTCTTTCATGACAATAATTCTAGCAGTTCAGAGTTGCAATTTTCGAAGGAATGGCTCTTTTTTGGGAGGAAGTCGATAGAAAATGAAAAAAAAAAAAAAACTATTTTGAAACGATTAAGTCTGGATCCTTGAAAGAGGTGTTAGAAGAAAAGCTGAATTCATTAGAACTTAGAGACACTTGGGCAGGCATGTTTATGGTCCCTAGCAGAGGAAGAAAATGGAGCAGGAGAAGGAGGAAGAGGAAGAAGAGGAATTGTTTGCAGCAGCAGAGGTACAAGCGGGGTATGGGGGGGGGTGGGAGTGGGGTGGGGGGTCATCACAATGAGCCCACAGAAACAACTAACCAGGCTCATGGGAGCTCCCAGACTCTGGACCGACAACCAGGAGCCTGCACGGGACTGACCTAGACCCTCACCTATGTGTGACAGTTGTGTAGCTTGGTCTATTTGTGAGACTCCTAGCTGTGGGATGAGGGCCAGTCCCTCATGCTTGGGCTGGCTTTTGGGAACCTGTTCCTCACACTGGGTTGCCTCACCTAGCCTCAACACAAAGGGAGGAGCTTAGTCCCACCTCAGCTTGGTACGCCATGCTTTGTTGAGACCCATGGGAGGCCTGCCCCCTTCTGAACAGAGACAGAAAAGGAGTGGATGGAGGGTGGGAAGCAGAGAGGAGAGAGGAGTGGAGGGAACGGAAGGAGAGGAGGGAGGGGGAAAGTGTGGTCGGAATGTATAATAAGTGAAAATTTTTAATTAATAAAAATTAAAAAAAAAACCTTAATTCACATTGTCTTGTTAGCACTGGGCAGACTCCAAACATATCTGTCATTGCCAAATCATTTCCTGAAGATTCCCTCTCATCAAGACTCAGTTGAACCCTGAAACAAGTCCTGTGGGGCAAAAGAGTCATGTGGACTGAAGTGGGGGGGGGGGGGGGGGGGGAGCGGGACTCTAAGACGATTCTTCACTGAGGTCAGAGCCACCAGCCCCCATCCCTGAAATAGGATGCCCACTGTGTATATGATGTGGCCCTCACAAGGCAAGACGACAAAAGAATTTAAGAGAGCAACAGGAAACCTAAACACAGATGACTCACTTATCTGTGAAATTGGCTGCTTAATGGCTGGGGTGTCTAGACTAAGTCCATAGGTAATCACGCATGGGAACAGCCGCAATTTCGAAATGTCATAGAAACGAGCTACTTGTGTCTGGATTTAGGATGAGAAACCAAGTGTAACGTAGATACCTCTAAGAGTCTGTATTTCTTTATTTGCTTTTGTTGGTTTTCTTGTTCTTTTTTTTTTTTTTTAAGTGCAGTGGGTTCTTTAAGGTGTTTATCCCACTGCTGAGACAGCCTCTGAAAGTCCCCGGCTAACTAAATGGTGTCCCTTCACTGATTTTAGACAGCTTTTCACGGTCTTCTCCCAGGCCTGTGTATACAGACAGAATTCTTTCACAGGGACATTGCCATCTCAATCTCAAAGCAGATGAAATGGAAAGTTAATATGAGCTAAGAAGAAATTCATCTTTACTCCTTATCAAAGTCACAGGGGGCAAGGCAAATCCAGCTAAAACAGGAAAGGAGCCAAATCAAGTGACATCATTTATTCCGGAGAAAGAGTGTAGCTAATTTGTCCTTGACCCCTGCCTATCAAATGTTGGCTGATGTAAAGCTTTAGGTTTTTGCCTTAAGATTTCGGTTCCTTCATGAGTTAGTTACTTTTCTGTTATTAAGAGAAAACATTCTGTCTAAAAGCAACCTGAGGGGGAGAGTGTGTCAGCTTACAGGTCCATCTCTACGGGAAACAAGGGAAGGCGCTCATACAGGAACCTGGAAGCAGGAACTGAAGCAGAGACCATAAGGAGTGCTGCTCACTGGCTTTTTTCCAGCTAGCTTTTTGATGCAGACCAGGGCACCTGTTTCGGGATGTGCTGCCTATGGTTGGCTGGGCCCACTAGATCAATTATCAGTCAAGAAAATGTCCCGTGTCATGGCTACAAGCCAGTCTGATGGAGGCAGTTCTTCAGCTGAGGCGCCTTCTTTCTAGATGTATCAACTTGACAATCAAGATTAGCCAGCACACTAGAAGACACCGAAAAACATTTTTATTAACTACCCAAGTGAGACAAGGGCAAGTAACAGGCCTCAACATGTAGAGGATTTTGCTGCCAAGGTTGACAATCTGAGATCCATTCCTGGAACCCACACGGTGGAAGCCAGTAACAGAAACCAACAGAGTACCAGGGTCCCTCCCTCCCCCACGCAAATGTATCTCCTACTTAAAACCCACCATGACTGCCCATTGCCTTTAGCATTGTCAAGTCAATTCAACAAGGCATCTTTGACCTTGGATGACCTTGAATGTGTTCCTTATACCAGCTTTCTCTTTCCCACCCACCACTATCACCCAATCCTTTCTAATATGACTTCTTTCTACCTCCTCAGCATCCACCCCAACTCCCATGCCAAGTGCTCTCTTAAATGCTAAGCTGGAGTTTCCTAACTGGCTTGTCAAAGCACCAAGACCTTTGAGATGGCTGGAGGTACGGCTAGTCAGTAAACCCAAGTTAGCAATGACAACAGAAATATGAAGGAGTGTGGTGATGTATTGCGTGCCCAATATATTGTACACCCTAATAAAGTTTATTGGCGGATCAGAGGAAAAAGCCAGCCATTATAGTAAACATAGAGGTCAAGCAATGGTAGCACATGCCTTTAATCTTATCACTCAGAAGGCAGAGATCCATCTGGATTGATGAGATTCAAGGCCACAATGGGAACAAAGCCATGTGTGGTGGTACATACCTTTACTCACCATAAAGGTCTGGAGGTCTGTACAGACAAACAGGAAGTGACAGAGCTGGGCAGGAAGAGGAAGTGACGTAGCTGGGTAGAGAGAGGAAATGAGATGGCAGAACAGAAAGGCATATAGGTGTGGGTAGATAGGAAGCAGGTCTCTTTGGAGACTGAGGTGTTGGTGAGGTGAGGTTGGCTATGGCTTTTCCTATTCCTCTGATTTCTCGGTTTCACCCCAATATCTGACTCCGGGTATTTTATTAATAAGACTGTTAGCAATTTCTCTTACAAAGGAGTGCTGTTCTTGTCAAGGCATGCTCACCTGCAAAGCCGTCTGCCTCTCCTCCACACCTGGCCCTTCATTCAAGACATCTACCCTACCCAGAATTCCCTTCTCAGATCTTTGCCTGCTTACTGGTCGAGACTCAAATCTTGACCAGTTAGTTCTTCCAGGTCCTGGAATCAAGGAGGTCTCCTGTGACTTCCCCGATTTGGTTAATGCACCCAGCCCCACATATGTCATTACATCTTTTGAAACATCTGTGGGCTTTCCAATCATTCTCCATGATACCCATCTCCTCCTGTATATACCAAGTGGAGTGGCTACTCCAGCTACCTCACCCCTGAGTCTCCAGTGGTGAGAACAGTACTGGCATATAATGAATATTCAGCACATTTTTGTGGCTGAGTAATTCTTGGCAAGCATGAACTCCCAGATTTAGATAAATAAAAATAACGCTTATTATAGGTATGTGTTCCTTTTTAAAAGAAATATAAGTAAAATCCCTTCTTTTTCGGAAATAAAGTGAAACATTGAAAACAAAAATCAGTAATTCAGAAAAAAAATGGCTCAGATCACAATGCGATTGTTAATAGCATTCATGGTGGCACTGGGCACCATGGGCAACACTGGGCAGCACTCGGAGGCTGAGGCAGGAGGATCAAGAGCTTGAGATCAGAAAGAGAGAGAGACAGACAGACAGTCTGACTGACTGACTTCCTGATTTTTCCTCTTATTAGGGTTCATGTTCTGTAGGGAGAGTAGGATATCTTCCCCCAGAAATCTCTCAGAACAGCTGAATCAAAGGCAGGCTTTGAGTGGCGTCCAGTGCTGACCCGGCCCACTACTGGGGTCCCCACGTGCTTATGTCATAGCCTGCTGATCACATACTAGGGGGGCTGCAACTATGGAGACTTTTATTATCTGTCATGTGTCTATTCTGTGCTTTGATGTAAAATTGCACCAAAAATGACAAAAGGAAAAGTTTTAAAAATATGCCTGGGTAACAAAAGAATTATTTTTATTGCATTTTTTTTTTTTTTTTTGAAATGTCTAGCTCTCTTCCTGGGTTTTTCTCCAGTGACTCCATACAACTTGCAGATGTAACTACAGAGAAGGGAATCGCTTCTGTTGGGAAACATGAGGAGGCAAATGTATCAGCCCTGTGTAATTCTAATTTCTTGTTCCATGCATCATGTGACATTTTTGATTATAAACTGATGGCAGGCGAGCCTTGGTATGAAAACTTCCCTATTATGTAATTCGGACGTGGTGTTCATAACCGTTTGCCAGATGGAAACTCTGAGGCTCTCACTGGAGAGTGAACTATTTGGTCTATTTTGTGTAAATCTTCAAAGCATAGATTAAAAGCAGAGGATATGCTTTATGGTTTCAAGATCTAAAAGCCATGGCCACACTCTGTAAATCTGCCTGTAGTGTGAAGGGTAGCTTATTCGGTCGGCCAGCCCAACCTATCCAGTCTCTTGCGCTGTTTCACTCTGAGATAACTGAGCTAAAGAAAAATGTACCCTGAAATGAGTATCCCCATCTAAATATGTGGTCTCGAACCCTGAGGCCAGACGCGGTTTATTTTAGTGTCTGTTTGCGGTGCCCTCTGTGGTACATCATGTTGAAAGTTTTCTCATTCAGAAAATATTTCAATCTTTCATGGTTTTGCAGGGCCTATATGAAAAAGGACTTGGTACACATAGAAATGATCTCTCGGATAGCACTTGAAATGTATTTATTTTCTTTTCATATTGCCTGAATAATTTATGTGGTATGTTTTGCTAGTTATCGAGAGGAGGAACTTAGAAATCTATTTTTTTTTTTGAGTTCAGAAAGCTTCTCTTTTTTCATAAATATCAAGCCAGCACTCAGAATGTCTTTAGGAACAGCACAGTAAAATAAAAGATAGATAGTTAACATATAAATAGAAAGATCCACACTTACACTATTTCCCTAGATCTTAGGGAACTGAAATGGAAAAATGGCAAAAGCTCTAACAGGAGAATATTCCCACTGACCAAGAATGCATGAATTATTTCTACCCTTGTATACTAGCAGGGGAAACCAGGATGCATTTTTTAGACATAGAAAGTAAGAAGCGATTTCAAAGTAGCTCATGTGATAGTGGTGGTGTGGAATAGGAAGGATTTACACTTCCATCTCTTCCTCCCCACACCATCTCCCAGTGAGTGCTGGGATATCTTTCTGCAGGTCTGAGCATGTTCTCCAGGCTAACAAAAGCCTCAAAGCCTGCTTTATATCTAGGGCATAGTTAAAAACTCTCAATTCTCATCTTCTGGAGTAAACACTCAAGTGTTTGTAGGTGAATTGAGACAAGCATGTGTATGATGTGGGGTTTTGTTCCATTTTTCTTGCAGTGCTGGAGATCAAAGATGTGGCCTTGCTAGGCAAGTGTGCGATATCACTCGTCTGATGATATTACAGCCAGAGTTGCTTTCAAATAATCTGGGGGCTGGGGAGGGGAGGGAAGGATGGAGGAGGTGGGCATAGATGGAAGAAGGTCAGACATGCATTGATCATCATATGAGAAAAGGGACAGCTCCATAGGATTATTGAGTTTTTTCCTCTCTGCTTTTTGTGTTTTACAAAGTTAAGAAAACAAAACGGAACAACTCTTTAACACTTAAAATCTGCTATAATGCCATGCCTATGTGCAAACTGACAGCACTAATTGGATTCGGTCGGTTTAAAAATAAAAGAGTCAATCAACAAAAAGAGGCTATGAGCCGGGCCGTGGTGGCACACGCCTTTAATCCCAGCACTAGGAGGCAGAGCCAGGCGGATCTCTGTGAGTTCGAGGCCAGCCTGGGCTACCAAGTGAGTTCCAGGAAAGGCGCAAAGCTACACAGAGAAACCCTGTCTCGAAAAACCAAAAAAAAAAAAAAAAAAAAAAGAAAAAGAAAAGAAAAGAAAAGAAAGAACGAAGACTATGAAATTGGAAGGGAAATGTGATGGGAGTTCTAGGGGTGGGCTAGAGAGGGAGGGAGGGGGAGGTGTGGATATGATCAAGATACACTGTATACATATATGACATTTTCAAAGAACAAGTAACAACTGAAATGAATGAAAATACCAATAACACTTGTAGCTGGCATGGTGGCGCATACTTGTATTCCTGTCATACAGAAGGCAAAAGCATCTCAAGCATCTCAGGATGAGGGATGGCTGGAGCCGTGCGATGACATCCTGTTCCCAGAAGAGTGGAGGAAAGGCCATATAGCTTGGATTTGATAATTTATCTTCCAACTTTATGTCAGCCTTTCAAGCACTCCAAGTCCCATGCAGACTCCATCCTTGAGTTTATCTTTTCTGAACTTAGTGCTGCTGTTCAAGCTGTTCTTCCCTAATGGAATCGTATGCCTTCCCTTGGTGGACCCTGCTGGGTGCCATTTTCCGAGTCTGATTTCACTGTTCTGTGCAATAATGGCTTTGGGTTGAATAACTTCCCAGACCCCTGCCAGCCTATAATTATTGAGGCCAACTTGGCCGCTTCTTTCTAAAGACAAAGATCTCCTTGCCAATAAAGTCTGCGAGTCAGAGAGCTTGACTACAGTCTTTGTTTTAAGATTGATAAGGGCCTGCAGTATCGAATTGTTTGTGGAGTTCTGTTAAAATTAGGCCCCACCCTTTTTATATTTCACTATTCGTGGCTTCTTGGAAGCTTGTCATGTCAAATCTAAATTGATCTAAATGATGTGTAAGGCCACTTAGCAACTTTTCCCGGGAAAAGTGTGCCTTGGGGAGACTTAGAAACTGAGAACAGATTTGGGACTGATAGAAGGAATTTGGCATTGTGAGGAGAAATGTTTTTGGCTCTCCATACCTCCCGAACACTCTTCTCTGTTGTTTCAAATGACGTACAGTAAATATTTTTGTTGCCTGGATTTCCGTTATTAAATGTTAACTGAAGTTATTTGAAAGACAGAGAAATCTTTAGGAAACCACTGGATTTGACAAGCGGAACTTTTTCTCCCTTTTAAAAACAAATGCTCTTATTCCCTGATGCTAAAAGTCAGGTATATTAAGAAACTTGATGTAGGTGACTCTTGGTCTGCACCCCTGTCCCTCCTTGCCCGCTCACCATGGGAAGCCCCAACAATAGACACGCTGCACCCCGTGAGCCCCTGATGCTAAATACAGTTGTTTGGATCAGGGGCATGATTCTCACAGCTTACATAAAAATCAATTAATCTGATGGCTAAAGTTGAGATTAAACCCGAGGCTCTGTGGACTGACTTCATTAGAACTCTCTTCGTTGACAACAGAAATGCAAACTCAATTATGCTTGAACCAAATATAATAATTTGTGAAGTCATTAAGTTAGAAGTCCAGAGAATGATGTTTCCAGCCGGCTGGGCATAGAACTCAGAGGACATAGGCGGACCTGAGAATTTCTCTCTAGTTTCCTGTTGATTTTTGTCTAGACTGTTTTCATTCTTAGGGTGGGCTCCTTTCACACAGAGGCAAGGTATCTCCCAGTACCTCATCCCTATGTTATTTCATTACAGCAACCCCACATGGGTGTCAAATTATTTTTTAAATTTCAGAAAAATCCCCAGGAAATACTTTCACTGGCCTCGTTTGGATTTGAGCCCGCGTGTGATCTAATGATAAGAACTAGGGAATTACAACATTCTGATGGTCCAGTCTGAACCAAAATCCCACTCTTCTCTATTGGTGGAAGTATTAAGGCAACTCCACGTAATTAAAAGAGAGGTTTATTTGGGGGTTTTACTTACAAGTAAAGGAATAGGTTACAGGGTCCAGGAGAGGTGAAGTGCAGTCCATTGGTGTTCTCTGGAAAACTTTGCTCTGTCTACCCTTCAACATCCAGGATCACCAGGAACCAAGAGAGCTGGCACATCCAGATCTCAGGTCTTAAGGGCTCCCATCTCAGCCCCACCACAGGGACAGGCCATAGGTAGGCATGACAGTTACCGGAAGCCTCAATGGGGGTAGTACTTACAGGTCAATGCTGGAACAGCTGCCCACTACACTTCCCTTAGGTCAATGATGTCTGAGCTTATGTCCTGAAAGAGAAGAATGACCAATCTTTACAGGGAAACTATGATGTTCCTTCTCAGTAACAGGCCATATACTAGAAAGGGGAGGTTGTAGATGTAGCCGTCTTATTAAATAAGAAACATAGAGCCAATACAAAGATGAGAGCCCGAGAGGTCAGAGCCAAGAGCTAAAAACCTTACCGTTCACTGCTGCTGCTGTCCTCTTCAGCCAAGAGACCTACTTCCTGTGTATCTGTCTTTATATAGACTTTTTGTTCTGTCTTCTTATTGGTTGAAAACCCAACCACATGACCTCTTCATCACTGCCTATCTATACAGACCTCCAGGTCTTCTGTGGTTGGTATTGAGATTAAAGGTGTGTGTCTCCATGTTGGCTGTATCCTTGAACACACAGAGATCTGCCTAGCTCTGCCTCCTAAGTTCTGGGATTAAAGGCATGTACCACCACCACCCAGCTTCTGCTATGGCTTGCTATTAGCCCTGACCTCCAGGCAACTTTATTTATTAACATACAAATAAAATCACATTTCAGTACAAATAAAATATCACCATAGGAGGTGATAGCTAATTGGTTAGTAGTTGACTACATTTTTTAGTTCTTTTTTTTTTTTTCAAGTGATTGAACCCAGGCCTGTGCTTAGAATGCTAGACAAACATTCTACTGCTAAGCTATATCCCTAGCCTGTTATTTGTTAATGAATCTCCTATCTAAGGCTAGACACTTGGATAATTCTCCTTATAGAAGGAATATATGCAGCAGAGACTCTAGCAGAATGGACTCATGGGGAGAGGGAGAGCCATAAACTGCCTTTGTCTAAATGACTGTGGTTCTCTCCCACTCATTTGACTGAATGTGATGCCTCATTCTTTAGCTGTTATTCTTTTTAGCTTGGATTATGCTGAAAGGAAATGGCTAAGGCATCTGGACCACCGATGATGAGAAAAAGTGTAAGAATCAATCTTGCTTGTCAACCTGACTGGTTTGAAGAATTCCTAATAACACATACCTCTGGGGTCTCTGTGATGGTGTTTTCAGAGATAATCAGATCTTTAGGGTTATGATCCCTTAATCCACTCATAATATGGTGGCATGGATGAAGAAAGTAGGCCACAAGGAGAGTGTTCTCAGGGGCTATAGCTTGCCCTCACTCCTTTTCCTTTTCTTCCTGGCTGCCATTATGTGAACTGCCTTGATCCGATGAGTCCTCCCTTGACTCTGATGAAATGGATCCTAAGAAGACTTAAGTCCAAATGAATTATTTCTCCCATAAGTTATTTGAGTTGGGTATTTTGGTCACAGTGAAGGAAAGCTAATTAATCCAAAAAGTACGTGCAAGGATCCTCCTTACTTTCTACAAATGTCCAAAACCATTGCCTATCAGGTTCCTGGAGGGAGCCTCGTGCTTCAGACAAGCCTGCTCGCATGCTCATCCCCCACAGCTTCGGGTGCAGTGTGGCTTGTCCAGGGCTTTGCTCATTTTCTTGTGTTTGAAAGGATGGAACTCTACAAACCCAGTGTCCGGCAAAGGGAAGAACACATAGATTGTCATTCTCCATTTAAATAAATAAACAGATGTAATCGGCATCTCATGCCAGCAAAATAAAAGTGTTTTATTGTTGAATGTGATAGCGTTTAGGATAAAGACCCTGGGCTTCCCTGCTCCTAACAATCAATTTGACTTGATCCAACTGAAGCCTTGTCTCTTCTATAAACCCTTGATTCAGCACTCTGTATCAGTTGCTTCCATTTCCCCCATCTCCCATCTTTTGTTTTTCTCCAGAAATATCACTTCATTTATTGAATCATTACTATGCACCTACAGGGTTAAATGTTTTTCATGAATTATCTTATTCATTGAACTCATCAAGTCAGGTCATTAAAGGTGCTGGTAAGAAACTTTAACCAATGTCATATAACTAATAAATAAATGTAACTTTGAACCCCTGTGTGATTCTTGAGCCCATGCTCTTGACCTTCTTGGTACACAGTCTCTCGTGGCAGTTTTGATTATGCTTTAGTGTGTAGAAAAAGCTCTTCTGTAGATGTAACTAAGGCTGTTATTCGTCGATTGACTGAGTTCATTACAAAGCTGATGTATGGTTGAGCCAATATTATTACATGATCCCTTTAAAAGTAAAGGCCTCGCTAAGGTTGGTGGGCAAGGAAAAGTCAAAGGCATTCAGAACACAAAGGTTTTGCATACCATTTCTGCTCAAAGATGGAAGTGACCACATACAAAAGGCCTGAGAGCATCTTCTAGCTTCTCTGAACAAACTTGGATAGCAAGCAGAAGAAGCTGAGCTCTGCCTACAATCTGAAAGAGCTAAGAGTTAGAGACTTCTCCAGAACCCAGGCCTGCCTAGACCTCAACCTTCCATGACCCTAATCAGAAAACTCAGTCAAGCCTACCCAGACCTCTGACCTATTGAAGTAAGAGTGCTGTCTTAGTTGTTAAATTTGTAGCGATTTGTCATACAGCAATAGAAAATTGATATCAGCCTTCTGTTGTTGAAGTTAGGCTAAGTCACAGGAAATGGCTAATGTCTACTGCTACGGTTGGTAAAAATAACTGCTTCTTTAGGTTCCGTGTGATACTACCTGGGGGTGTCCAATCTAATATTGTTTGCTTAATGCATTCTCATAGACATGACATCTCAGGAAGACACTGGAAATGTGTGTGAACGACTCAATCTAGTGTCCTTTACTCCCAAGAATGTACACACCAAAAAACTGACAGTTCATCCATCACAGAGCAGAGAGAATGTCCTCTGCCCCTGATCCTGTTGCCTATTATAGTTTGGGTCTGTGCGCAAGGGTGACTTGATCATGTCTGAGGTCAGAAACATAGTTGTTTCCAGTACAGTATTTTTTTTTACAGTAATAAGTAAACATTAAAATTTACAGTGTTGGTCCTTGGAGTATATAAGGTTAACATTTAGTTGTACAAAATCTTAGGTTGGATTTTGCTTTAGTATCACCACTAGAGAGAAAAGATAATTTTCAGTTTAAACTGTAGATCAGGATTTTAAATTTCTTTATTGTCAAACTAAAAGAGCAGTTGGATGGAAGGAAGAAAGGGAGGAAGGAAGGAAGGAAGGAAGGAAGGAAGGAAGGAAGGAAGGAAGGAAGGAAGGAAGGAAAGAGAAAGAAGAAAGAGAGTGAATGAGTAGCTGAGAAGATTCAGAAAGCTCTCATGCAAAGAAAGCATGACTTAGCTGGAGAGGTGGGAATTTAAGCCATCTTTTCAAAACAGCTCACTCTAAGCCTGTTTCAACTAAAGAATGGAGGTGTGGTGATGCACTGTGCTAATTTCACCACCTGGGAGGCAGAGACAGGCAGATTTCCGAATTCAAGGCCAGGCCAGTTTATTTAGCAAATTCCAGGCCAGCTAAGCCAATATGGTGAGACCCTGTTTAAAAAAAAAAGCAAAAACAAAAACTCCAACCAAACAAAAAGAATAATTCTCATTGACATAAACGCTCAGTTATTCAAGAACCCAGAAGTTGTGCTTGTTTTCTTTACAACACTTTCGAAGAAATGTTTGTTTGTTTTAATTTAACCCTTACAATGAAGATCAAAAGTCACAAAAGATGAGCTCAATACAAGTAGGTGCATGCTTTGATCCCTCGGATGCCGCTCGAGGCAGTCAACACCAAATAGCTCCTCCTAGTTGTCATGGAGGGAATGCCACTATCAAATCAAGACTTTCTGAGTCGAACTGAAAGATGTTAAGAGCCAGCCATGTGTTCTGACCCCTGTAGCCTGAAGGACTGTGCATGAAGGTTGCTCCATCCATGCAGACACCCAGAAGCTTTGGTTGACTTATAAGTTATGGCCAGTTCACTGTATCCCATCAACTTAGCACGTACTCACCATCACCTTTCCTTATTAATACTAGAGTCTGTTCTTGGAGCAACTTTTGTTCCCAGGTTTCCTTCAGGAAGTTTTAGAATCATCCAAACCCTTCTATCAACTAAATTTCAACCATCTGTTGTACTGTTTAAAGAACAACTAGAGTCGGGCGGCGGTGGTTCATGCCTTTAATCCCAGCACTCCCAGGAGGCAGAGCCAGGTGGATCTCTGTGAGTTCGAGGCCAGCCTGGGCTAAAGAGTGAGTTCCAGGAAAGGCACCAAAACTACACAGAAAAACCCTGTCTCAAAAACAAAAACAAAAACCAACTAGCAAAGGAATACTAACATGATATTCAGAATACAAGCACAGATCTTTTAGAAATACGTATAGAAAACGTTGTCAATACTTTACTTTGTAATAACTTATTCCAAGTATTTCCCTTCCTTTCCAATATACCTTAAATGATCTTTGTTTCTATCAGAAGCAGAGCCATGCTGCATAGTTTTAGTTTGTTCTATTAACGAAAAAGACAAAGGAAATACTTTCAAAAAAGTTCCCTTCATTAAGAGATTCAGTTCCTATTACAGAATATTAGATTTGGAAGTGACATAGAGGTCAGCCAGTATAACCCAAGCATGGATGTGCTCAAATGCTTTTACAGATTTTGTTTAACCTTGATAGTACATATCAGTCTAAATAGCTCTTACCATTAGAAACCTCAACCTTACAATGAAATGAAATGTACATTTCTATAATTGCTATCTACCATCAGGGAAGTCAAACTGCACTGAAGAGCATAAATATTTTATTCTTATCTTGCCAGTTATTATTTAGTTATAGATCCTTAGCCACTGAAAATCCTCACTGAGGCTTCTCATTCCATACAATTACATTCGACATTGCTCATCAGTTTGGATGTCCACGGAAGCAATCCTTACAGGCAGGATTTTGATTCCCGGGTGTTCTCAGTAGCTGTAGTGAAGGCTAACAACAATGGCCAGCTTGACAGGATCTAGAATTTTGTAGGAGCCGAGCCTCTGAGGATGCCTGGGAGAGATTACCTAACTTGAGTTATTTGAGGTGGGAAGGCTCGCCCTGTATGTGGGTGAAACCATCCCATGGGTTAGAGTCCCAGACTGCATCTGAAGAAAGTGCAAGCGTTCATCTCCCTCTGCTTCCTGCCTGTTGATGCACGGAACAGCGGCATCAACAGGCAGGCCGCAAGATCCTGTTGCCATGACTTCCCCTCCATGATAGACGATACCTTGAAACTGTGAGGCAAAAAAAAAGAAATCCTTCCTTAAATTTCCTTTGCCAGGGTATTTTGTCACAACAACAAGACAAATAACCAATAGAGTTGCTTCTAAAGTTCCTTCTAAGACCGTTCACATGGACTCGGATTACAGAAATGAGTTACACTTCCTTGGAAGTATTTTTTTTTCATTCCTCCAAATATAAATGTTAAAAACTAAAATGTCAGAGTAAGCAACAGTAATATTAGCACGGTAATACTGGAGGTAAATGTTAAACACATGCACACCGTCTTTGCAAAGAGCATTTGCAGATGTAAAACCAAGAGCGGTTTTGTTCTAGGGAAATCTAGTTGAAAAGTTACATTAAATGGCTTTACGTGACATATCTTGGCATTTTCCTTTTTTAATTTGCAAAAATGTATTTCTGGAGAATACAGCTAGCAGTGGTTATGACTGTACACTTAGATCCTCTTTCCCTTGCTTCTGGTGATTTTCTGGGAGCATGGTCTTGTACATCTCCTGGGTCATTTTCTTGTATAATCTGGTCTCTGGGAGAGTGAAGAAACTTACTGGGTTTATAAATTTAGAAAGAACTATCAAACAAGACTGCTCAGTTACGCTTTCTTTTTTTTCCCACCTAGGCAGGGGGACTTGTTCACTGGGATCTTTGCTGTCTTTCAGTTCATCCACGAAGTCGGCCTTGCAAGAATGGCCACATGCTCTGTGGGGCCACGACTGCCCAACAAAGCATGCAACAGGCAGATGGGACTCCCTAGGTCATGCCCACCAACCTGACTTGCTTTATTCCCTCAGGAGTCACTTTCTCTGCCTTGGCCCATCCTTCCTCCTCTTGGAACTCAGCCCAGTATGTGCTATTTTAGGTGGTACATCCTTCAACTCCACGGATACCAAAGTGGGAAAACACTGGAAATATTTTTCATTTACAAAGGTGTGGGGTAGGATGGGGGAAATCAAAGCCCTTTCTTCTTGCTAAAGATAAAAATTTCAGTTAGAAACAAAATAAATTTAGGATATAAACCATATTCCTTGCTAAGGTATATGCTCCAACATTCCACTTATGTGCAAAATGTGCACATGAGTGTTTAGCAAGAATAAATGAACTGTCATTCTATTTTTGAGCATTTAAAAAAACAAAGATAGGAATTATAGTGGATAAGAGTTGGGGTGGTTGTTTTTTGACTCTAGACCTTTGGTTTTTTTGAGCCAGCTACATCCTGGCTATCCTGGAACTCCTTATGTAGACCACGTTGACCTCTAACTCCCAGAGTTCAGCCTGCCTTTGCCTCTTTAGTACTGTGATTAAAGGCATGTGCCACCAAAAAGCTCTCCTGAGTCCTTTTCAAGTTGTGTAAATTTTGAGCCCAAGAAGTAAGAAATAATTTCACTCAGCACATTTGGATTATAGATATAAAGATGGAGGCATAAAGATTTAAACATAACCAGGTCAACACTGACATATCCCAGCAAACATGAAATCAGAGTGCCAATTATATAGGAATATCAGCTGATGGATGTTACCTAACCCCAAACGACAGTGCCATTGAGCATCTCTGTAGTTTCCTACTGGTGTAGGTAGAACAAATGTAATTCCATCCAGCTTTGACCAAAACAAGTGGCCAAGTTTTCAATAAGGATTTTTGCTACAGTTGTAAAGTGAAACAAGAATATTAATAAGCAAAGTGCTTCCTGCCAGGTCTTCCTAAACCAGATCACACATCCTCAGCATTTGATGGTGATTACATCCAAAAATGTTCCCAAACGTTGGGTTAATTTTCAGCTCCCTAACATTTTCCTCTTAGAATAACAAAGCAACTTAGACTTAACTGTACAATGTTTGGGCATCTAAAAATGAGAATAAAATGAGAATTATACAAGTTATATGCAACAATGGACTTCTTAAGACAGTTTCTTTTATTGTCAGTATTTTTCTAAGCTTGAGGGAATGCCACAAATATTTGTGCATTATACATGTTTTAACGTTTATTTATTTTATTTGTGAGGAAGTGTGGAGTGGTGGGGGGTGGAGAAGGGGGGAAGGCATGTGCCATGATGCTCATGTAGAAATCAGAGAACAACTTCTGGCAGTCTACTGGAGGTTGGGGGAGGTGGGAGGGTTTTGTACCATGATGCTCATGTGGAGGTCAGAGAACTACTTTTGGAAATCTATTCTCTCCTTCCACCATGTGGGTCCCAGGGATTGAACTCCAGTCTTCAGACTTGACAGCTAAAGTACCTTTACCCACTGAGCCATCTTGCAGTCCCCGCTGTCAATATTAGTGACATCCTTAACCCAGTCTGCAGCAAAGCACTTGCGTTTCATCAAAAATGGCGCCCAATCTGCTCACAACTTCATCTTTGTCTTAAAAACAAACAGTATTTGCCGTTTCCGCTCACATTGCATTATGTGCTGAGGGCCTTTGACCCTTACGGCCTTCTTTCACGTTGGCACCTCTGAAAGGGTCCTTTGAATTTTGCTGCCTAGGCAAAAATGTCTAAGACCGAAGCAGTACGTGAGAAAACATAAAAGTGAATCATGGAAGCTGACATACCATTTGGGAATATGGAAAACAAAACAAAAACAAAACAAAACTGAGCATTCGAAGTCAAAGCAGAAGCAGACTAGAGTCTGGGACTGAGGACACCCTTTTGTGTGACTGGAGCCTCAGGAATTGTCACCTCTGGCTTATTGAAGCATCATCATCATCATCATCATCTCCTCTCAAAAGAGAAGTTTATTGACAACTTTTCAACCTGGCATTATGCTTGGAAGAAGTATACCAGAGAAATGGAATGTTGAGTCCCACCCTGAGGGATTTCTTCCTTAGTGGGTGAGACAAAACCAAGAATCCGAAGCGACCAGACGACACACATGGCATCAGATCTCTTCAGCAAACATCATGGGCTCATCTGCCACAGTAACCTGAACTCTGCTCTCTCTATATCTATATCTGTCTATATCTATATCTATATCTATATCTATATCTATATCTATATCTATATCTATATCTATATCTATATCTATATCTATATCTATATCTATATCTATATCATCTATATATGAAGCAGATTGGTGATACCCAGTGAGAGCCCCAAACATGGTGAGCCAGCACCTGCCTGTTCCCAGAGCCAAGTGATTCATTCATCAGCAGTCAGTTAGGAAGTACCAATGTGTCTATCCTAATTGTACTTGATTTTAATTATGTAACTCAGGTCAATATTTTCGAACCTTTGAAGTAGAAGTGTGAAAATGAGTATTTTATATGAAAGTCGTTTTGAATTCCTTTAGGAAAATAATAAATCTTTGACACTTAAAATATTACTGTTGAATCACGTCTTGGCAAGGCAACTAAAACAGAAGGGGAAAAAGTACTATCCAAATCTGAAAGGACATTTCACTTTGGTGTTCTACACCAAAGGTCAGCAAGCTGTTCCTAAATGGACATAGCAAATATTTTCAGATTCATGACCAATATGTCAACATGGATTCTGTCACAACTCTCAACTGTGCCACGAGAGCACAGAAGCCTTTAAATAAAACATTAACAACTTACGTGCACGCCGACTGCACACTCTGAGACTGAAGCAGAAGAAGCATGAGTCTGAGGTCCCAGAGATCCTGGGAAGGGAGAGGGAGGGGGAGGGGGAAGGGGAGGGAGAGAGAGAGGAGAGAGAGACTGTATTCATTTATAGGCGTGGGGGTGATGACTCCGTGGTAAAGCACTTTTCACACATATGTGAGGACTGGAGTTCTGAAGGGCAGACCTCACACAAAAGCTGGGTGGTAGCCTGCCTGCCGTTTGGGCATTCAGAAAGTGAAGGCAAGGGATCTCCAGGACAAACCGGCTGACTAGACTGAACATATCAGTGAGCTTTGGGTCCAATCAAGAGACCCTGCTGCTGTGGGATGTTCTGTATGTTAAATGTGTTGCTCTAATTGGTTAATAAATAAAACACTGATTGGCCAGTAGCCAGACAGGAAGTATAGGCGGGACAAAGAGAGAGGAGATTTCTGGGAAGTGGAAGGCTGAGGCAGAGATGCTGCCAGACGCTGCCATGACAAACAAGATGTAAGGTACCAGAAGGCCACGAGCCATGTGGCAACTTGTAGACTAATAGATATGGTTAATTTAAGATAAAAGAATTAGATAACAAGAAGCCTGCCACGGCCCTACAGTTTATAAGTAATATAAGTCTCTGTGTATTTACTTGGTTGGGTCTGAGCAGCTGCAGGACTGGAGGGTGAGAGAGATTTGTCCTGACCGTGGGCCAGGCAGGACCAGAAAAACTCTAGCTACACCCTGCCTCAATGAAAAAGGTTGAGAGTAGTTGAGAAAGACCCCCAACATCAGTCTCAGGTCTCTACATCTGTGTACACACACATGCACAATACACAAACACACACACACACACACACACACACACACACACACACACACCATAGACACTTGCAAAAAAAAAAAAACCCTTCATTTATGAACACTGAAATTTGAGTATCATACAATATTCTCAAGTAATAAAGTGGTATTCTTCACCCCCCCCAACCATTTAAAAGATCTAAAATTGGGGCTGGGTTTGTAGCACAGCTGGTGGATGATTTCCAAAGCATGCACAAAGCCCCAGGTTTGATCCCTGTAATGTCCCTGATAGGTTCTGGCATCTGAATGCTTAGTCCCCGGTTGGTAGAGCTATTTAGGAAGCATTAGGAGGTGTGGCCTTGTGGGAGGTGTTATGTCACTGGAGGTGGGCTTTGAGAGTGTCAAAGCCGCTGGCCATCACCAGTGCACTCTCTCTGCTCGGCGCTTCAAGATGTGAGCCCGCAGCTTCCTACTCCTCAGTCATGCCTTCTGTCCCCAACTCTGGACTTTGACCCTATGAAACTGTTGGCACAAATAAGCTCTGTCTTCTATAAGGTTCCTCGGTCACAGTGTTTCATCAAAGCAATAGACAATTAACTAGCACAGTCCCCAACACAGTATGAACCAAGAATCTCAGTGTTTAACTATAATCCCAGCACTTCGGAAGTGGAGGCAGAAAGACCAAAAGTTCAAGGTTATCCTCAGCTACATAGCACAGTCAAGACCAGACTGAGATACATGAGATCCTGTCTTTAAAAAAACAAAAAATCTAGCCGGGTGGTGGTGGTACACGCCTTTAATCCCAGCACTCGGGAGGCAGAGCCAGGCAGATCTCTGTGAGTTCGAGGCCAGCCTGGGCTACCAAGTGAGTTCCAGGAAAGGCGCAAAGCTACACAGAGAAACCCTGTCTCGAAAAACAAAAAAACAAAAACAAAAAAACAAAAAAAACAAAAACAAAAAAAAAATCTAAAATCTGTTCTTAACTGCACACACACACACACACACACACACACACACACACACACACACACACACTACGTATCTGTGATATACAAAGACAAACAGTAAACAGTCCCACTGCAAATGAAAGCAATGGAAAAATAGCATGGAAAGGCAGGGCCAAAGCAAGAGCCAAACATCTGGCATTCCATCACCAGCATCTGGACACATGGTGCCATGATGTGAGCTCCAATGAGTTTGGGTAGTCCTCCTACCTTTATGGCCTTGCAGTTTACAACCCACCCAGTCTCTCTATTAAGCTGGGCCCATTCTTTGTCTCCAGATTCATTCAGCATGTATTCATTCTCCTGGCATCTCTAACACCTTGGAGTGTCTATTGCAGCGTGGGCTCTGTCTTAGTTGGGGTTTCTGTTGCTGTGAAGAGACACCATGATCACGGGAACTCTCATGAATGCAAACATTTAATTGGGGTGGCTCACTTACAGTTTCAAAGAAAGGTTCAGGACCCTTATTGTCATGGTGGGGAGCATGTCATGGAGGCTTGCAGGCAGATGTGGTGTTGGAGGAGCTGAGAGTCTTACATCTTGCAGGCAACAGGAAGTCCATTGAAAGTCCCACTGAGGGAAGCTTGAGCAAAGGAGACCTCAACCGCTCCCTCCCCCACAGTGACACACTTCCTCCAACAAGGCCACACCTCCTAATAGTGCCACTCCCTTTGGGTGGGGGGCATTTTCTTTCAAACCACTACAGGCTCAAACCTCAAAGCTTTATGCATTACCTTCTCAGGGCTGTTTGCAGGGACTCTGACTCTTGGGACGTTTCCTGACTTCCCTCACCTTCCTTTGATGCCTCAAGGCTAACTTCCATGGCTCCATAACTCTTGGTCTTTTTCATACTTAGAAAAATAGCATCATAAGAATTATGTTAATGCTTCCCACCGTCTCACCCATCTTGTGTGGTGGCTAAGGTCCCTCGGGACCACAGTGGCATTAGCCCTCTGAGTGTGTCATGCCTGAGTTTGATGAACAAATTCATTTATTAGACATCCCTGAGCAGTCTAGACACTCCAGAGGTGAAGCAAGTTTTTTGAAAACATTTGAGCTAAATCCTGAGATGCCTTCGGGCAGAATTCCTGCTGTCCCAGTGTACCTACACTGCGTAAACAGTCTGTATCTTTACTATGGCCTTTTCCTTGGCTCCAGCTTTCAACATGCTTCTTTTCTGAGGGGGAAAAAATAACATCCTTTTTCCCCCAAATCCTTCTGTTCTGTTTTTCTGCTTCAACGTCTCACTGTACACTTGGCTAAAAGCAACAAGCAGTATCCATGCTGCAGTGTGAACACTGGGCTGTCTAGAAATTTCCAAATGAGTACATCGTCATCTATCTCGGCCTCTCTCACGAAGTCTCAGAAAGTCGCTTGCCAGAGTGGAGCAGGAAGCCTCGTGAATGCAGTCAGTATTGCTGTTGACATTCTCGCCTGCCGAGCTCCCGCCAAAATTACCTATTATTAAGCTCTGCTTACGCATGCTAAGGCCTCTAGCCCACATCCTGAAAATTTTTCGAATTCTTCCCAAAAACCTGTTCCAAAGCTTTTAAATGACCCTCCTCACCTGCAAACAAATTTCTGTTTGTCAGCATTTCTAGGGGCTGTGACCAAACCCCTGAGAGGGACAACTTAAGGGGAGGAACACTCACTTTGGGTCACAGTTTCATAGGCTTCAGACCTTTATGACAGGAGGGCACAGCAGGGGCATTTATACCTTAGCGCCAGCACGAAGCAAAGCAGAGACAGAGTGAGTAAGGGCCACAGCCTGCTCTTTCCATCCCCCCATTTTGTTCCATGCAGGATCCCAATCTGTTGGATGGTCCTGCTCACAGTCAGGATGAGTTTTCTCTTCTTACCGAATCTGCCCTGGAAATACATCATTCTCCTCTCACCTGCCCAGCCAGAGTAGAGCTGTACCACATCTGCAAATGTACCACATCTGCAAATGCTTCTCAGTCCAATCAAGTTGGCAATAAAGACTAACTTCAAGAAGCCCTTTCTCTCCAAATGACCACATTGAGGATCAGGCTTCATTGTATAAAATTGAGGAGAGGGCGAAACACATTCAGTCGATAACCAATATCTTCACACACTTTTGATCATACACACACACACACACACACACACACACACACACACACACATATATGGACAGGAATTCCAACCACGCCCCATGGTCGTGCACGCCTGGCAGGACACTTAGTCATCTCCGCCTAGTCATTTCTGGATCATATGTCCTGCGTGACCCATGTCCCATGGTTACGCGGTCACGTAGTCACGCAGACATGACCTCGTGATCCTTTGTCTTGATAAAATTCTTGTTAGTGGATTTTGTCGTGTCTTTTCCTTTGGGGCTAGAGCGCTGCAAAAAAACCTTTCATTTATAACATCAGCACCTCTTAGAAATAACCATAGCTACCACTTCTGATTTCTGACCTAGTAACTATAATTGCTTTATCGCTTAAATTTTCCCACGATCTGAACCCATCGGGATATTTGAGCATTGAGGAATAAGTCTTGTTTCTTTTCTCTTTTCCAAGCAAGTGAACAATTCTTGTTTGCATAACTGCTTGTCACATCTTGGTAGCATAATTTTCTCATCTGTCTTGGCCTCTCACTGTCCTTTTAAATTCAGAGATGTACCAAAAAAAAGAAAATTACAAAATCTATCTTAGTCGGAGAACAATTAAGAACATTCACTTTAAATCAACTGTCTGGGTAATTCTTGCTTCTCATTTTGGTTCTTAGATTTGACTTTTATCAAGTATATAATAAAGAAAAAAGTTTATGCTTTATATTTAGGAATGACCATTACAAAATTCCTTCCTGTTACTTAGACATGAAATATCTTTTAATACAAGAAATACATCTTCAAAATAACCAAGAGAAAAGCAGTTGTACGACATAGACATGATGTTTGCTTTCTTAAAATTGCTTTGAATCCGGACACAATGGCCTTACTTAAGATAGTATGAAGGATGCAGAATTCAAAGGCAAATGGAAGGCATTCTTTAGACAAGGTGAGTGCTCAGTGGTGAGTGTCCTGCAGCAATTACCATTCCACAGGAACTCTGCAGGAGGAAGCTCAATGGTCTTTATTACATAAATACCAGAATAGCAGCAGACTACCCACTTCACCTCTCATTCCTGGGGAGAGGAAATGGGCTCACTGAAGACATTGTTTAGCCAGCTTATGGTAACATGTTCCTTTTGTTTGTTTTGTTTTGTTAGTTTTGAGCTTTGGAGCCTTTCCTGGAACTCACAGAGATTCGCCTGGCTCTGCTTCCCCAGTGCTGAGATTAAAGGCGTGAGCTACCACCACCCGGCTAACATGTTCCTTCTAACCTGAAAGACTCTGGACTGTAGTCTAGCCATCTTGCTTGCTAAATTACACATAGTCCCAGAACATCCACCATGGAATAAAAGGCCAACTTTCAAGATTCAGAAATTCAAAAAGAACGGTTACAATCTTGAGTGCTAGGCAATGTAAGATGATAATCAAAAAATGTTAATAAAAACATCTACATGGTTCACAGAAGAACCTGAAGGTGAGAATTAAGTTTTGACCATGAAAGGAGTTTGTCATCACCAAGAGACTTTGTTGCCTGTTCATGAGTAGGGCTGACATGAAAAACCAAGTCTATACATGGTAAAGGGTAGAAAACACAATAGAATAAGATACATCAATGATTTTCTTTTAAGGATATAAATACTAAAAGAGAGCTTGAGGTTAGAGTTCATCTTCCATGGTCTTTACTACTCAGTCATCCAGAGCTTGAAGGTCCATCCATGAACACATGGCTTTGAGCCACTCATCAGAAGAAATGTCCATCACTTTGTCCTCATAACCAAGCAGAGTCTTCTGTGGAGACCAGCCTAGATTGACCCATATCTTAGATACCTTATCATAGGTACTACTTTCTTTTTTTTTTTTTTTTTTTTTTTTTGGTCAACACTACAAGCATATTTATTTATTTATTTATTTATTTATTTATTTATTTATTTTTTAGTGTTTCCCATTTTTTTTCCATCACAGGCAATTTATTTTGTTCTATTCATTCACAGTTAATACAGAAAATACTTGGAAACATTTCCATATAATGTTTGACACAGAAATCATCAAATAGAAGTATACAATGTTGACAGGAGGCAGTACATTTATAATTTATAACCCAAATGTATTTATAAATTAGAAATGGAAAGATCTACAAATGAAATTATGAAGGTTCACCAAAGTCATTTAATCTGTCAGTTTCTCATTCATTTTTATGTCTTAATAATATTCTGTTGTATGAGTAAGCCACATTTTATTTCTCTTCAGTATTTGATAGCTATTTGAGTTGTTTTAACTTTTTTACTATTAGCAACACACTGCTGTAAACCTTCATGTACATGTTTCATAGGTGCACATTTTCGGTAGTTTGAGGATATATTCCTAAGGGTAGAATTGTTGAGTAACAGAGTAACAATGTTTTGCATTTTGACCAACCACCAAACTGTTTTGCCAAAGTGGCACACCATTTTACAATCTCACCAAATCCTTGTTTTTAAGGCTCTGATTTTTGTACAAAAGCATTCAATCATTCTGTCAGACCAAACCAAGAAAAGTAAGCTATAGTTCAGAGCTGTTCTATTCCATTTACTATGCAAAGCCATTCTTGGCGTTTGCAACTCTCAGCCCTTTTGAGTATTCTTGCAGTGTTCACCTTTTCCTCAACCACTTTTTTTTTCTTCTTTTTTTTCTGGTTTATTTCTATCTATTACAAATGTATAAAAAATCCTCCATCAACGCTGCTGATAGCAGCAGAACCTTGAGAAATATACCTTTGGTTTGCCTCAGAAAAGGAACACATATTGCACTGTAAAGTTTATAAAATTGGCGCAAAACATTGTGATAATGTTACAATACCCAGTTTTAAGAGTTCAGTGACTAATGGGGAGACAATGGGATACATGGGGTACTACTTTCTTGATAGGCTCAAACTGGGCACAAGTCACTGAATTCTAATGGGCAGGGATGGTACAGATGCAGCATCATGACCAAAGGTCTCATCTTTTGCCGAAGTTGCTACCACTGCCATTTTGCAACATGGTAGCCATTAGGGAAGAAATGTATTCCACAGATTTTCTTCAGGTGGCCTTCTAGGATCCTGCTATGAGATCCTGTGTGCAGTTTTGAGTCTCCAAACTCATCCAAATGCATTCAGGCAAAGAGCCATCTTGATAAAAGGCAATGCCATATATACTCACGCTCTGGCCTTCCTCTTGAGTTGTCAAATCTTGTAAGTGCCATGAATGAACAGTCATTGCAAGTGGTACCTAGGAGACATCCTGATGAATGCCACATTCTTGTTCCTCACACAGTTCGATTTTCACTGTCTGCCACTGGTTCACCACTGCCAAGACTCAAAAGGGTCACAGAACCGTTGTTAGCACAAGTGGCAAAGGGTGACATCTTTTTGTCTAATGTGACAGCAGACTTGGGGAGTGGACAGTTGCGCCCACATTTGTGTTATGGCTTCAGAGACTGCAGAGATGCTGTAACTGAAACAGAACAGACCACCCAAAATCCAACCCACTGAACTGAGCTCAGCATTTTGGATTTGGGACTACAGTGACAGAAGGACAGAGGCTCATGGTTGTCAATTTGACTTTAGAAATCACTCAAAGGCCAGGGGATTCTGTCTAGCTCTGGCATCTGAGAGGGCCTACCTATTTCAGGGACCTCCTTTGGGAGACAGGCCTCTTCCAAGCACATTCTTATTCTGTGCAGTGAATAACGATCAGTTCATATCAAGTCACCTTCAAACTGTTTGGTTCTTCATGGTACCAGGGCTTACAGATACTCTTCTTTGGACTTATTAGATTCCTCATGATCTTATTCTTTTCTTTGTTTAATTTTGTTTTTTTTATTTTTTATAAGTCATCAATACTGACCATGGACCTTTGTCCTCTTCCAGCAGAGTCCTCTCTAAACAGTATTATGGAAGCTGGGTATGGCAGTGAATGCCTTCAATCCCAACACCAGGGAGGCAGAGGCAGGTGGGTCTCTCTTCTGAGTTCTAGGCCAGCTGGGACTACACTGTGAGTTCCAGACCAACCAGGACTAAATAGTGAGATTCTATATCAAAAACAAAGAATTAAGACCTCCTCCAGGTTCCAAGGCAAGCCTTAGCCCTGACTCGTCTGTGGAAATACTGATTCCTTCTTTCAAGGTTTGCCATACCTCTCTGTGTTACTCATTGCTACCCTATTTAATTTCAAATAAGTCTTCAGAGTTTGTATTGCTACTTCCTACTTTAAATCCATCTTTCCCCCTAAATCCCAGAGTCTCCTGTAGCCAGACATTCTTTCTCCTTTGTCAAACCTCAATGTTTGATTTCCTCCCAGGTGGTGTGACTAAGTCACCAGGTGCTTTGGTTGTGGTTGCTATGGAGATGTGTGTAGCAGCCATGCTGGGGTCTGGAGGCCTGAGGCTCCAGTCAACACCAAGCTGTAGGTTTTAGACTGTTCACTGCCAGGTCTCCCTTTTTCGTAAGGACAACAGTCACATGGCGTCATGAACTTAATGAACTTGTCACCAAGTTACTTCTGTAAAGAAGGTGTCCCCCATGAAGGTCCCAACGAGAGGTAAAGATTTCAACAGGTGGACTTGAGGGGAGGCAAACCTTTTTGACTTGTACCAGTGTTCTTAGCAGGTACTCAAAAACATTCAATGGGTAATTTAAATTTATTTACTATTCAGCAGTAAATAGCAAAACATTAGGGGAGTTTGGCATAGAAACTACAATTCTGTGTGTGTGTGGGGGGGGGGGGAGCCAGAAAGAGAGAGGGTTGTGGTACAGAGGTGTCTACATCAAGACAAAGCTGGCAAATGAAAAGAACATTCTCAGAAGGAGGGCAGCCATGGAAAACAAACAAAAGCCTTCTGGAAGAGCATGGGCCTGGAACAGATGTGCTAGTAACACGGTGACTGGATGAACAAGAAGTGTACTTCCGTCCCAGGCAACAGTCGCAAACTGAATGACTCAGGTCACTGGTCAAGTTCTGTTCATCAGAGTGTTTCGGAGTCCAAAAATTCCCCAAACATTTTCATCATCTTTACGGTAAATGCTGGATGCTGTCCATGTCTGCATTTCTGCTGGTGGGAATGGACGGGAGGAGGCACGCTGCTGAATGGTGTTCCCGCCCCAGATCTGAAACATGTCACTTCTCACATTCCACTGATGAGGACAGTGTCTACTGCATGTCTAACTACCAGGGAGGCTGTAAATGCAGTCTACTGTGCTTGAGAAGGGAATGCTCTGTGTAAACATCTGGCAGTCCCTACCATTCCCCCTTAAAAATTTGCAATGTGAGGAAAACAGGTTTCCTAGTAAGAATGAAGTTGGTGTCCTCCATTAAAGAGATGACAGCACTATTTGGGAGAAAAGCATCAATGAAAACGTCAAGAACTACAATAAGATATTGGTCTCTACAGAGAAGTGTTGAATTAGGACCATGATGAGAAAGACAAACACTAGAGTGCCCAGAATCATCAGAGCCATGAGGAACAACTTCATATAGAAACTAATTGATAGCACCTTATTTACATACTAACTATATTAAACAACAATAGACCCTATCATTACCTACCAATTAGCTTAATAATCATTAAATTCAACACCTGGCAAAACCACGGTTATTGCACTTATTTCCTGTAGTGTCTTTTCCTTCATTGACTTTTGATTAAACGTTCTTTCAGTTTCAATCTTTGGCATCATGCTTCAAGAGAAACAGAACTTGTTTTCAAACAGTGGACTAGTAGGAAATGATATAATTCTGGATAAGCAAAGAGGGAATATTAAAATAGTAGGAAAAACTTATGTACTAAAAAGCTGCCAAAAGTAACACATTTTATCAGACTCAAAATGGAAGAGGCACAAAATAGACTTTCTAAAAACACGTAATCCATGGGCTGTTGAGACAGATCAATGGGTAAACAAGTGCTTGTATCTAAAACTGATAACCCGAGTTGGATCCCTGGGACCCACTTTGTAGGAAGAGAGATAACTCTGATGGGTTGTCCTCCGGTCCCCTTAGGTATACCATGGCATGCATGCACCCCCATACATGTATATACACATAGTAAATGTTAAATTTTTTAAATGAAAATGTTAAATTTTTTAAAATAAAAATTTACACAATTCTAAATTATAACTGAAAACCATGGTGTCAAAGAGGATAATTTTTTTTCCAGTTGTTGATTAGTGTCCTTAAACCGTTGGAAACACAGAATCCCCTCAGAGGCTGCTCACATGAAGAGGGAGAAACTGCTGTCTCACATAACACATGCTGTGGGACATGAGCTGGGGTGTCACCCACTGATGGGGACAGTTAGATCGATATAACAAAGCCAGGACAGTGGCTATTGACTTAAAATACTAAAACATTCACCTAGCAAATGATTTGAACAATTTCATTACTAGATCTTTATCCATGAAAAAATCCATACATACAACGAATCATTTATTCATACAATAAACAGAGATGAATCTCAAATAATTATCCTCAGTGTAAGAGCCAGACACAACAGGTATATAAAACTCTAGAAAATGCAAACTAACCCTGGGTGGCAGGAAGCTGACTCATGGGGCAAGAGAAGACAGGAGGGGAAGGTTAGTCCAAGGACCAGGGTACTTTTGGCCACTGTCTTATCATGTATGGTGTACACAGGTCAACCCTTATCGAAGTGTGTATCTCAAAGGCAGTTGACACATGATGGGAATATGCTCGCTAGAGCAACAAACCGTCTTTTTAAAGGCCCTAATGCTCTAATCACGGTGCCTCTCTTTCTTCTTAATCCTCTAAATGGGAGCATCCACAATCACAATTGGCTGAACTATCTGAGTCGATTGTTTAAGTGGTAGCTTTATCTAAGCCCGTTTTAATAACATCCCCGCCCCCCCAAAGTCAAGCCACGCTTCAAGAAAGAACAGTGAGAACAAAGATTTTCGTTTACTGAAGAAAATGATCTTCCCATTTACGATGTTGCTGGTCTGCTAAAAAAAACTCAGTCACTGAGAACAAATTCAGAACAGAGTTGGTGTGCCACCCAGAATTCCATACTGGGTTTACTTCGTATTGCTCCCTGAAGCTGAAGTGGCTTCATCGTTTGGGTTCTCAACACTTGCATTATTTTACTTGAAAGCTTGGCTGGAAGAAGCAGACAGGCAGACACGTTCACTGTGTCACTTGGTGAAGTCTGGGGAGTATTGCCGAACACTGTGTCTACTGACAGAAACGGGACCGCTTTGCAGTAGAGGGTCAATTAGCAAATATCTTTGAGAAGGCCTGCATGGTAATTACTGCTCGCACATAACTAACAGAGACATTGCAATTGCTGTGGAGTTCCAACCTAACCCCAACTAAGCAGATTTCACTAGATAAGTAACAGAGTTGAAAAGTCTCCAGAACCCTGAGAAGTTTCAAAGCACTGAAGAAAAGCTGTGTTGCCATAAACATCTTATTGTGTTGTAACTATTGTATGATACAAGCAAAAACATCCTTCACTTTTATGTACATGATGGCTGCAGATTTATGAAGCACTTTTTAATTTTTTTTATCTATTATTTTATTTTCTGTGACAGGGTTTTCTCTGTGTAGTCCTGGCTGTCCTGGAACTCACTCTGTAGACCAGGCTGGCCTCAAGTACAGAGATCCTCCTGCCTTTGCCTTCTGAGTGCTGGGATTAAAGTCATGGGCCACCACATCTGCCTGCTGATTCCTTCTTTGCATGAACCAAATGACTTGGTGGACACATCACCGTTTATATTCTGTGGCTGTGTTGTGACTGGATTAGAGCATTTTACTCTGGGAAAGCTATAGTGTTATAGGGCACACCATCAACAGACATGAGAGCTCCCAGGGGAACCCGATGGATACCCAGATACTAATTGTTCAGTTTGGAAAAGTGCCTTAAATATATTGTTGCCATGTAAGATTAAACCATACACTACCATCATGATTAGAGACTGCTAGAATTTGGACTGTGAGTGTTTCATCAAAAAATAGAATTCAATTATTTTTTGTGGGAAGACTTCGAAAAAGGTCTATTACCAAGGTTTCAGCAATGGATAAATAAATCATTGATGCTTACGCCTCTAAGAATTAGCAGCTGAGAAACTTTGTCACAGATGGGGCTGAAGAGATAGTTCAGCAATTAAGAGCACATACTGCTCTTCTAGAGGATCAGAGTTCAGTTTCCAGTACCCAGGGACCCGTGGCCAGCCAATCACCAATAACTCCAGCTCAGGGGATTTTTTTTTTTCTGACCTCCTCCGGCATCTGCACTCCCATGCGCATACCTACCCCACCCCCACACAAATATACAGGCTTTAAAATCTTTGAAAAAGAAATATAGAGCCTGGTGGTGGTGGTGGTGGTGGTGGTGGTGGTGGTGGTGGTGGTGGTGGTGGTGGTGCACGCCTTTAATCCCAGCACTCAGGAGGCAGAGGCAGGCGGATCTCTGTGATTTCGAGGTCAGCCTGGTCTACAGAGTGAGTTCCAGGACAGCCAAGGCTATAAAGAGAAAAATAAAATAAAAATAAAAAATAAATAAAGGAAATACAGAAGAATTTTGACCCTCTAGACCACCATGAGTACGACAGAGCTCTTGGGAACCGGAGTCTCCCATGAGAACATCCTGATAGAAATCTAGTGTGGATCAGAGTTCCCCGGCTCTGCTTGTCTTCTTATTTATTATCTCTGACCCAGCCTATCCCTAGAGATAAATCAACGTTGATTAGAATTCCCATGGGATAAATGAACAACTGAAGATTGTTTTAGAACAGCTCATTCCATGTTCCCTCACCCCACCTTCCTGCCCTGCTCGGCTCTACCCAATCCTGGAACCAGTCTTCATCCTTGTGGGGAAATACTGCCCCCCCTCTGCAAACACAGGTTTTCTAGAAGGATCGGGCAGAAGGGCAGTGGGGGTAGATGTGGGGAAGAACTTTCTCGAGTTCTTCCCGCGGGTACCTCTGCAAGCAGAGGGCTAGCTGAACAGTCCAGAAGGCTAGGCTCTGGGCCCAGGGCAGAGCAAGAGGATCTGGGGGAAGATTAAAAGGTAAAGCCAGAGAGTTTCCCTCATTTCTTGTAACTTATGTGGGACAAAATGACTTCAGGGAAAGCCATGAATGTCTTGGTTAAGAACATGAATTTTATGTCAGGGACCTTAATTTAAATTCCAGCCCTGTCTCTCTCATCTTTAAACTCTGAGCCTCAGAGAGTAAAATGGGGCTGTTAATATCTATTTCTGGCAGTTGCTTTGAGGACAAAGTTAAATAACACATGCAAAGTACTGAGTGCTGCCCCCGGCTGTGGTCTCCATGTGAACAGGAAAGTGTTCATCATCTTAGATTTTATTTCCCCCCCCCCCTCCCCAGATACAGGGTTTCCCTGTATAACAGTCTTGACTGTCCTGAAACTTGCTTTGTAGGCCAGTCTCTGGCCTTGAACTCACAGAGATCCATCTGCCTCTGGCTCCCGAGTGCTGGACTAAAGGTGTGTGCCACCACCACCCGGCCAACATCTAAGATTCTTTTCTTCACTTGACAAGTACTTAGTCCCAGGGCACAATGAGGACAGGGCTGGGCCTTTAGGGGCCAGCTATAAAACAGACTCCCCATCAAACTTTCAGGCTAGAAGAGAGTCCCTAGGGACCATCTTCCTTCCACATTTGATTCAAAAATGCCAAAACTAGGAGCGAGGGGCTTGTAGCTCAGTAGAGTATGCTGGGCATGTTCAAAGCCCTGGCTGGGTTAAATCCCACCCCCACCAATGTCTTCCCCGTGGTAGTCGAAGTGCTAGACGATGGACCAGCCCTTATACAACAAGCCCAAACCAGTAGTAGTAGGACAGCGAGTAACTTCACATGTGGCCTCTCTTAGATGAATCAGCCTCCCCTGGAAGACCACCTCCGCCTAAATATTGTAGCCAATCGCTTTGCCCAGGCTTTTGTTGCAAGAGTGAGATTATGAAGTGGCACACTATTTCTACAAAGCTGGTGACTTAGAAAATGCCTTTCTAGAGATTTTCTGAGCCACAGGGTCTCATTTGTAAAGATGAGAAGGTGACGGGGCTTTCCCATAAGTTCTTGGTGGGGGCTGGGGCCGGAGCTTAGTGTGGGAGCACTTGCCCAGAAGACTCCAGGCTGAGTTCCCGCCCCAACTCTGCAAAACAAGACAGTTGCTGAAGGGGAGTGAGAAACCGGGTAGGTAGTTTGTAAGCCAATCATCTGGCTCCGATCCGTGTTTAGTAAATTCTACTTCCTTAATTTTTTTCTATTAAGGTGTTGACATGTTATGATTCTATGCATGGGATCCATGTCTTTCCTTTTTCATGTTTAAAATAGTGGGTTTTAGGTGTCCATTCCATGCTATTAAACCTTTCATAGCCAATAAAGGAATATATTGAATTAATCTAGGATACAATTCAGTATAAATTTTTGAGAGAAGTGTCTATTTGTCTTTGTTTTTATATATCGTTTCCGTTGGATATGTCCTTTATTGGTTACCATAACTAGACACAATGACTATTGGCACCTCTATCCTAATTGTCTACTATTGGTATACATTTTTATTTAAATCATAATATTTGTGGTTATTTTTAATGCATCTGATTCTATCTCCCTGGCCAACTGCATATGAGAAATTTGAAATATGTAGTGCAAAAACTTGGAAAATAATTTAAATATGAAAAATCTTTCAAGTTTTTTTTTTTTTTAAGTCAATCTCCCAGAACAAATTGCCAACATAAAACAAAACTGGACATGAAACCATGTTGCCAACATAAGATAAAGCCACTCTGGAAAAAGAATCAACAATTCATACAAATAAGAATTTCCCAACGACATGGTGCCTATCTTGGAGAAGCAGAGATGGTCTGGTGATGTGGTCCAGCTGAACAGTAGTTCTTCCCGTTTTAAAGTAGACTCCTCTGCAAAGCCTTTGGGAGTGACATCATTCTAATGAGAAAAGAGTCTTCCCATTAAGGAGCAAAAGGCGTAGATTAAGGCTTTTTAAAGTGCTGATTTTTTTTTAAAAAAAGTAACTTTAAATATAAACAAAATGCTTATTAAGTTAAAACTAGCTAGCTTCCATGGCATAATTTAAAACCATTATCAGATATTTTCTCCTTGGTTGCAGGCTGACTGTCAATTCTGGACAAACTGCTCAGACACTCTGTTCACTCAGGCTGCCCATGGGGCAATTTATGTTTTTTCTACACCTGTGCTTAATGAGCAGCATTTTTTGCAGGCATGTCTGTTTTCAGGAGAAAAATAAGTGTTTCATGCAAAAAACGAAAACAAAAACAAAACAAAAAACCACACACACACACACACACACACACACACACCCAAACCCCAAAGCAACAAAAATGACTGTAATTTATCTCCATCCAGCCTACCTATAGAAAATCAGGAAATTTTATGAACAAGCCGAAGGATCTGGAGACTGAAAGTTTCAAGGTTACCCAGCCAAAGGCTTCCCCAGGCAGGACTGAGAGATTAACGGCAGGATAAAGGGGAAAGATTATCAGAAAAAACAGCTACTGCCCCCCAACTGTATCTTTTTAAGCCCAGATGGTCTTATCAGGGATGCCCCTCCCCCGCCGGGCAACGGATCTGGTCAGTAGGGATACTGCCTATCGTGTTTATTAGTCTTAAACAAACCCACATTTTCACTGAGGAAGTAAAAATTCACCCTCAAAACCCATCCTGTAAATTGTTTTAATTTCAACCCTGAATAAGTGGGTCTGATAAATTGTCTTTGCTCTTCACCCAGCCCACCTCCAATTTTCGACTTGAAAGAAGTCAATCTAATTCGGTTCTGTACCACACATGCTCCTAACCATCTCCTTCCAACAGCAAAACACAGATGGATGCGCTCCCCTTTGCTTAGTGAAATTTTAAGTTGTCAGAAACACTGGGACAATTCTGTCATCGTGGCAATTACAGGAGGAAGAAAGGCACCATCCTTCGTGGTTGGTTGTGTCTCTTGGTCACATGCACACCGTCATACACACAATCAGCTAGCGCCCCAACAAGCTGCTGATGGGGAAAGTCACCTCTATACTGAAGGTCAGCTTCCCTCTAGAAAAACTAAGACATGAGGATGCTTTGTGGACGTTGCTGGAACCTAGGATTAAGGCTTTGAAATGAAATCAGAAAATGTTAGAAGTATCACAGACACAGAAATAGTCCTAAAACAAACAAACAAAACTCCCAACTTTATTGAGGTATGATTTGCCTAATTTTGAGGAGACAGATTCCCCTAGACCTGGAGTTACAGATGGTTGTGAATGGTCATGTGGGTGTTGTTCATGGTCATATGGGTGTTGGAAATAGAACCTGGGTCCTCTAGAAGAGCAACCAGTGCTAGAGATAGCTACAGTTCCCCACCCCAGGTGTAGTGTTTAAGATTTAATTATCTCTAAGTTGGAGATAATCTTGATCTCAGAAGGATACAGTAGCAAGGCAGATTTATCTTAACTAAGAAAATGTCTCCATCTCCAAAATTAAAAACAAAACACAACTTTCAAGTAAAAGGGTGAAGTCCTAAGGATTCCTATGAAATTCCTGTCAAATATCATTATATTTTTGCTTGTAGGCCGCTAGAGATATTTCTATGGAACTGAAAGAGAAAACTTTCTTCTGAAATGTAAAGGGGGCTCCCCGCAAAGCTCTCATAGGAATATTATTCTAAAGTATTTTGAGTACAGTAAATATACCAAACTATCATATTTTTGTGACAAAATTCTTTTCTAACCGCTTATTTCCTTCCTCCAGAATCTGCATATTTACAAAAAGCCTTTCCTACAGGTTTATCGTGCAAGCATCCTGATTTCCAGGTACCTTCCCCCCTGGAGGGAACACTTCCCAGAAGTTCACTGTTTTACAAGGAGCCCTTTTATATTTGAAAGAGAAAACTGTTTTGTCAAGGGATGATGAGAAATTCCAAAAAAACTAACCCAGACGGGATTCTAAATTTGGGGCAATCTATGGCACTCCTTCAACTCCGAGTGTCGGTCAGAAAGATTCTCGAGTTATTTTACACCACTTATAAGGAACTGGTATTCGCTGTGGTTTTTTGTTTTTAGTTCTTTACATCAATAAATATAAATGTTAGTTTTGTGTCTTTAATGTGTTGAGGATTTTTTAGAGCATACAGTTCAAATTATCCTCACGGCAGTTACCGAAGGCGGAACTTTTGGCGAAAACAAGAACCTGGTAGAAATAACATATTTTGCTGGTAGCTTTAATATGTTCTCAAAGCAAACGAGACCTCGTGCCTAACCGAAGGGGAAAGCCAAGTTTGGGGTGAGTTTATGCTGCTTTGAAAACTGTGGGCTTCTCGTTTTGAAGCCCCTTCAAAAGCAAAAAAAAAAAAAAAAAAAAAGTGTGTGTCTGGGGGAAAAAAAAGGACCAATGTTTAGAGCTGCTGACCTGCAGGGGACGTCTCCTATCCCCTTGCCAACCTCAAGAGTGTAGAAAGCACGAAGAATTTTCAAAGGAACTTTATACATTCTTGGAGCAAATAACAATTGAAATATATATATATAAAAAAATCTGGCGTGGAGGAGGGGTGTGGATAACGGAATTCTTCCATGACAGTGAAGTCTACAAAAAACGAAAATGACCACGCAAAGGGATTCCGGGGAAGGCTGGAGGAAGGCAAGACTTAAAGGTCTTTCTGCCCACCCCCGGCCCAGCTCTCTCACAGAGGCCACCTAGGTCTCTGCTTTGGGTGCAAATGGCCCAGTGAACGTGGCCTGGACGGGGAGGTTTTTCCTTCCTTCCTCGGCCAGGTCAACGGTCCCCTTCTCAAACTGTTGGCCACTCTCCTTCTCAAAGAAACGGACGGGCACTCCATTCCCAGGAAAGGAAAACTTTGCTTCGGGACGTAGAAACTGTTGCTTCATCTTTGCGGAGAAACTTGGTTCTGTGGGTTCGCCTGCAATCTGCAGAGCTCCACGCAGAACCCCCGGGGGGCTGTGGGAGCTCAGGCCAGGGTCACCTTAGCCCCGCGTTCACCCTCTCCCAGCCGGCTCTTCCTCGAAACCACGTAGGTATCGCCTGGAAGCGTGGGGGGGGATGTCTGAGCCCAACAGTGTAAGGCAAAGAAAGGGGACCCTAGGCGGCGCCCAGGAGACCCAGGAAAAGCACCCAGGAGGAACCGCCCCGCCCCGGGGCTGCAAAAGTGAAGTCTGGATTCCTACAGAGAGACAAGGTGGTGGCCACTTTTAGGACTTTTTCGCTCCCCACAAAATACACTCTGGTGAGCCCAGACTTTTCTCAGAGGTGACGCAATGTCCTCAAACACCACCACAGCCACCAATTTAAAAAAAAAAAAATAAAAAAGGAAAAAGAGGGGGCAAGCCTTGCTTCGTACAGCACCGGCTCCTCCCTCCCTTTCCTCCGGGTCTACCTCACTTTACAATCGTTTCCCATCCCTACCCCCAATCCTCCGCCAAAAAGTTTGACGACCGCAAAGGAAACCAAAGGGGGAAGAAAAAAAAAAAAAAAAGTTCTCCAGCCCCAGACCTGGCGGGAGATCAGCATCTCTTTTGTTCGGGGCGAACCCACCGTCCCCCGTGACGTCACTCGGACTCGGGGCCAATCGGAGCGCGATCGGCGGCGGCTGCGGCGGCAGGAGGGGTGGGGGCAGCCGGGCCGGTCCCTCCTCCCCGGCCCGCAGGGCCTCGTGGGGGGCGGGAGGGGACGGTCCCATATAAGCCCCGGCTCTTGGGGCTCAGCCGCCCGCACCCGCTGCGCTGCACTGGGGGAGGAGAGGGATACCCCGGGCGTGAGCGCGGGACCTGCGGCCACAACTTCTGGTCCCCTCCCGCCGTCTTTCCATCCTCTGTCCCCCGTCTTCTTAACAGGCGCCCGCATCTCAGGACTTTTCCCCCCGCCTCGCAGGCTGCGAAGGGAACCGCACTTCGAGGCCACTTGCCTCCCGGGGAGGGCGACTCTCCTCCCGTGCACTCAAGATGCTCAGGGGTCCGGGACCCGGGCGGCGGCTGCTGCTGCTGCTGCTGGCCGTCCTGTGCCTGGGGGCGAGCACCGAAGCCGGGAAGAACAAGAGGCAGGCTCAGCAGATCGTGCAGCCCCAGTCCCCGGTGCCTGTCAGTCAGAGCAAGCGTGAGTACCGACGGTCTGGCTGAAACCGGCCGGCTGCAAGGGATGGCTCCGTCCCCCTGCGCCGCCGCCGTCTGAAGTTGTCGCTGAAGTTTTGCGCGCGTGCGTGGCTGGGCGAGCGTGTGTGTGTGTGTGTGTGTGTGTGTGAGTGCGCGCTTTATTGAGAGAAACCAGCTGTGGACACAAAAGGCTTAGGTTTGAACAGGCTGGTTGGGGGTGGAGGGCCCTGGAGAAGATCCTGCAGTGGAAGTGGGGACCATATGGCCTCCCCCCCCCCCCGCCGGTGCGCTAACAAATTCGACACCTTCGGATTGCCCTTCCAGGAGCCAAAACTTGTGGTGAAGGACCAAAGTGACAGGAACTTACACATTTTGCATCTGAGATTAGCGTGGTTCCCCCTGCTCCATATTTTCTTTATTGCTAAATAGTTGGTTAAATATTTTCCAAATGGGGATGAGGAAAGAATATCTAAATAGGTAGTTTCTGACCAACCTGAAAGAGTTGTCGTTGGCTCAGTGCTGCTTTTGGGGTACCCCAGGATTCTTCACCAAGAACAAGGGTTGGAATTTCTTCTCTTAACAGTTTTTCAGACACACCTTTCCTTTACTTTGGGCTACAGGAAATTTTAAAAGTTCTCCCTCCTCTTTTTTTTTTTTTTTTTTTTGAGTTGGTCTCACTCTGTAGCCTAAGCTAGCCTGGATAACTCTCCTGTGTAGTCCAGGCTTGTGTTCAACTTGGAGCATTTCTCCTGCCTCAGTTTCCACAGAGCTGGGGTTACAGGCATGGTCAGCAGCACACCCAACTTAAAATTTTCTTTCTTGTCTTTTTTTTTTTGTTTGTTTGTTTTTTTTTTTGGCTAACCGTAATGAAGGCTCTCGCATGTTTTAAAAGTAATTTCTATTATTTGCCTATCAGAATGTTTCCACTCTCCTGATATAATTCCCCTGGCCAGATGGACATGACATCATTGTATAACTTTTAGCCAAGTCAAAAGATAAGAACAAAAATACCTAAACATCTACCTACATAAATTATGCTTTAGTCTTTGGATAGCTAGTTTCCACATCTGTATTTTAGTGGAATATTGCTTTTAAGAGATTTTTATGTTTGTTCAGGCTCATCAATTCAGGTGGGAAAATTCAATAATTTTGTAGGGGGGAAAAAAGGAGGAGGATGGAGCTGTAATAACCCTTTCCTTCAATTCTTCACAGCTGGTTGTTTTGACAATGGGAAACACTATCAGATTAACCAACAGTGGGAACGCACCTACCTAGGCAATGCTCTGGTTTGTACCTGCTATGGAGGAAGCCGGGGTTTTAACTGCGAGAGTAAACCTGAACGTAAGTGGAAGGCAGTCTGGTCGCTGGTAGAAACGAGGCTGACTTTACTAAAGTTAACTTTCAATAAAAACACATTGCCCCCCCCCCACCCCAATTGCCGGTAATTCCCTCTTTGTAAAACTGCTGATACTGGCTTTTCACGTGCTCCTCTTACCTCTAAAACAAATGTCTCCCACACTAAGTTTCCAAAAGCCTTCCTTTTCTTCTCTCAAAAGATTTTGATTAGACAGTGAAAGGTTTTTGCCTGTCTTCCTTCAAAAAAAAGAAAAACTTATATAAAAGTTTGCTTCTGAAAGTTTAATTCATTGGAAAGTGATCTCAGATCTTCGGCTCTCAGATTATGGGCCAAAAGCTGCTTTGAAGCGCTTGTGTTGTAGAGTGATTGGTTAGCACAGTTCAATGAAGAACCACCAGCACTTCTGAGACTTGGAAGCCCCTTGATAGGTTTCTTGTGAATCACAGCAGTTCCTCCAGCTTCCCCTGCCCGGCTGGCTACAGGGGAAACATTTCAGTCAGCTGACAAAGGCCAGCGCCTGCAGAGAGGAAGGCAACCTTCGCACTGTTTGCCTCCCACGTGGCCCTTGAATTGATTTCCCCAGTTTGAGCTTGGAATTTGAAATCTTTCCCTTGCAACTCAGCTGGTCCTAGGGTGTGACTTCTTGAGGAATTCTTTACATTGTGAAAAAGAGGACACGTTACAGAGCTTGCCCAAGGCCAAGAACTCTGGTTTCATTAAAGCGTAACTTGAAATTTCTTAAGTCTCATTTATTGCGCTTACAGGTAGCCATGCTCCGTGTCAAACGGAAGAGAGGTGTCTCCTTCAGATGGCTGGGAGGGGTGGAGAAGTTTTCATGTTTGTGAGGCTCACATAGGCTTTTTCTTCTCCACAGCTGAAGAGACTTGCTTTGACAAATACACCGGGAACACTTACAAAGTGGGCGACACCTATGAGCGCCCTAAAGATTCCATGATCTGGGATTGTACCTGCATCGGGGCTGGGCGAGGGAGAATCAGCTGTACCATTGCAAGTAAGGAAGGCATTCTGTAATGTGACAGAGGTCCCATAGACATGTATTGATCTGTCCTGTCCCTTCTGTTTCCGTTTGCCCATGACTGAATATTTCTTCCTTTGGGATCTACCCCAATGACCATATTCGTGTGGTCACCCACCTACTTCTTGTACCTAGGCAGAGGAAGATGATCTAAGTAGAGATGGAATCACAATCTCTCTCTCTCTCTCTCTCTCTCTCTCTCTCTCTCTCTCTCTCTCTCTCTCTCTCTCTGTGTGTGTGTGTGTGTGTGTGTGTGTGTACAGTGGAACCAGGTAGATCTCTTGGTTCTTTTCAATAAAGTAGACCCAGAGGACCTCCTTATTTTAAATTACCTGGGTGTCTTCAAGCCAGATTGATCATCATATGATCATGTGCAGTGATGAACCAGACACGCTTGTGTTCTTTGTCAAGCAGTCTGGTCAGTCTGGTTCTTTATGATGAGTGGATAAGACTTAGGGGAGCTGAGCTGTCTGTTCTCAAATACAACATGGATCATGAGCACAGTGTATTTCCAAAGAACTCCAAGTGCTGGGCTTCATGAACTCTGTAGCTAAAGCAATCTTTCCAGTATGACTCACTGGGTTGCCAGTACTTTCTATTAATAATGTATTTAAAAAAAAAAAAAAAAAACACCAAAAACTAGCTTTTAAATATAAGTCCTCTGTCCAAAAGAACCAATCAGTCCCTTCTGAGTACACCCAACCAATGTTCCCAACACTTAATGTTAGGGTTTTCCCAAGTTTCTTGGCAAAAGTCAAGAGTCAATAGTACACAGTGTTCATAATTCTGCAGACAATTCAGCTATTGGACTTAACAGCCTGAGAAAGAATCAGGGCTTCCACACTCATGAGTGTGTATGTTTGCTTTGCACCAGAATGACATTTACATCCTAGAGTAAAATGCAGCCTGTCCCTACTCCAGGAAATTGGAATGCTTTGCCCACGCAGCTCAGTTTACTGTATGAGAGGAGACCATTCCTCCCAGCCCTTTTCTGTCTTAGGAATAAATTATCTGTGATGTCTCTGGGGGAACCATTATTTATGACCCCTTTGTTATTCAGGTTTCCCTGTGGCTTCCCTTGGTGCTTTAACAGTTGACCCAAAGTAAGCAGATAAGTTGTTAGCCTTTCTCCTGCTTCTGACTTCAGAAAAGCTGTTTTCAGGTTTAGGGGTTTCTTTTGGGCCCCCGCTAAGTACTTATCTCAGGTGGAACACAGGGTCACCACCTCCCTTGATTCTCTGCATCACTTCCTCCTAACTTTTGCCTTTGTTGCTGTAACAGATCGCTGCCATGAAGGGGGTCAGTCCTACAAGATTGGGGACAAGTGGAGGCGGCCCCATGAGACCGGTGGTTACATGTTAGAGTGTCTGTGTTTGGGAAATGGAAAAGGAGAATGGACTTGTAAACCTATCGGTAAGTGGCTCTTCGGGATGATTGCGGAGGAAGCGGGGTTGGGGTTGGGGTGGTGGGGATGGTGGGGTGGTGGGGGGTGGGGGTGGGGGTGGGGTGTGCAGAAATGTGTGGAACCCAAATCACTGGGCAGGATTTCTGAATTACAATTCAAGGATTTGTGAAATGTTGTGTGATCCCCAGTCTTAACGAAATCAGATCCTGAAGTACAAACCATAGAGAAATCTTAATTTTATTTCAGAAGCCCAAGAGAGAGTTAAAATATTTAGGAAGAAGTCATTTCTTTTGTTTCTATCTGAGGCTGTCTCCTTGGTGAAGACTTGTTATTTAAAGGGGGGAAAAATGACACTTTTGACACATTTCTTGTTGGAATGCAGTGGGCTGAAACACCAAATGGCATGTGGCTCTGGTCACACCTTGGTAATTTCTCTAAAAACAAACATTTTTTTCTTTTTAGTCTCAGCCTCATTTGTACTCGGTGAATCCAAATGTTTTTTGTGTCTCTTTCCTAGTTTTCCAATCATAGTTGTCGTGTTTCAGATTTGTTTTGTCTTTGATTTTTATAGAAGTCTAAAATTTAAATTGCTTCCTTCTTGTTCTATTTAAGTCATTCGTAATTCAGGTTGGGATTTGGTTTAGGGACAGAGTTTAGTGATAAAGCCCTTGCTGAAGCAAACATAAGGTCCTGGTTCAATCCCCAGCACCACATCAATGAATTAAAGATTTAAAAAAAAAAAAAAAAAGATTGGGATTTTTGCAAGAATCATCTCCCACAGGGTGTATACATTGATTCTTTCCACTTGAAATGCTAGTGGAAAGCTTGGGAACTGGCAGAAAATGCAGTCTATGTACTCATTAGGAGAAAAGAATTTGCCTGCCAACTGGCCCAGGGCTTCCTTTTGCTCTGGCTACTTGCTATGTGCTTAGCTGCAGGGCGTGCCTTCTTTTCTGAACAGAGTGCTACTTAAAAAAAAATGTGGCTGGGTTTTTGCTTACACGCTACACTTTAAATTACAGGGAGATGCTATAATTTTAAATAGCTTTCTCTCTCTCTCTCTCCTTCTTTCTCCTTCTTTCTCTGTTTTCTGATTTCTTCTACAGCTGAGAAATGTTTTGATCATGCTGCTGGAACTTCCTATGTCGTGGGCGAGACCTGGGAAAAGCCCTACCAAGGCTGGATGATGGTGGACTGTACTTGTGTGGGAGAAGGCAACGGCCGTATCACGTGTACCTCCAGAAGTAGGTTTTTAACTCTTTTCTGTTGAAAATGTGGCCTGCTGGTGGCTTCAGGATTCCTAGAGAGAGTTGTAATGCTGCGTCACCTGGAAGAGGCCCAGCACGTCAACATGTTTTGGCAACTTTAAGATGTCCAGAAAAATTGTAAAACTAACACATTCTGCTTCTCCAGAGAACACTAAATAAGTAGAAAAGGCAGTTCTCAAGTCAATACTATCTTAGGCAGTCAGCTAGTAAAAAGAGCCCTAGTGTTTATTCAAATGCTGAATGGGTCATCTTAGACCTGGAGATAATCACTGAGATATTTTCCTACTACTAAGGACAATTAAATCCCTAAAGTAGCATGTAAATAAATCCTTTGACATGAGGGAGCTATTGACATGGAAATAAAAGGCTCTGAAAGTTTAGATTTCCTTCTGTGTTTGAAGTTTAAATAAGATTTATTTACAAAACAAAAACCTAGTGAAAATGAAAAGTGTTCAGTATTATCCTTCCAATAGGAACCTGGAATCAATTTCTGTGTGTTCATTTATTGAGCTAACAGACTGTTCGAATTATAGCCCATCTTTAGTCTTGAGCTACAATATGACTATTAAGGGTCTCGATGCTTTGTGACTTAGGTATTGCTGTAAATGTTGAGTCGGGGAAAAAATCAATCATTGATGTAGGCAAACCCTTAAACACACAAGAACGGAGATCAGAGGAAGGTCTTTGCTGGTCGATGCTTTCTGTCAAGACCTCACCTAAGAGTGTTGTCACACCTGAACCTTCCCAGTACTGTTTTCAGTGTCTTTGTTGACACTCCTAATGCTGTGCTTTCTAAATGACTAAATAGATAGAAGCCTTCCTCATCTCTGATCTACTCAGTGTTCTCTGAAGGCCAGGCCATTGTCCAATTCATATTTCCCTCCCTATACCACTTTATACAAAGTGAGCGTGAGCGCTTATAAAATTTTGTTGAACAAATGATTTTTCTTTGAGAAACTTCTTAGCTTGCTATCAGGAGAGTTTTAAGGGATACGTAAGAATTTGAATTGGATTTCTTTCTATCCGTTTATGTTTTGTGTGGAGGTGGGAGGCACACATGCCACAGTGTGCAGGTAGAGGTCAGAGGACACTTTGGAAGAGTTGATTCTCTCTACCCAGCAGGGTCCAGTGAGCTCAGGTTGTCAGGTTTGGTGGCAAGTGCCTTTACCAGCACTGAGCCATATCGGTGGCCCAGAATTAGATGTTGCCACAAAGGTCTCAGAAGACTGTTTTTTTAAATGCTAAAGATCTAATGAACCAGTTAGTTTGGGGGAAATGTTTGATTGTTTCCCATGATCTACTTTCATTTAGCGAATTTGGTCTTGGCTGGTATTTTTAATTAACTATTTTAAGCTGGACAAATAAACCACATTCAAGGTATTTAGCATTGATTTTATATTCATTTTAAAACCAGGCTTCAGCAAATTCCAAGGCTGTTGTTAGTTTGAAATTCTACACAGGGAAATTTGAACACAGAAGCAGCAATTAAGACTTCAATCTTAGAAGGGACAGTAAGGAACAGTAAGGATGCCTGAGGCCAGCTTTTTTTTTTTTTTTTTTTTCACAGCAATAATGAGACAACTTCCTTAACTCCAGAACAGTTTTTGTTTTTTGGTTTTTTTTTTTTTGGTTTTTTGAGATAGGGTTTCTCTGTGTAGTTTTGGGGCTTCTCCTGGATCTCCCTTGTTTCCCCCGAAAGTCTTTTAACGTAACAAATGGAGGAATGGACGCTTTAATCATTTTATGGCTTCCCTGGGGCAACAGGCAAAGACCCTTTGACAACTGCCTACCCTCACCCCCACCCCCACCCCACGTTGTCCCTAGAGTCCTGAGGAGGGTTGGCTATTGCAAGCAGGGCCATATGCAATCACTACCAAGAGAGAGTCTCTAAGGAGTTAAAAGAATAGGAGAATATCAGAGAATGCATTGGGTCCAAGAAGCAATGTAAAACATCTTCAAAAAAAAAAAATTTTTTTTTTTTTTATAAATCAGTGAAAGACACTGAACAAGGTTTTTTTTGGCAAACTGGAGAGATGGGACTGTATTGTAACAAACGTGACCCCGTGTATCTGAATTTTAGTATCTGCAGCCCCAGCCCTGGGCATGGGCACGTAACACCAACAGCCACTTAGAAGCGTTCCACTACACCACTGCTGTTTGTGTTTGAATGAATGCTTGCTTGTCGTCTCCTACCGGAATTCTACATCCATTGCTTCTTTTCCCACACCAGACCGATGCAATGATCAGGACACCCGGACATCCTACAGGATTGGAGATACCTGGAGCAAGAAGGACAACCGAGGAAACCTGCTCCAGTGCGTCTGCACAGGCAACGGCAGAGGGGAATGGAAGTGTGAGCGCCACGCTCTCCAGAGCACATCGGCCGGTGAGGAGACGCCGCCGCCGGGCACTGGGGAGGAGCTGGACAGACTTACCATTTGAAGACGATTTATAGAGTTTCAGCTGAGAACACTTCCATAATTTTGTTCAAAAACAGTCGTTCTATATTTTGAACAAAAAATTTGAATGGAAGGAAAAAAAAAATGGGTCTTGGAGGTTGAGCCATGGAATTAGCTCCACAAGGTAGAACAGAGGTTTGAAAAACGCAGTGAGGCTGAGGTCACGGCTCCAGCAGTACAGTGCTTTATGCGTGAAAAACAGAGATCAGGGCCCAGAACCAGCATGCAAATCCAGGCGTGGTGGTCCTATCCCTGCACCAAAGAAAGGAGGTGGAGGCAGGAGGATGGCGGCACTGGCTAGCCGCCCTACCCTACTTGGCAGGGGGTTCCAGGGTAGTGAGAGACACTGTCTTAGAGAACAAGATGATTGGCTCTGGGCTTGATCCTTGGCTTCCACATGCGAATGCTCTCCACACATGTGTACATACATGTGCACATGGACCCTCACTCACACGCATGAATAATAGTGAATGAGTGTGTAATATGCACTTAGAGTCCTCACAGCCCTGGGTCCATTCCCAGCATGCAAACAAACAATAGTTATTGTCTAGAATTTAAAAGGACAACTGAAGAGGTAAAGGTACTTGGAACACAGGTGTTTTGTGAGAGTCTGAAGAAGGGCTGAGAGTGTTTACATAGAGTACTTGCCCCCTATGCACGAAGTCCTGGGTTCGAGCCCCATCACCAAATGAAATGGGGGTGTTGGTGGTACCTATGATCCCAGGGATTAGGAAGTGGAGGTAGGAGGATCAGAAGTTCAAGGTCATCCCTGGCTACTTAGTGAGTTCTAGTCAAGCCTGTTCTGCATAAGACACACACACACTCTCTCTCACACACACAAATCTGAAGAAAGCAACACAGCCTTTGAGGTGTGCCTTCCCAATCCTGTGCTTTGTGTTTTCCTCTAGTTTTTAACTATGTGATATCCCAGCCTTGTTACTTAGCCTCTTAGCAATCAATCATTTAGCTAATAGTAATTAGATTTTTTTTCCCTTTTGATGAGTTTATCCTGACCTAATTAATTCTTGTGAAAGCAAACAAGGTTGGATTTGATGATCTCTACATTATCTAATTATCATCAATGAAGTAGCAATTGGTGAAAGAGAACAGTGACAAGCGTCAGCCTATTGAACTAGATGAAGGATTAACTGGGAGTTAACTGGGATGACTAATATGTGCTATTTTTATGGCATTACTGATAGTATACTGAGGCACTTCATTATTAAAATGTTAGAGAAACCCTGTTAAACAAAACAAACTATTCTACGAGGAGCTTGGTGTTCTCTTGTATGTGGTCTTGGACACCATTGGCATCCTCTGAGGTGTCTTTGGGTCCTATCGCTCAGCCTTGATGGGGAAGATGCTAAACTCACTCCGCTAGTCATTGCCCTGTGAGCTCTGCTGCTGCTGTGGGCTCTGGCCTTCAGAGGACAGGTTTCTAAAAGTTCCAAGAGAAGATAGCACATTCTGTTGTGTGCCTATCCGAGAAAACTTGTGAGGATTGACTGGCTTTAGGAAAACACACACACACACACACACACACACACACACACACACACACACACCCTGAGTAAGTCTGCCGAGTAACAACACCCAGGAAGAGGGACTAACAGGAAGGAAGTCCGTGGCTATCCAGGGTACCCTCCTCTGAGTGCAGTTTCAGAGAAGGGCAGGAAGTCTGCTGTGAATTGGCGGGGTCTCTCAGGAAGAGGAAGGTCCCCACATTGCATTTATGAGGGCTGTGAGGGAAGAAGGAAGAGACAGACCACTTCAGGTGAAGGGAGGGCAGGGGCATGGCATCCAGGAACGGCGAGCAGGTCAGTGGGTTGAAGCTTACAACGTGGAAGGGAGAGGCTGGCAGCCAAGCAGGAGAGGAGCTATGGAGGAGTGTGGAGTTCACAGACCAAGGGGCTTCCCGGCATGCCTGAAGGTTTGTTGAAGGTATTCCGGGCGGCAGAATCATGTTTTTGACGTAGATAGGTTTTTCTGGTGGCTCAGGTGAGGTTATCTGGAGGGGTCTTGTGGATCGATTCTTGGGCTGAATGCCAAAGCTAAAACTCAGAATGGAAGGAATGTTTGATTCAAGTTCCAGGTCAGGTTCTGGACGCATTGATTCCACTCTTCTAGTTTTATAACTTTTCATTCTCACGCTCCTAGGATCTGGTTCCCTCACAGACGTCCGGACCGCTATTTACCAGCCTCAGACTCCCCTCCAGCCTGCTCCATTTGGTCACTGTGTCACAGACAGCGGGGTGGTCTACTCTGTGGGGATGCAGTGGCTGAAGTCACAGGGAAACAAGCAGATGCTGTGCACTTGCCTGGGCAATGGAGTCAGCTGCCAGGAGACAGGTAGGCAGCTTCTCTCTACAGTAACACCGGGGAACTCCTATTTAGTTAAAAATGTAACACAATAAAACCAGAATAGTTTATACTCTTTATTCCCCTGTGATAAAAATCACAATGGTTGACATTTTCTTCCAGTCTTTTTACTTTGTGTATTTTCTTCCTATCATGAGAAACAAACTGTTGTGTTACCTGTGTTTGCCGAAAGTGATACTGTAAGACTCCTGGTTTTCTTAATAGCTAATAATCTGTATTTTGAGTTTTAAATTTGCCATTATTGATGTCTTTCAACAACTCACGGCCTCTTCTAGGTTACAAGCACGTCTATCTTTCATTATTTTCCCCCTCGAATAGCCTTGTATACTATTTCTTCAGCTACGAATATAACCATAAATCTCTCTCTGTTCGTCTTTTGGACCATAATTAATAAAGCTTTGCAAATGGAGAAACTGAGTCACAGTAGCAGAAATGGCTCTCATGGACACTAACAGAGGAACTCTGGCCCATGGCTCTATCCTAAATAATAATACATTTAATTGCCATCAACCAGATGTCTCTCACTGTGTGCCTTCAGTGGCACAAACTCAGCTTCCATTGAAATTAGAAATTTGCCACCGCTGGGGTGGGGTGGGGGTGGGGCACAACAGTACTGACCGAGACGCTTGTATGTTCTGCTTGTAGCTGTGACCCAGACTTACGGTGGCAATTCAAACGGGGAGCCCTGTGTCCTCCCCTTCACCTACAACGGTCGGACCTTCTACTCCTGCACCACAGAAGGACGGCAGGATGGACATCTGTGGTGTAGCACGACCTCAAATTACGAGCAAGACCAGAAGTATTCTTTCTGTACAGACCATACCGGTGAGTGGCCCGGGAGTAGCCGGGGCAGTGAGGAAAAAAAAAGCCCCTGTGTTTGCCCGCAGTCAATCATTAATTGTGAGGCCGCACAAGAAACACCGCTTTGATCTGCTTGGACCCAGAGACACAGCCAGTTCCGCAGAGGCTCATGGCCCTTAGCACCACTGGGGAAATGATACCGAGGGGAAAAGCCCTGCGGGGTGATTATTTTGACACATAGGGATTACGACATGATTAAAGACACTCAAGTATTGAAATCAGTGGATGATCCCACAGAGCCGATGAGCACACCGGATAAATGTCAAGGGTGCCTCCACTTATCTTCTGTTTAGAGCCATATTTTACACAAAGCTATCGTTTAATCTCTTTTCCCTCCTTGGCTGGGAGAACACGAGATTTAAATCTATTTTGAAAGGGAAGATGAAAATCCACTAAGAAGCTTAGGACTCTATTATCAGATACCTTTTATTCTGCCATAGGCCCTCTGGGAATGAGCAGCCGGAACCCGGCTCTGGCTAAGCCGTGGGTAGTCTCTCCTTGTTGTACACACCGAAGCTCGGCTGTAATCTTCCTGTTTGTTTTTTCCTGGGCAGTTTTGGTCCAGACTCGAGGCGGGAATTCCAACGGGGCCCTGTGCCACTTCCCCTTCCTATACAATAACCGCAATTATACCGACTGTACTTCGGAGGGCCGGCGGGATAACATGAAATGGTGTGGGACGACCCAGAACTATGATGTGGACCAGAAGTTTGGATTCTGCCCCATGGCTGGTAAGACGAGGCCCTGTGAGTTAGGCACGGGCTCCACTAAGCAGCCTCTTGATGCTGATCGCTTCCTCTCTCCCTAAGACAATTTGGCAAAGTATGATGCCCATATATGTAGTATATCTTACGGGTTGCCAGTTGAGAAAGCCATCAATAGCAATGATTATCGATGTGTTTTTAAAGGTCCCATTGACAGGCTTAAATGTCAAGAACTAAAGCACAATACTAGGTACTTTTAAAATTTTGTGAGTCTTCAAACAAATGCACAAAATGTATCTTTAAAACAATCTGACTCGTCACAGACTAGTCAACACATGGCTGGTTTGACAGACACCACAGCTCTGAAGAGCCAAAGTGATCGAAATAAGTCAAATTGTCTTCTGACAGGTATTGAACTGTCCCTGGTTTACCTAAGTAAAGAAGGAGGAATCAGGTATTGGTTATTTTGTTTTTAAGTTTTGAGAGTCCTGTAGAAGACATTTGGTTTTCCAAATGTAGAATCAGGGACTTGAGTGTTACGCAGTCACGTGTGGTCAGAGCAAGGGAACGAGGAACACTTCATTTTTCTCATTTCAACGAAAGACGGCATTGGGTTTAAGAGGAAAGATCACTTTTCCAGGGGATTTTCAGCTCAGTTTTCCTTTGAACTAGAGTGAGCTGAAATAGGTGAAGTCACGAGGCTGTAGTTAAGTCCAGTCTTCTGGACAATGAGAATCAATGGCATGAATGTATGAGATTTTTCTAGTCTAGTATTCTGCAGCCCTTCTGGTATTTCTCCCCAGTCCCCTCGGGACTAGCTCTTTCCTGGAGAGTTCAAAACTCTCCACCTTCACCCAGCACTGTGCATGCACATCTTCTTCCCCAATGAGAATTCTTAAAATCATCGAACAAGACCCATCACTTCCTGTTTTTAATTCCTGTTTGTATCTTGTGACCATTGATCAAGTATTTCTTGATCCATTTCCAAACAGCCCATGAGGAGATCTGTACAACCAACGAAGGGGTCATGTACCGCATTGGGGATCAGTGGGATAAGCAGCACGATTTGGGCCACATGATGCGGTGCACGTGTGTTGGTAACGGTCGTGGAGAATGGACCTGCATCCCCTACTCCCAGCTGCGAGGTACGCTGGTTCACTGATGAGCAAGGGTACAGAAAGACAGTGTGAAAACTTGTACCTACCCAAAGCAGAGGAGGAGGCACCCAGTGCCAGGCTTTTCATTCACTTAGTGTGCTGGAAAAGTTTCTCATTTCCAGCAGCCCGTTGAGAAAAGCTGGCGAGAGTGCTGAGCGCTTCTAGGGCTCTGGAGACAGTCCCAGAGTGTAAATTTAGGTTGAGCTAAAGGGTGGCTTCCTAGGGGAGAGCATCAGCATTTGATCCTTGTAGCTCTAGGTTATTTATGTCTGTGTTCTTCTGTCTAGACAAGATACGATCATTTCTTCTCCCCCCCACCCTCCCTTTCTCCTTTCTTCCTTTCTTTTTTTTTTTTTTTTTTTTTTTTTTTTTTTTTTTTTCCTTCTTCTTCCTTCCTTCCTTCCTTTTTTTTTTTTCTTCTTTCTTTTCCTCTTTCTTCTTTCTTCTCTTTCTTCTCTCTCTCTCTCTCTCTCTCTTTCTTTCTTTCCTTCTTTCGGTTTTTCAAGACACAGTTTCTCTGTGTAGCCCTGGCTGTCCTGGAACTCACTCTATAGACCAGGCTGCCTCTAAAGTCACAGAGATCTGCCTGCCTCTGCCTCCCGAGTGCTGGGATTAAAGGCATGTGCCCTCTGCCTCACCCCCCCACCCAGCAGCCTATAGGCCAGTCTTCTGGAGGCATTTTCTCAACTGGGATTCTCTCATCCCAGATATGTGTAGGTTTGTGTCAAGTTGGCAAAAACCAACAAGCACATCCTCCTCTCCATTCCAGAAACCAGACCACAAATTGTAGTATATGCTGTACAAATTTCTCTACTCATCTTATGAGAACAACCAGAACTTTAAATAAAATCATCAACTACACAAGAATGTTACAGGGATTTAGACGTGTATTTGTTGAAAAACTACTTTCTTCAGAGGAAGCTGTAGTTTACCGTGGCTTTTCTTTTAATGGACCAATCCATGACACTTATAAGTCTATTAGAATAAGAGGGGAATAAAAGTTGTGTTATTAAGCTTTGAAAAAGTTTATTTTTATGCCAGTAGAAAAGATGCTTTAGCGGTGTTAAACCCAGCAAATAGAACTAATGCTTTGAAAAAAAGTCCAGTTTCTTCTGTCATCAGTTAACGTCCGTCACCTGTCCAACTGTCCCTCGAACAGATCAGTGCATCGTTGACGACATCACCTACAACGTGAACGACACCTTCCACAAGCGCCATGAGGAGGGACATATGCTGAACTGTACATGCTTCGGTCAGGGCCGGGGCAGGTGGAAATGCGACCCCATTGGTAAGTGGCTGCCCCCGACTGCAGAGTTCCCACCGTGGAGCGCGGTTTTCCCACCGTGGAGCGTGGTTTTCCCACCGTGGAGAGCGCGGTTAGCCGGGGGGTGGATGAGGAAAGCTCTTTGTTGCTGCCGGATTGCGTTCGCTCCAGACCCGACTCAGTGGTCTGCAGAGTGTGTTCTCATCGTGAGCCAGTGTGCAGTCTGTCCTGCCGCTCAGGGTTTGGTGGCAAGCATGGGCTTTACTTCAGTTGAGGGGAGATAAGCTTTTTGGTTGTGAATCATAAAATCATTTCTTTTACTCACTGCAGAATCGTGGGTACAGGCCTAAGCCGGTAAATACCTCCCTTCAAAACACTCCATCCTTTGGCTCCCTGTATAACAGACAGGTCTGTGCTCATGCTGAAGGTTCAACCTTCAGAACAGCCCTGTTCCAAAAACCCATATTCCTTTACTGCAGAAGGCAGGTTGCTAACTGAGACAACAAATTGATCCCAGCGGTTTGTTTTGGCCTGAGACTGCAAAGCTGAGATCCCAAGAGGCTGGCCTAGAGAAGCCGTTCGTGTTTAAAATTTAGCTCATTAATGTAAAACTAGCTCCTGAATTTTGAAGACGTATATAAAATGAAGTCATTGCAAAGTTCTTTCTTGCTATTCAAATGGCAAGTCAGTTAGTTACTTTGATATCTAATTTAAAAATTTTAATTGATACCTAATTTTTTTAAAGTAATGTTCAGATTATGAATATATACTGAAATTTTAATCTTTACATTTTAAATTTAGCAATGTTTCCCCTTTAGGAAGCTAAATATCCCTCCTTCCCAATATGTACATTTTAGTTTTTACTGCTAGTTTTCCTATAAGGTAAAGCATTGGAACAAAATATTATTTTAGAGCTGGGAAATGGCTCCAGACACATGTGCTTGTACACTCACGTGCACATGAACACATATCACACACATACACAACACCTCACCCACCCAATCATGTACAACTATTATTTTAACTCTATTTGTAAGAAGAATTGCAAGCTCTTATTCCTATTTTAAGAATATGCTCTCTCACGCTACAATGACATGTTTGGGACTGTTTTAATCTTTTCCTTGTGTACGTTCTAGACCAGTGCCAGGATTCGGAGACCCGGACATTCTACCAGATTGGTGATTCCTGGGAGAAGTTTGTGCATGGCGTCAGATACCAGTGCTACTGTTATGGCCGTGGCATTGGGGAGTGGCATTGCCAACCTCTGCAGACCTACCCAGGTAAGCAGGTCTGAGACGACACCCGGCCTGTGGGTGGTCATGATAACAGGACAGCGCCAGTCCTCATTATCGGGAGCCCACATTGGGGGCCTTTCTCCAATCCATCCTTACATTATTCTGTCCAATACATTTTTACTAAAGCTATTTTTCTTTCTTCACCGTTCATCAGGTAAACAGCACCAGAGTCAATAAAAAGCTGCATGTTACCCTTTTTGCATTTTGTACACTGCAGAGCATTCCGTTAGGTGAAAACATTGCAGTTAATTTTATCTCTCTCTCTCTCTCTCTCTCTCTCTCTCTCTCTCTCTCTCTCTCTCTCTCTGGTGTGGTGGTGTGTGTGTCGCGCACGTAAAAATGTGACTTGTCTCTGGATAGTAAAAGGATTCGCTCATTCTGTTTTTTACGGAGAAGTCACGTATATAGACAGAGGGTAGGAAGTATAATGTGAGGTATAAATTTGTTCCCTGCCATCTTTAAGCCTTCCTTGTGTTAAATTTCATCTCATTTATGAGATGGAATGGGGAACAAAGTGTCTGGAGCCAAGAGTGGAGTAACTTGGTCAACTGCACCCACACAGTTCAAATACCCCAAAATATTTATTATTGTTTTGTTTGTTTGTTTGTTTTCTTCTACAAAGACATCATGCCTAGCTGTAGGTGTTTATTACTTTTGGGGAAAACATTTAAAAATTATTGAATGACTCTAATGACACATACTGAATTTATGATATTAGTCATTTCAGCAAAGTCTCCTAGATCTCCACTAATGATTTATTTATTTCAATTTGTTTTCATCCTCTGAGTATGTGGGGGAAAGGCCGTGTGCCACGGCCTACATGTGAAGGTCAGAGACAAATTGGTGAAGTTCTCTCCTCACTTTTCTTGGCCCCGGTCTCCAGGCTTGTATGTGGCAAGCTCCTTACACGGAACCATCTTGCTGGCCCTCATTTTAGACCTGAAACATGGGCTGTATTCAGAAACGAAAAGATTTGGAGCCAGATAACAATCTGCGTGTAATCGAGATTATAATAATAAATTAAGTCCCTAAGAGTTAAGACCAAAAATTAAGATTAAATTAATTCTGCATAAGAGTCACCATCCCAGGGTGATCTATGGGAGCCAAAGGCATTGCGAGCCTGTGAGCAAGCTTTGAGCCCGAGCTCTGACTGCTGTGAAAGACACACTGGTTAGCGTCATACTTTCTTCACATCTGTACGAAGGGAGACGGGCACAGCCAGCCACCGTCGCAGTTCCTTCCTGTCCTTCACACCGACAGTCAGCTGTCCCGGACGCCACTCTGTCACTCACGCATTGTTTTTATGAGCTGGGAACATCCTTCTCCTCCTCTGCCCAGCCTTTAGACATTGTCAGGGCTGAGAGAGGCGACTGCTCTCACAGGTTTATGAAAACTCAGAGTGATCTGCCTCTTAACACATATTTCTTGTTGGACTTAGGTTTAAGAGTCATATATATATATATCATTGCTTTGTTTTGCTTTTTGAGAGTCTCCTCTAGCTCAGGGTTGCTTCAAACTTACTATATAGCCAGTGATAATCTTGAACTCCTGACCCTCCCTCTTCTCCATTTCCTGAGTGCTGGAGTTACAGGTGCACACTACTATTCCTGCTCAATTTAATATAGTTTAAAATCTTGCCGGGCGGTGGTGGCGCACGCCTTTAATCCCAGCACTCGGGAGGCAGAGCCAGGCGGATCGCTGTGAGTTCGAGGCCAGCCTGGACTACCAAGTGAGCTCCAGGAAAGGTGCAAAACTACGCAGAGAAACCCTGTCTCAAAAAACCAAAAAAAAAAAAAAAAAAAAAATCTGATTACAGATACACTATACAGTCAGAAAATGTATACTTAGCAAGGCTGGATTTTTAAATGCTACAGGCCAAGGACACAAGCTTACTGTGTTTACGGTTGGCTTTGGCAGGGCAATTTTTTTTGAAATCTGTTCTCTTTGAGACCTTTTCTTTTACAATAAGCCCACCCACATGGTCTTGTTGCAAGCACTGAGGTAGACCAGTTGGATGGGACAGAGCCCCACCTAGTTGGAGTTATACCTGCTGACTTTGTTCCTAGTCTCTGAAAAGGGCCACATCAGAAGCCCACAGAACACAGAGGAGATTTGAGGGTGAAGAGATGAGTGCTCGACCTTAGACACCCTGTGGTGCTTATCTCCATGTGGGCTTTGCTCGGTGGCTCCTGCCTAAGCTGTGAGGCTCCGTGTTGTGGGAATCATAAAAAAGACCGCAGATAGCTGAAAGATTGTGTCTGAGCCTTGCTCTGTTTGTTCTTCCTACTGGTGAGTTGTTCAAACTAACAGAAGATAACAGGAATTCGGTTTGTCAATAAGCACCTGGAAAAGCACAGCTCTCAGCAAATTAAGTAGAGAAAACCGGTTCAAGTCAAAAAAAATGTCATGAATGTTTAACTTCTCCAGGGTCACCCTTATTGGAAATCACTCATTCTGACCTCATTTTCAGCTGCTTTTGAAAGTGCATAACATGTCATCCTGCAAGTGAAGATTTCACAGTAGGAATTGCTCGTAGATGTCAGAAAGGTCCACTGGAAAAATTGCATCACCTAACCAGCATCAAAAGGACTATAAAAACATTTCAATCTAGATAGTGTAAAGGAGAGCTAGGCTCTTAACTTTCCTGTCTTTAAATCAAATATGGTAGTGTAGAGTGTAGTGATGGGCTGGAATTTAATTGACCTAAAAAATAACTCAAACAAATTTTTTTTTCTTTTCATTCCTGCACAAAAATGCTGTAAAATCCCCTTGCTGTTTAGGGCAGTCCCTTAAGGGTAGAGCATGCCCTGAGTTTAGCGGGCTGGAGAGGTGAGATGGCTCAGTGGTTAAGAGTGCATACTCTTCATGTACTTCAGTTTGATTCCCAGCACTCACACTGGACAGTACAATTTGCCTGTAACTCCCATTCCAGGGGAGCTCACTTCTCTATCCTCTGCCGGCATCTGCATTCACATACGTATGCCCTCACCCACAGAGGCATTTTAAAAATTAAATTGAAATAAAAAAATACTAGAATCTCAGGCCTGTGCTGGAAGTCTGAGAAAGGAAACAAAGCTTTGAGAGTTCTGCCTCGCTTGGATTAACCATTGAAACTGTCTGTCTTTTCCTTCCTTGCTCTTCTTCCCATCATCCTGTGCATAGGAGTATGGTTAGTGGACAGGAAATGTCATTTGTATCGTCTTAGTAGACTTAACTTATCAGGAGATTTAATCATCACGTATTTTCCCATCTTCACATTCACTATTGATGCACTAAATAAAATGACTGTGAAATGTCTCTCTACCTGAGAGATTATAGTGGGATGTCTCTAAAAGATCAATATTTAACAACTTTATGCAATTGTCACAAATAACCTACGGACAAACATCTCTTTTTACTGATTTATAGGGAATTTCTTTAAACAGTGTTTGAAATTTTGTTTTTTTAATCTATGTGCATTTGTGAGGCTCTTCATGCATGGAAGGGGTGATTCCAGAAGACCACGGAAATGACTTTTGTTAAATGGTCAAATGACCAACCTGTGTGGTGTGTGGAGCATATCATATGCCTCTTTAGGAGGCAGAGCTGAGAATTTTATGTGTGAATTTTGACGTTCACCTTGTGGCATTAAGTGAAATTAAGATTCAATGAATATTTGTTAGTCTTCAACAAACTAAATTATTCCTAGTGTGGAAGTGAGTACATTATTCTAAAATTTTTTGGAGGTCACACAAGTATGTAAGTTACATATTTGTCCTGCTAAAGAAAACCTTGTTTTCAAAGAATTTAGAAGCTAAAACCATAATTAAATCTGAAAGTCAATATATTTTTCCCAAGGGCATTCAGAAAACTGCCCATAGTGTAGAGTACTACTTTATCAACATGTAGAACTTGGTTCTGTTTCGCAGAACATCAGTGAGAAATTCTTCCCTTATGTTTTTCTAAGGACTTTGTACAGGTGACCTTTGACTGACGAAGATAAGAAACAGAGAAGTTCAATTTGCATTCTGCAAACATTTTTCAACAAGATTTCATTATTATCCTGAATAGATTCCACTATACTAAAAAATTCATTCCCTTCTCTTATTTTTTTTTTTCAAATAAAAGAACTGAATCTATCTTTGTTGGTCATTATCAAAATGTGAAACTATTTTAATTTTTAAGTATATGCTTCCAAATGTCATTTCACTTGGTACCTGCTTTAAAAAACAAAACAAAAAATTTGATCTCTTAACAGTTTGACCCACAGTGATCTTAGAGTACACTTAAGTAAAAGGAAAACTAGATGTCTTTTTCCAAACGGAGAGAAGGCTTAGCCAGATGGGAAATAAACCTAGGTCTTTAATTATTACCTTTGTCTGTTTGTCCGGGATTCAACCCCATTTAGAAATGTTTGTTTTACATCATGCCGTATGGCCTTGGGAATGTTGCTTCCTTCCTAGAAGAGCTTCATGATCCAGTGCTGAAAGCCTCACAATCCAGAATCTGTCTTAAAACAGTGTTAATAAAATTGGCATATGAGGTGTGCATTCTGAACTACATTATTCATGTTACGGAGATCTCACAATTGTCTCTCAATGCTTTGAAAGCAGAGAAGAAAGCAAGCTGTGAGACATCGGGGTGGTTTTGTTTTATTTATTAGAGAAAAAAATCTAATTGCATTTCTTATGGAAAAGGCAATAATTATCAAGTAAAATTACACCTGTTTCTAATGTCAACATGTAAAAGGTGTAGCTAAACGCAGTCATGTTTATTATGCTCATATTTCTTGAGAAGCCAATAGTCTTTAAGGGTGGGCATCCATGTGTAATGAACTTTAAGAATGCATAAGGTAAAGAAATCACACGTTTTTGTTTTCAGGCACAACTGGTCCTGTCCAAGTAATTATCACAGAGACTCCCAGCCAGCCCAATTCCCACCCCATCCAGTGGAATGCACCGGAGCCATCTCACATCACCAAGTATATTCTCAGGTGGAGACCTGTGAGTATTAGCTAAGAAGTCTTGGACTCTGAGACTCCTGACCTTTCTGGGTTAGGATGTGATGCTCTGTGGGGTTGTTTCTGCTTTTGAGTCAACAGATCTGACCACTTGTCAGAGAGTATTTTTATTTTCTTAGTGTCGAGGCAGTCTGTGGTCAGTCAAATTGAGAACTAGCATGTCGATTTAGGGTTTTAGTTTGTTTGTTTTTAATATATCTGGAAGAAATTAGGTCTTTGTGTTAGAAAGCTCTTAGAAATCATAATGCCTACAACTATTCTCATCCAATGTGGAAAGATGTGAAAATTTGATATGCTTTGCAACTCCACTAAAGGTAAAATTTGCATTTTCAAATTATTTCCAGAGTTTGAAAACCAGCTAAATGAATATCATTCCTTTGACTCAATCAAGTCAACTGTACTTTGGTCCTCTAAAGTTATTTAGACAGAAAGGAATGAGGTAATGAGAGAAAGGAGGTACAGGGCAGGGATTATAGTTGGTTTCTGAAAGGAAATGAACCCTAGAGTTTTCTAGCCATCCAGATGCTGAAACTATACTAAGGAGGCTATCAGTATGATAACATAAATAAGGTTATTAGTCTATTAGGCTTTTATGTCTCTGTCCCTCTCAGACCTGCCCTCTTCAAAGTTCATGACATAATTTGGAAAACACTATTTTAGAAAGGAGAAAAATGTGCTTTCTAAAATCAAATCTTGTCCAATTGTAAATAATCCAAGACAACAAAAAACATTTGACTTGTGACATTAACTCACGCAGTGAATTTAAACTCTTTGGGGGAAAATCCATGCTGCTGAGATCATTCTTTTTCTTCACTTGCACTGTGTGGTCCGTCATCTTGAGTAGTCAGTTGCCAGCTTAACATCTGGCAATGTCGGATCAATCCATGATGTTTTTCTCCCCTTCAGTAGCTCCTGTCCCTCTTCATCTTTTTACTTTACCACCATTTCTATTGACTTGGAACTTAACTCTGAAGTTTTTTGCAAAGCCACTACAAAGGGGACATTTCCAGATAGGTATGAAGTATCCGTGGAATTGAGACATCCGCACATTTGATTAAGTTCTTGGAGTAGTTTTTGGTTTGGGTTTTGCTGTGCTTCGAGACATGTGTCCTTTGGCCAAGGCTGGTTTCATATTCCTTCTGTAGCTGCAGATCTGGAACTGCTGCCTCCTGGCGAGTGCTTGGTGTCAGGTGTGGTTCATCTCCCCCTCTAGGTGGAGCTGGAGGTCGAACTCAGGCCATGCTAGGCAAGCACTCTGCCAACTGAGCCACACGCCACACCCATGGGTCTCCTTAAAATTTTAACCAAGAAGTCCTTTTTGGTTCTTGGGTTTTTTTTTTGTTTTTGTGTAGGCAATCTGAGAGTTTACATTCTGATATTTTCTTCTGATGGCCAAGAAAGCTTACATTGTATAAAAGTTTATTGCTAATTTTTAAACTAACATAACGGCCAATTTCAATTTCTTTCAGCATATTTGAGCTAAAACTTAAATTTAAAAGATACTTGGATCACTTCCATTTATCTTCAGAATATAAACTGGCCCTAGAACATTTGAAGTATCTACAGACTTGATTGGATAACATTTTTTTTTTAATCTCCAGGCATTAAGCATGTATTTGATATTTAAACCGCTTTAGAATATTTACACTTAAAAGGATTTCTTGTTTGAAGTCTGGGTGTTTCTTTTCCACACAATCTATTGCAATGAGTTTTGTGGTCCATGACATATTAATGAGGTTGGACAGGATATAAGAATGTAAACCGGAGGGAAAAGATTAAATAAACTGAACTATATTCTTCTGCAGTCTTTCCCAAAGTTGGCTAACCGCTCTTGATGGGTTGTTCATTTCCAAGGATGAGTCACACAACCAGACAAGTTGAATCTTGTTTGTGATGGCCCCAGGATCTGAGTCAAGGCAATGTTATGCTTTCCAGAGTCTCTGTAAGGCCAGAAACTTGAACTGTATCCCACCAAGTTGAAAGATAGAGTCTGTGGCCTTTTCTCACTTCAGAGAGAAATGGGTCTTGGTTTACTGGAAAAGTTGAGAGAGGCTGAGCTGAGGATGCCGGTATTAAATTATTCAATAATTAGCCATAGGGAAGGTATTCAGCACCTCAACGGTGTGACTCTGAAAAACATCATTTAACTGTTTCTCCGCCTGTAAAATGGGAGCAGGTGATGCTGTTGGCTTCTGGCAGAGAGATGAAGATTAACAGGAGAAACAAACAAACCACCCGGGCACACAGTAAACCAGTTGGCCTAGTCATTAACTAACATCCACACACTCAGTAGAGGCTGCTCTGAATCGATTCGTTTTCCTCCAAAATGGAGCTATGATAATCCCTGATCCTTCTTGGGAGATTACTGAACACCACCTTGGAGGGATTATCCTCGCCAACGCCTGTGCTGTGTTTTTCTTTTTACATTGTCAGAAAACCTCCGTGGGCCGCTGGAAGGAAGCTACCATTCCAGGCCACCTCAATTCCTACACCATCAAAGGCCTGACCCCAGGTGTGGTGTATGAGGGTCAGCTCATCAGCATCCAGCAGTACGGGCACAGAGAAGTGACACGATTTGACTTCACCACCAGTGCCAGCACGCCTGTGACCAGTACGTATCCGGCGTCTTTGCGGTTGGGTGCCATCCTTGGGGCTGGGTGCCATCCTTGGGGCGGTGCCCACGTAGCTCAGACATGGGCTCCTCGCAAACGGATCTCTCCTTCTCGGCTGCTTCCTTTTGTGAACGGTGCCTGCATTTTCTTTTTGACATCCTCTGAGCACCGAGAGGGTGGGTGAGCCTTCTAGCTGCTCAGACGGCTTGCGTTCCCCTTCTCTCTAGGCAACACAGTGACAGGAGAGACCGCGCCCTACTCGCCCGTGGTGGCCACTTCCGAGTCTGTCACTGAAATCACAGCCAGCAGCTTTGTAGTCTCCTGGGTCTCAGCTTCCGACACCGTGTCGGGATTCCGGGTGGAGTATGAGCTGAGCGAGGAAGGAGATGAGCCTCGGTACCTTGGTGAGTAGAACGTGTGGCTGGCTCAGCGTAGGTTAATAGATACTTGGCTCGGGAGAATTTCGGTCTCTGGAATGACTCCGCAGTTCAAACTGAAGACACTCCCAGTCAGGAGAAGGGTAGATCCTCTCAGACCAGGCTGGGATTCCCTGAGCACCTTGCTTGTCTCTGTTGCTGTTTATTTTTATTTTTTAATTTTTTTTTTTTTTTTTTCAGAGACAGGGTTTCTTTGTGTAGCTTTGCGCTTTTCCTGGAACTTGCTTTGTAGACCAGGCTGGCCTCGAACTCACAGAGATCTGCCTGGCTCTGCCTCCCGAGTGCTAGGATTAAAGGCGTGCGCCACCACAGCCCGGCACTGTTTATTTTTCATTTGTCTGAATATGGGACCAGAATGAGACCTGCAGTTGACAATGTTATGTTTTAGGCTTGCATAGTTACCGTCTTGAACGCTTTTTAAATATCCCAGTGATTAGGGATCTTCTAAGTTTACTGGTGCTGGTGAATAAGTGACTCAGTGAGTAGAGGTCCTCACTCCCAAGCCTGATGACCTGAGTTCAATCCCGGGGTGGAAGGAGAGGATTGAGTCCCACAGGTTGTTTGCCTCCTAGTCCTCTGACCCCCTTGTGTGCTGTGGCATGCATACCAGACCCCCCCATGCCCAATAAATACTTGTGTGAATGGGACCCAGATCATAAAAATGAATGTCCTAGCTGGGTGGGTGGTGGTGGTGGCAAGCCTTTAATCGCAGCACTTGGGAGGCAGGGGCAGGTGGATCTCTGTGAGTTTGGGGCTAGCCTAGTTTACAAAGCGAGTTCAGGACAGCCAGGACTGTTACACAGAGAAACCCTGTCTTGAAAATATAAATGAATGAATGAATGAATGAATAAAATTCTTTCAACTTCCACTCCTGGCTACTATCCTGATTTCTAACCATAGCTATATTTAAAATATCAGAGGGAGGTTATTAAAAAGTATACATCTTTGGGGAAGAAATGGAAAAATGAGAGAATATACATTGGAAATTGCAGCCTACTCACTAGTATTCATCCAGTCTTATGAATATAGAGTTCTTAGAAGCCAGAGAAGGTTGGTTTGCTCCGGCCACTGACCTCTCCCTTTATTTCAAAGATCTTCCAAGCACGGCCACTTCTGTGAACATCCCTGACCTGCTCCCAGGCAGAAAGTACATTGTCAATGTCTATCAGATATCTGAAGAGGGAAAGCAGAGCTTGATCCTGTCCACATCACAGACGACAGGTATGTGTGCACTATAAACCGTGTTCAAAGAATCTTTGGTGTGGGATATGATGGGTGATGCGATACATATGTGTGTAATCCCAGGCTTGGGAGGCTGAGCTGTTCCAGACTAGTGTGCGTTACAAGACACTGTTTTAAAAACAAATTTTTAAAGGCCCTTTTACTAGAAAGCATGGCCTTGTAGTAGTATTGACTGACTTTCTTTTTCTGTTAGCACCCGATGCCCCTCCAGATCCTACGGTGGACCAGGTTGATGATACTTCAATTGTTGTTCGGTGGAGCAGACCGCAGGCACCCATCACAGGTCATCTTCGGCTTCTGTGTTTACTTGGATATATAGAGATGTGGAAGGAGAAAATTCTGACTAGACTGGCGTCACCCTTAAATCTCCCATTTAAGTGGTTAGAACTGTGTGTGTGTGTGTGTGTGTGTGTGTGTGTGTGTGTACATACGTACTTCAAATCTTCCGGGGCTACTTCATTATGGATTGTTTTCCCTCAGATCCATTTATCACCCCAGCCCCACCCCAACACATGCACATACAGCCCGTGAAGCCAGCCCACCCTGTGGCGCACTGAAGCGGTTTCTAAGGGTTGCAGAGGTGGACCGTTCCTGCAAATCTGACGTTCACTGCTGGAGAGGGAGCAGGGCTGCCGCTTTCCCGTCATCAGTGAGGGTCCCCAAAACTGCAGACAGTGCTCAGGCTGCTTCCTCAGTTGTCTCCCCCATCCACAGCTCCAAGAAGAGAAATGGGCGTACCATGGATCTCTCACCCCATGGCTTCACTAATTGACATTTGTTAAGGATCCTGTCTTCAAGGACGTTCATTGTTAAAAGATTTGTATTACTGTTCTTATCTCTGTGCTGGTTAGTCCTTATATCATAGGAAATGATAACACTAAAAGACCCCAAAAGAATCTTGCAGATTCTTAACAAAGAGTCAAACAAAATGCAGAGGCCCGTTAGGAAGGAGAGATTTATTATTTGTCTAGCCTCGGCTTCAGAAGACTATGTATCTAGACACTTTCCTCCTAAACCTGCAGGGTACAGAATCGTCTATTCACCCTCGGTTGAAGGGAGCAGCACAGAGCTCAACCTTCCTGAAACTGCCAACTCCGTCACCCTGAGTGACCTCCAGCCTGGTGTGCAGTACAACATCACCATCTATGCTGTGGAGGAGAACCAAGAGAGCACACCCGTGTTCATCCAGCAAGAGACTACCGGCGTCCCACGGCCCGGTAACTTAAAAACCACCACCTCTCCCGCTGTCTGATCTGGTCTGGACCAGACAGCCGCTCTAACCTTCCAGGGGAAGAGAAAGCCTAGGTGGGTTAAATTCATTCCCTTAGCCTCCGGGGAGGACGGAAGTGCAAGTCACGTGACAGGTCCCCGGTTCTCACCCTTCCTAATGCTGTGACCCTTTAATACAGGTCCTCATGTTGTGGTGACCCCCAACCATAACATTATTTTCATTGCCACTTCATAACTTACTTTGCCACTGTTATGAATCATAAACATATGTGTTTTCTCATGGTCTTTGGTGACCCCTGTGAAAGTGTTGTTTGACCCCAAGGGGGTCATGACCTACAGGTGGAGTACTGCTATTGTAAATGCCGAAATATCAACACTAGGAAGGAACTTATCAAAGACAACTATTAGGTTTTCTGGTTAAAAACTGGCAAGGTCTCATCTTATTTTTCCCAAGACACCCAAGAACTACTTAATCTGTTCTCTGAACAACCATCAAATGAGCCAACTAAACAAATACACCAGTTTTTCTGGAAGTATCTTAAAGTGAAGGCATTTTTATTTTGTGTATTTACTTCAACTTCTTGCTTTTATGCCTATCTGTGGATATTAAAGATTCCAACATCACCTAGACTAACCATGAATATCTACACACACACACACACAAAAATCTCATTTTTTGAGTAAGAGGGAAAACCCAGTATTGGCCAAGAATGGATGGGTCTAAGAAATGCCTCGATTATTCAGGGAGTGGACTTTTAGCCACAACCCTCAGTGGGAATTTGGAATGACACGTTTCTCTTGTCTGCTAGATAAAGTTCCCCCTCCGAAGGACCTACAGTTTGTGGAAGTGACGGATGTGAAAGTCACCATCATGTGGACCCCTCCTGATAGTGCGGTGACTGGCTACCGCGTGGATGTCCTCCCTGTCAACCTGCCCGGGGAACACGGACAGAGGCTGCCCGTCAGCAGGAATACCTTTGCCGAAATCACCGGGCTGACCCCTGGGGTCACTTACCAGTTCAACATCTTTGCCGTGAACCAGGGCAGGGAAAGCAAGCCTCTGACTGCGCAGCAGACCACCAGTATGTCCTCTTCCTGCCTGCCTGCCTGTCTGTCTGTCCTTTTGCCGAGCCTCCAGGCTCTACAGCCTCAGTTCTACCTGTGATACGCTACATGCTACTCACTCCCAAGTTCACGGCTTAGTGGTCATGAAACATCCAGCTGGAAGGAATGTTGAAGGCAGAATGAAACAAAGGTTCCAAGGATGCTAACTCTAACATGCATACCGCTTCCCACATGTGTACCACATCCAGCATGCACACCACTTCCAACATGCACACCGCTTCCCACATGTGTACCACACCCAGTGTGCACACCACATCCAGCATGCACAGCACTTCCCACACGTGTACCACATCCAGCATGCACACCACATCCAGCATGCACACTACTTCCAACATGCACAGCACTTGCAACACACCCAACATGCACACCACATCCAGCATGCACACCACACCCAACATGCACACCACATCCAGCATGCACACCACATCCAGCATGCACACCGCTTCTAACATGCACACTGCTTCCCACATGCAGACAGCTGGAATGTAGGAAGGAGAGCATTTAAGAGAGTCAGAAAAAGTTTCCTTTGCTAATGGAGACATGGAGGTGCAATTTCAGTGAGTCTCTGTCTTCCTTCCCTTCCTCTTCCTTCCCCTCCCTCCCTGTCTCTTTCTTTTATCATTGGTGCTGGGAATCAACAGCGCTCCACCACTGTTCCCAGCCCTTACATACATTTTCTTGTATGTGTAATGAGATATATCTATATCAAAGTTAAAGCATAGTCTCTTAACACATTTACAGTAGAATTTGAGACTAGCAGTTGCCAGGCAGGCAGGGGTGTGTGGCTCAGGAGATGGGAAGAAACTTCAGGTCCTTTTCAGCCCTGTGTCCAGGAAGTGACTGAAGTGTGTCTGAACTGCCTTTTGGATTCCAAAGCTCATGCTCTCATAGGACACACAACCGTTTGTTTTAAGTTCCCATGGGAAACCCAGTTAACATCCTCACAAAGGAAAGTGATGATCTGTGTGATTCCTTCTGGTCGTAGAAGTTCCCCACCGTCCCACCATGAGACTGGGGTCCTGCATATCTGTTTTAGTTGTTGCAGTCAGGTCCCTGTGAAAGATCTTTTCTTCCCCCTGTGGAGGACTAGTCAGTCTACACGTACGTTAATTAGCGTATTGCCTGCAGCATGGACCAAGCTGTCCTTGCCCTGAGCTTGTTCCTCCCTTAACCTTTCTGGACCAAAGCAAATTGCAAAGTGTTTGTTTTGCTTTAAAAAAAAAAAAAATACTGTCACTACAGTGTAACTATAATTTCCAAGGGTGGTGGTGGGTTAATCTTGCTGAGAAAATTAGCCTTTCTAAAGATGATGGGCCAGTGAAAAAGGTCAGTGAATTCTCATAACTGACAGAGTTTTGGCAAAATTCTACACTACCCTCAGTCCCCTAGAACCTCAGTTTCCAGGGATGTGGCTCTCTAGTTTCAACCTTGAGGAGTGAAATCTTGGAATATTTAATCAAGCTGAAGACTCTCAGCATGGTAATTATTGACCTAAACATTTCTTGACATATGTCATCTTGTTTTTTGTTTTTTTTCCCCAGAACTTGATGCCCCCACTAACCTTCAGTTTGTCAACGAAAGTGACAGAACGGTTCTGGTGACCTGGACCCCACCTCGGGCCCGGATAGCAGGCTACCGACTGACAGTGGGCTTGACTCGGGGAGGCCAGCCCAAGCAGTACAACGTGGGACCCTCAGCCTCCAAGTATCCCCTGAGAAATCTGCAGCCTGGGTCTGAGTACACTGTGACCCTGGTGGCCGTGAAAGGCAACCAGCAGAGCCCCAAAGCCACCGGAGTCTTTACTACCCGTAAGCTGAAATTCAAAAGCCTTTCCTTAGGGAAGCTACGCGTTCTTAACAATGCTGGGTTTTTTTTCTGTCCTTCTACGCTTTGAAAGTTCATTTAAAAACCATAGTGCGTCATTTATAGCTGTGCCCCTGAAAGTGTGCTGTGGACTGGCTGGCGGTCTGGGAATATTTGTTACTGGTCTGCTATAAGATATAGTGCCTCGCCAGAATGGGTATCACAGCACATGGCCTTTGCTTGGGCTGATAAATGTTTGGAAGCAAGATTTCCTTGCTGAAGGAAGCAGTGTGTGGCTTTGCAGGTATTTCCAAGTTCCTTCTGTCTTCCTGGACTAATAACACTGTGAGTCAGGAGGGCTTGGGAGATGGCTCAGTGGATAAAGTCCGTGCTGGTTACACATGAGGACCTGAGTTCGGTTCCCCAGCACGGACATAAAAAGCCAGGTACAGTAGTGCATACTTGTAACCCCAGCATTGGGAGACAGAGACAAGAGGATCTGGAGAGGCGGGACAGCCAGTCTTGCTAGTCAGTAACTCTAGGTTCTCAAAAACTAAATGACAGAGGCTGTGTGTGCTGGTGCGCGCCTTTTATCCCAGCACTCAGGAGGCAAAGGCAGGTGGATCTCTGTACACCAACCTGATGTACATAGCAAGTTCCAGAACATCAGGACTACATAGGAGACCCTGTCTCAAAAAAATATAAATATACATACATACATACATGCATGCATCTATAGGTATACACACACATTTATTTATTTATTTATTTATTTATTTATTTATTTATTTATTTATTTACTTATTTATATATGGTGGAGACTGATAGAGGAAGTTCCTTGATGCTGACCTCTGTCTTCCTCACAGACTAAGTGGACATGTAGAGCACACACATACACACACACACACACGTATATACACAAAGAAGAAAATATTGACTAAATGCTAACAGACAGAGTGTAGTCAGTATCTAATATAACCAGCATTAAATTATCACATTACTCTGGACATCAAAACCAAAACCACCCCGGACACCAGCAAACAGACTGAGAGGTTAAGCCAGTGACTTCTTTGAGAGCCTGGACTGCTTCAGGCTCTGATACCTCACAGAGCTGAGAACTGGTTTCCTCTTCTCTGAACTGTAAATTCCTCGGAGAGGAAAAAAATACAAGAATTTCTGGCCATGGCCAATCCTTTTACTCAACATTTTAGAGGAATGGCCTTAAAGCTCTTATTTAGCTACATCCCAATAAAGGTGTGTATCCCCAAGCTCTTTCTCTACTAAGTGTGCTCCATTTACATGACAAAGAATTATGAGGCTGTTTCTTGCTGAGTACTTATTTGTTGTTTTCAGCCTGACATCTTGAATTATGGAAGCACCTACCACAAGCATGCTTTCAGCAGTTATTGCTGTGTGCCCCTGGTTCTCCGGCTTTCCGGGAGCTTTCAACAAGTCTTCCTTTGTTGATTTTAAAATATGGATTCACACAAGCGTTAAAATGTAATCTAAGCCAGGTGGGGTGGTGCATGCCTTTAACCCCAGCACTCAGTAGGTGGATGCAGGTGGATCTCTGTGAGTTCAAGGCCAGTCTGGTCTACATTAGGGAGATCCTGAGCAGCCAAGGATATGTAGAGAGACCCTGTCTCAAAAAAAAAAAAAAAAAAAGAAGAAGAAGAAAAATTATATATATAACAATAATCTAGAAAACTTTAGTTTGTAAATTACTCTGGAATTTCTCAAAGAAGATTCTCTGTCAGCTGTCCCCCCTGGGGATCTATAATTTACCACAAACTTACTTGCCTGTATATTTGGTGTGAGATTAAACAACAAGGCTCTTTCCCATGAATTTGCTAATCACAGGCAAATGAAGTCTGCTTTTAGTTTGCAAGAGAATTCATTTTAAATTTTTGCTATTCTATGTTGCCTGGTTTTGAGATAGCCTAAGATCCACTCTCATGGAGTTAATGTCTGTTTTTTCTTGCAAATACCCATTTTTTTTTTTAAATTGATGTCCTTCAAGTGAATCAGCTTGGAGGTTTCAATGCACATAGCCTCTTACTAGGTGACTTCTGGGAGTAATAGTAAAATTTGAATTAGCTGAAGATTAATTAACATACTTTATTGTACATTGGTGTACTTTCCCAAAACGTTTGAGTAGATGAGTAATTGAAGGATAAATTGTTTAAAATAAATAAATAAAATAAAAACAGCTCACCGAGGCTCAGACTTAAATAAACCAATGTAAGCAAGGGGTAACACAAGTCCATCTGAACCTCAAATAGTCTCTGACTGTAGACATCAGCAGGGCCTATGAACTTTAATTTCGGGAGCTTTAGTAAATCTGGATTTTGGAAACAGCTTTTCTGAGTTTCCTATCTGATGTTAAATTCTTAAAGAGCAATCATGAGAAAAGTAGGAAGAATAAGCTATTTCTGGGGGCAATAATTCAGCCTTCTCCTGTATGGAGGGCATATTTTTATCTCTCCACAGTCAGATTGTTCCTCACCTAACAGCCCCTGCCAGAACCCATAATTCATACTTACAGGCCCATCCTTTGTCTGACATCAGTCTGTGGCTTTGTGGTTTGGTGATTTTCCTGTGATCGTCGGCCTAGGCAAGAGAGTATCTTCTCGAGACGGGGAAGATTTTGCTGCCTGGCTCTAGCAATAGAAAAATACCTTGTCCAGGTGAAAGAAATGGACTGTTCAGAATTGGTTTTGTTTGCTTGCTTTGGTCCACCCCCCACCCCCACCCCCAGACAGGGTTTCTCTGTGTAGCCCTGGCTGTTCTGGAACTTGCTCTGTAGACCAGGCTGGCCACGAACTCTGAGATCTGTGTGCCTCTGCTTCCCGAGTGCTGGGGAAGGATTATTCATTCAGAATTGTTTCTGGTGGGCAGTTAAAAATGGTCACCCAAGACTGGCTCAGGCGTTTAAAGTTGGCGACAGGCGAGCAGTGTATGATTGCAGGTCACCAACCCGAATTCCTTCAAATGCCATCAAAGTAACATTCTTGTGAAACCACCTCCTAACACAGCAGGTAGTCAGTCAGTACAAGGCTTCAGTTCACCCACTACAGCAGTCTCTCCAAAAGTCGGTGCATACATTTTAAAACAAAAATTAAAAGTGAGACAATACATCCAAACTGAGAAGATAAAAATGGAAGAATTGTAATATTGGACCTGAATTCTCATGTCGTATAAAAAAAAATGTGGAGCTGGGTAGAGTGAAAGATGAAAACATTTTCTTCCTTGTCTGGGGCTGGGGATGGAGTGTGGTTGGAAGGGCACTTGCTCTCCTGGGTTTGATCTCCAGCATTTACATACACTGTGTCATGGCGGTGCACACCTGGATTACAGGAAGTGGGGGAGGAGGTCAGGCTAGCCTGAGCTACCCGAGACCCTGACTAAACAAAGAAGGGAGAGAAAGAAACAAACAAGAAATTAATCCTCGTTTGTATGACTGGAGGGTAACTAGCCATTCATAATTTATGTAAATGCATTCTGTGGAGTTTATTCCAATAGGAAAAGAATTTGCCTGGAAAACAGAAGAAAGTGAACGGGGCTATTAAAATACTTAACAAACACCTTTGAATTTAACAACTCATACCTCGGTTTCTGGAGCCTTGCTATTCTATATTTATAATCAAACCTACAAGGTGGTTGAGAATGTTCATCTTAATTCTGTGTACATACTTCTCTTTTACATTTTCATTTTTTTAAAAAAAAAATTAACGGCAGTGGTTGGCAGACGCCTTTAGTCCTAGCACTCAGGAGGCAGAGCCAGGCAGATCTCTGTGAGTTTGAGGCCAGCCTGGTCTACAGAGTGAGATCCAGGACAGCCAGAGCTACACTGAGAAACAGAAAATAAAATGATGCATATGTGTGGGCTGGCGATGGGTATATGCGTGGGTGCTGGAAACTGAACGTGGGTCCTCTGTAAGAGCAGTATTTGATCTTAACTGCTGAACCTTGTCTCTGGCCCTTACATTTTTTTAAAAAAAATCAGTATTTTCACTAAAAAAAATTGATGGTGTTGTCAGGAGACTAAGAGAATACGAAGCATACTTCCGTTGTTATTCCTGCTTCTGGTGTTAGGTCCCAAATGTCTGTAGCATTATTATTCTGAATGATCCATCACATGCTTGAGGGATGGATCTTTAGAACTTGTAGCGCGTCTTAAGAGTGTCAGAACCTCTATTGCGTCGAAAAGTAATTTTCCACTGTTGTGAAATAATTCGGCATGAAGCCACTTGGAGATTACTCCTGTAGGTTCGCCTTCGTTCATAAGGATACAGAAACAGCAAGACTACTAGTTTGCAGTGAGCAGTTGTGTATTTTTAAAGGGATTCTGATTTGATATGATATGTTATGATGAAATGATAACAGGTCATAAAAACCAAGAAATGGAAAGGGACTTACTTTGAGGGACACCTGGCCGCTTGTTTTACTCACGTTTGAGTGACGGGTCTTTGCCAGGAATTCAGGCCCCAGCCTAATGTTGGACCTGGAGACTCACCATACTGTTGTCATCAGGTCCCGGTGACTTGGTGTTGACGTTACTGATTATGAAGCATCGATGTTCGGCTTCTCAATCGATGAAGGAGCTCAGGCTTCATTTTGTCTTGCGTGCTGGGTAGACCAAAGTTCTGGTGAAAATGCTTGTGCGTCTGCAGTCCTGGTCAGTCAGTACCTCCAAGCCTAAGGTTTTGAGCGTCATGTTGGTTACTTTACAGTGCAGCCTATGCGGTCCATTCCACCCTACAACACCGAGGTGACAGAGACGACCATTGTCATCACCTGGACCCCCGTTCCAAGGATTGGCTTCAAGGTGAGGCGAACATGTTACCTCTCACGGTAGAGCCCAGAAGTACCTTTCCATTTCTGCCTATGGGAAAAACAGCCGCACTCTAGAGACGTGGGTTTTGTTAAAGCCCTATGGTCGTACTCCAGGGCCTTGTGAGAGAGAGCAAGGCTTTGCCTGCACTGCGGATTTTTTTTTTTTTAATTATTATTTTTTCCTCTTTTGCAGAGGAAGAAAGAAAGCCATTAACATGAGACTATAGTGCTTGTTGTTTTGTTTTGATTTCTGTCCATCCCCCCGGGGAACCCCATTTTAAAAATAAAAGTATAGGAGAACTTCATTTGATGGGTTGGTTGCTCTAAATGGGTGTCAAGAAGCTTACGGGAACCAATTTGGGGAGACCAATTAAACTTAGAGTCACTTCAAAATCACATTTTTATCCAATCAGTTTCCTCTCAACTTGTTCAAAGCCCTGTGGGTGAATTTCTTAATAGGAGTTAAAATTGAGGTCTTCGCTTTAGATTTCTGGAGTCATGTTCTTTCAAGTAATGATACCAGGGAAATGATGAATACAAATGAATATCTTTTAAAGAATCCATCCTTTGGCATTCAAAGGATGAAAAAAGAAATGTTTATTATGCCTGGAAATCAAAGCCTGATAGTTTAAAAGGAAGGGAAAAAAAAAATAGATCGAAGGTCACTTCATTTTTTTAGTATGCAAATAGCCACATTGATGGCCATGTTACTCAAATACAGGAGCTCCTTAGGAAGACCGCCAATGCACCTTTTTAGTTTCCCTTAATAATGTCATTCAGAGTTGTAGAAGCCGCAGAGAATATGATGAATTTCTCTTGAGTTGAATACTGTTTGATAGTATTACCTAGGCTTTTGAAGTTATGAACACACTTCTTCATGGGAATGTGTTTTTCATTTCCAAGTGTCAGAGTAGCTGGTAATAACTAAAAAGTTAACTGTATGTGAGTAACTCATTAAAGGCAGAGCCTAGGGGATTTCTTCCCTGTGTACTGCTGGTAGGTACCAGAAGGGTCTTCGTCACACAGCTGTAATGACATTTCTCTGGAACTTTCTATCATAAATGTCCCTGGTGCCCAAGGAAGACACTCTCCAGTTAATTGCAAAATAACTAAAGTGAGTCCCCCAACTTGTTACCCATCCAATAAAAAGCACAGTGTGGATTTTTCAAGGAGGTCTCATGGTGTTAGTGTACCTGCAAGCTCTTGGGAGCTCGGTGACGTTCATCCTTCACACTGATTTTGCTTTCCCTCCATCCAGCTGGGTGTACGACCAAGCGAGGGAGGCGAAGCACCCCGAGAAGTCACTTCGGAATCGGGGAGCATCGTTGTGTCTGGCTTGACTCCGGGCGTAGAATACACTTACACGATCCAAGTCCTGAGAGATGGCCAGGAGAGGGATGCTCCGATTGTCAACAGGGTGGTGACGCGTAAGAAGACCTTTCCTCCTCCTTCTAACTTTTAAACTGTTTAAAAGGACTACCAAAGCCAGGTGTGGTAGTGCATGCCTTCAGTCCTAGTGCTTGGAAGGTGAAGAAGGAGGATCGGGAGTTCAAGGCCAGCCTCACCTGCACCAAAAGCTGGAGGCCAAAGAGCTGGTTGTCATAATACACACCTGTAATCCCAGCAATGTAGGAGGCAGAAAGAGGCAGACAGCGGAGGGTGTGAGGCTAGCCTGGTCTGCAGAGCGAGCTCTAGGCCAACCAGGGTTGCACAGTGAGAACCTGTCTCAAAAAAAGGCAGCAGATTCCTCTAATTCTTCTGATACCGGAGTCACAGCTTGCTTATGAGAACAGAAGAAGGAGAAGAGTCCACTCCCTAGCTACATCATTAGAGTCTTCAGAATTTGATGTCACCAGCTTAGCTGGTGCCATGCGGTCTCCACAGCGTTGGCACTGGAAATGTTCCTTCCATGTCAAAAGTCTTCCAGACAGGCAAGATGAAGCAATTTCAGTAGTGGTACAATAGCATTGATCTTAAAAAAAACAATCCTCTATCAGGGTCACTGTCACTGTGTTTTTTATAGTATACTTTCTCTATTTTTACTGATCGTGGAGGGAAGGGATAAAGGAGAGAGGGAAAAAAGAGAAAGAGGCAGTAAAGGAAACATTTCACAAGCCAAATGTTTCGTGCTCGCTTTAACTCTTCACTTTTCTTCTCTCTGTAGCACTGTCCCCACCAACGAACCTGCACCTGGAGGCAAACCCTGACACTGGAGTCCTCACTGTCTCCTGGGAGAGGAGCACCACCCCAGGTGAGCGCAGGGGGGATCTGAGGGCACTGTACACCAGCTCTCCAAGACGGATTCCATTCGGAAACCAACGACTCAGCTCTCTCTCCACCCGTGATGCGGTGGTATAAGAGAGCTCAGGACACACACAGGGTGCTCACTACACGTAAACATGTCCGCATAGTTTCTCAAGTCACGGGCATGCGAGCCATCAAGTGTGAGGCTGTGGGGGAAAAGACAAATGGAACCAAGATTTTGTTCAGTATGTTAAAAAAAAATTCCCAAACAGGTTGGAGGGATGCTCTTCCAGAGGACCTGGGTTCAATTCCCATCACGCACACGGCAGGCAGCTCCCAACTGTCTGCGACTCCAGTTCCAGGGGACCTGACACCCACACACAGACACACACGCAGGCAAGACACTAATGCACATAAAATAAATAATTAAAAAAGAACCTGAACAAATGGCTAAAACCATAGCACATCATTTCTCTGGTGTGAGTTACTATAAATTTTTTTTTTTTTAAGATTTATTTATTTATTATGTACACAGCATGTATGTCTGCAGGCCAGAAGAGGGCACCAGATCTCATTACAGATGGTTGTGAGCCACCATGTGGTTGCTGGGATTTGAACTCGGGACCTCTGGAATAACAGTCAGTGCTCTTAACCTCTGATCTGAGCCATCTCTCCAGCCCTACCGTAAAACTTAAATAGACTCTTCATTGGAGTTTGATAAATCTGTTGGTATCTGGCTGAGGCTGGCTCCAGGATTCGCAGTGATTCTGAAATCTGCAGCTGCTCACTCAGCCCATTACATAAGATGGTGATGTTCTCGCTTCTAACCTACACATTGCGCACGAACTTCACATCGTCTAGACTGCTTATAGCCTAATATGCATCCCGTGCTGTGGAGGTAGCTGTCCTACTGGGTTATTTCGGGGACAATAACAAGACACTGTATACACAGTACAGACTCAGATTGTTTTCAAATGTTTTTTTTTTTTTTTTTTTTTTAATCCATGCCAGTTCCGTACACAGATGTATAACTTATGGCTAGGTGATGAACTGCGCTCTACACAATGTAAGCGAGGCAGGGCTGGAGAGAGGGCTTGAGTGTGTAATAGGGTTTGCTGTACGAGCATGAGGTCGTGACTTCAGCCCCAGCACCTACACAAAGAGCTGGACGTGGCTGCACGGACACCTATAACCCTGTTCTGGAGGAGGGAGAGAAGCAAGAGAATATTGGGGTTTGCTGACTGCCAGCCTAAGTCAGCCAGCTCCAAGTCCAGTGAGAGACCCTGACTCAAGGGAATAAAATGGAGCGTGAGAGCAAATGAAGCTGTAAACATGTTCACACACGCTAAAATGTATTGGGGGCTGGTAAGATGGTTCAGTGGGTAAAGGCTCCTGTTGCCAAGTCTTCCATTGTGTGAGTTTTGATCCCCAGGACTCGCATAATAGAAGGAAGGAACTGAGTCTTGAAAGCTGTCTTGTGACATCCACAGGCAGATCATGGCACATGTGCATTTGTACATTTGCACACTCAACAAATAAATGTAATAATTTAAAAATAAATGTAATAATTTATGTACACGCCAGTGCACATGCACACACAAAGTAAATAATTGTAATAAAAATAAACAGAATTAATAGTAATAAAAAGGATTTATAAAATCATTAGATACAACTATTCAAGGAGCATAATGCACTAGAAGAATATTAACTTAGATATAATTCTATGATTAAATAATGAGCATGGGGGAGACTGTTGCTGAGACAACATGATACTCATTATTGAGAACATTCTAAGTTGAAGCAAACTGATTGGAGCTATACTTAATCAGAGAAATGTATTTGGTTTATTATTTAACTGTTTTTAATTTTACTGGTATTGGTAATATTTTTATAAAAGTGAAACTGTTATACCAACCCTAGGGCTGAGGCAGGAGGATTAACCAAGGCCAGCCTGGTATACATAGTGAGTCTTAATGCTAGACCAGGCCACAGTGCAGGCCCTGTCTCAACAAAATCAAGACAAAACTGTATCTATGTGTGTACACACACACACACACACACACACACACACACACACACACACACACATGCATGTGTACATGTAATTTTAAAGTGCCTTTGTATGATGTATGCATGTCCACATGCATATTCATCTGTGTAAGTTCAGCTGGGCACTGTATGTGTATGAAGGTCATAGGATGACCTTCAGTGTACATGACTGCCTTCCATCTTGAGATGGGGGAGTAGAGGAGGAGGCTGGTGGCTTCTGAGGATTCTCCTGTCTCATTTCCCAGCTCTCTACAGCAGCATGGGGATTACAGACACATGCTATGGTGTCTAGCTTTATATGGATCCTGGGGATGTGAACTTCAGGTCCTCATGATGGCATGGCAAACACCTAACCCACTGGGACAATTTTTTAAGTCTGCAATTTGTAGAAATAATTTCTTACACAGCCTTAGCCTTGTTGGGTATATGTGTCAGGTGATTATCTATAAACATGTGTGTTGACAGTCACACAAAAATAAAACTAGCTTAAAATGTTCCTTTAAATCTCACTTCAGAATGGACTGAATGTCACATGAAGTTTCTGTCTCAACGTGTTGTATAATGTGACAGTTAACACCGTTACCAGATAAGTTACTCAGGTTGGCAATGTGAAGCTGACAAGTCCCTTGCTTCTTGGCAGCTGGGTAATTAATCTCTGGTCTCAATGGCTTGCCCATTCAGATGGTCAGTAGCAAAGGAAATGACCTGAATGTTATTGATCTCCCGTCCCATGGGGCTTCCTAGCACATACCGCTTTAATGTTTACCTTTTCCCCACCGACAGAATATACCTGTGTTTCCTGTCCTTATGAGTCAACATTGTGATGTTTTCTCCCAACCTGCACCTGCAGAGCTCTGGCCACATCCGCTAGATGTATTCTTGTCTCCTTCTCTTCAGCACTTCACTGCCCCATTTTCATAATTCTAAAGTCTTCTGTGATTAATACTCCTTTTCAAGGATGAGCATCTGTACTTACATTTTCCACCCTCCACCCCCCACCCCACCCCCGCTACCCCAATTCTCTTCCTGAAAGTCCCATCCATAGATCCAAACCTTTATACTCCTTGGAGAATGTTTTTAGGTGGAAATGGATCAAAAAAAGAATATTCCTTAGCTTTCCTTCAGGTCACCCATTAAGGAAAAGCAGAATGGCGTGTGGAAAGGAGGCTGGAATTTGGAGACAGGAAAGTCTCGGCTCATCACTTCTCTTTCTGAGATTGCCTTATCTTTGTTAAGGGTCTCATAGTTTTATTTTGTAATAACAACATTTGTACGCATGTAAGATCATCCAGTGGATATGACGTACAATGATCAAGCTTAGCCTTTCCATCTCAAACATTCATTTCTATGTGCTGGAGAGACCCTCAGACTTGTCTGGTTATTTTCAAATGCACCCTAAATTGCTGTGGACTAGTCTTCACTCTGCAGAGTTGGAGAAGATTAAAACTAATTCCCCCTTTCTGACTGTTGGTGCAAGTCACTGGCCTGTCGCTTTCCCCCACCTCTTCCTCTATGGGTCCATCACTGGTGTGTCGCTTAATATACCCTGGTTCATAAAAGTTCTGTATGGTAACTTCCTCTCCCCATTCACTCCAGATATCACTGGCTACAGAATAACCACGACCCCCACAAACGGGCAGCAGGGGAGCTCTCTGGAAGAAGTGGTCCATGCCGACCAGAGCTCCTGCACTTTCGATAACCTGAATCCTGGCCTGGAATACAATGTCAGTGTTTACACTGTCAAAGATGACAAGGAAAGTGCCCCTGTCTCTGACACCATCATCCCAGGTAATAGAAAAATAAGCTGTTACCCTCAGAGTGGCAGTTTCCGTAGCAGTGGGAATTAGCATCTTAATCCCAGAGAGCGGAGAGTGGCAGACGGAATTGGGATTTAATGCCAGCCCCCCCAGTGTGCTCTCCAAAACCACGAAGCCAAAGCAAATGTTTGGACGAAGGCTTTGCTGTTGCCTCTGCTTCACTGTCTGTGCTTCCCCGGGATGCTGTTTGTTGTTGCCATGGGTATGTGACGGGCTCAGCCACGGCCTTAACGCTCTACTGTGTGCTCACGTGGAAAGATGACTAAACAGTGTCGTGTGTCTGTACCCGGTGCCGACAGGCTGAAAGTAATGTGGTAAATGCATCCCATTGGGACGTTTGTGCCCGATTTGACAATCCAGATCCACCTCCAACAGTTACCAAAGACAACAGTTTTTGTCTCCCTGTGTGAGCACTGCAATACACTTGGATGGCAATCCAGTTCTTCACCTTGCAGCTTCAAGTCCTTTTTAAAATTGGAGGTGGGGTAAGAAAGGAAGGGAGAAGTAAAGGCCAGGCTATAGCTCTTTCTTCCTTCTGAACTGAAAAACCCCACCACAAAGGCCTATCTAGGGATAGGTTCATTGTTTGCCCCAAGTCTTTGGTGGAGTAAAAGCACTGGGCAGACTCTGTTCCCCTCTGCAGTATTTTGGTATGCATTTATGACTACTAATTAAATTATAGGAATTAAAATATTGGCAGTGGCATGGGCTCAGGGCTGCCTGGCCTTGGGCTGACTGTGCCTTTGAGTGGCACATTCAGAATATAACGTTAATACGATGGCCACGACACTGTCATGAGTTTTGAACATGGAAAACAAATCAATTAACCAGCCATTTTTTTTTAAAGTCTTATACTTAGTAAGATTTTATTTTCTTAATGAAGATTTTGGATTCCTTTCCCTCAACACTGCTGGTATCTCTTGCAGATATTATGCCTTAAGTTCTGAGAATGGTTTTAACATTGTAAATGTTTATTTATTTATTTATTTTTTTAAAGAACTTGAGAAGTTAAAACTGTACCATTCAGGGACATTTTCTAAATGCAAGAAAGTCTCTGAAAGAATGTGGTATATTAACCTGCCTTATTCTCCCAGGGAAGCAAATTATTCGCGATGCTTGGGAAGTCTTTTCAAATAATTTGGGACAAACTGCATATTACCATCATTGCTTTGCGATTCTGTCAGTTTTACTGCTGGTCACCTGATGTGTACACTGCTTTATTTTTTTTGCCTCTACCTTCCTTTTGCCTCTTCTCTGCTTTGTAACTCAATAGAGGTGCCCCAGCTCACTGACTTAAGCTTTGTTGACATAACCGATTCAACCATCGGCCTGCGGTGGACCCCGCTAAACTCATCCACCATTATTGGGTACCGCATCACAGTAGTTGCGGCAGGAGAAGGGATCCCTATTTTTGAAGATTTTGTGGACTCCTCAGTAGGATACTACACAGTGACGGGGCTGGAACCCGGCATTGACTATGACATCAGCGTTATCACTCTCATTAATGGCGGAGAGAGCGCCCCTACCACACTGACACAGCAAACGGGTGAATCTTGAAATCTTCTGTGTTTGAGACATGGATGGTGTTGCATGCTGCTCAGTCACTCTGGTTAAACCTGGATGTTTCCAAGGAGAAGCCAGATTGGCCACAGAGATGAAGATAAGATGGGGTGCATTCAGGGATAAGGAATGCATGAACCTAATTGAAAACATATATAAGCAGCCCTTATGCACTTTCATTCAGATCACAAACAGATGTCAAGCTAGAGAAATCTAGATAGCTGATCTATGAAATACAAAGTAGATAAAATTTGCCGACCTTGAGTTGTTCGTTTGTTTCTTTAAGTACGAATACTAAGCTGAATGGTGAGCACTGGTTAATACTAAGACACACCTCCAAAGTGTGCCACTGTGTGCCTCCTCTTACCTTTTGATAAGCTCCCACACTCCTTTGTAGCTAGTAAAACATCCATCAAAAATTAGGGTGGACCGGAAGGGGGGGTTTTAGAGGTAGGAAGACACGAACCGGAGGGCCTCTTAGCTCGTGTGCTATGCCGGGTGGAGAGACTCCTCTTTAACCACAGTCTGGAGACCAGCATGCAACATCGGAAAGGTTCTCTGCCCTGCATGGTAAGGCACATGCTGAGAACCACTGCATGAGTCACCTCACTTGTAAGCAGCGGCCACTGAGTGGAATTATGGCGATGCGGTAGTTTGTAGAGACGTCACTGCGGGGCGGTGGAGGACCCCTTGTCTTTCTTTGTCTGTGTGCATGTGTTTCTTTGGAAAGTACTGCTATGTCTCTTTGCTGTGTGGCAACTTAAGCCTCTTCAGCCTGGGATAAGAATCTTTAGTGGTATTAATGCATTGAAATAATAAAAAAAAAAAAAAAAGAAAAGAAAACAACAACCACAACAAAAACCTATTTGAAAATAGGTTAAAATTGTTAATATTCTTTAAAATGCATGGATGATGGCAGAAAGGTTAAAGGGGCCTAACAGTATTCTGTATAGTATGTTTTTTTTTTTTAACAGTAGTGTATCATGATTTAGATTAGATTTGGAGTAGACTATTTGCATGATTTTTGACTGTTTTCTTTTGTGCATGAAATACTGGTTTTTACCTTTCCAGCGATCTCATTCGGTTTAACTTTAAAGTTGCACTGACTCGGTCTTCCTATATCTTATTTGAAATCAGCCGTCCCTCCTCCCACTGATCTGCGATTCACCAATATTGGTCCGGACACCATGCGCGTCACCTGGGCCCCACCTCCATCCATTGAGCTAACCAACCTCTTGGTGCGCTACTCACCCGTGAAAAACGAGGAGGATGTGGCCGAGCTGTCGATTTCGCCTTCAGACAATGCAGTGGTTCTAACAAGTAAGCTCCCAAAACATACACATTCCATACATGCTCGCCTGGAGCAAAACGGGCGGATTCTGCATTCTGGAGAAGGAGAGCTGTAACGGCGCGGCACACCATCCGGCCTTGCCAGGCGGCTCTGTAAATCTGTGGGAGATGTAATGTTTCTGCTGGTGTGAGGAACACTTGCTCTCTACAAATCACAGTGGAAAAAAATCAGCAGTGAAGTCCAAGACTTCAAACACATTCCACTACCACATAAATGCACAAAAATAAGTGAATAGCACATGACTTCTGTAACCAAGGAAAGAATAAGAAAGATGGCGTCTATGCATCTATTGTATTGTCCTTTGGTGTGATAGCACACTGCAGATGATCCTAGAAGACTGGTCACTTGGCCAGGGGAGGGAGTTAGATCAGGGTTTTATGTGGAAAGAGAGAGGGAGAAGTTTAGTTCATAATTCAGATAACATCTGTTGGCAGAATTTCCCAGAAGGTTGAGAGTTTAGAAAACAACTGACATTAAATAGACTTTTTGTTGTTTTTTTTTTGTTTTAATGTGCATTAGTGTTTTGCCATGGGCAGTTTCAGGTCCCCTGAAACTGGAGTTACAGACAGTTGTGAGCTGCCATGTGCGTGCTGGGAGTTGAGCCCGGGTCCTCTGGAAGAGCAGTCAGTGCTCTTAACTGCTGAACCATCTCTCCAGCCCCTAAAATAGACAAATTTAATAGAAATAGCCACTTCTCAGTTCCTACCATTTAGGAAGTGATACTTTGTATTAATGAAAGTATGAGGTTGCAACGTGATGCTGGGCTTCCAATACACATGTAAGATACAGTGTAAGGTTCCACATGAGAGGAAAGTACTTACATTTAGGTATACTCCTTAATAGTGGCCAGAAAACAGCTTTTCTTGTTCAGATGCGTCTCAGAAAGTGAAATACAAAAAGGCAGCCAGGCATGACTGACCCTGCTTTCTCACTGCGAGGGTCAGAGCATCCCGATGCTTGCTTGACTGTGACCACAGGGCCGAATCAGTCGTCGGGTACCACATTACCTAATGCACTAGACCCTGAATCACACGTTGGCTCCAGTTTAGCCTACCCTTGTCACGTGTTAATGGTGTACCTCACGAGTCCTAATGCTATATTGACGTTAAAGTAACTCTCTCCCGCTTCGAGAAGTCATTATTCCTATGTTTTAAAGATTGAGCAGCTTGGTACAGTGTAGTGAGTCCCGGGGTACTGGGTATGTTCGTTGTCTTGAATACAACATTGGCGGCTCCCCAAGGACACGTGTCCACTGTCGTCCAACTGTGCATTTAAATACATGCCACACTGTATAGCATGGGAGCTGCAGACCGCCTTGTTGGGTTGCTGTGATGGGGAGGGGGTAATGCACAGTCCCCCAAAACTGTCCGTCCGTTGCCCTTAGTAGATGCACTTTCACGCGATGGAAGAGGCTTTAGTGCGCCGTGTCTACACTTGACCGAATTGCATTTATGCGGACAGGGGCTTGAAGAGGTACAGGAGAAGGTGGCCCTTAACTACAGATTTTGCCAGGCACAGATGCTCACTTCGCTACGAGGAGGCTATGGGACTGCCTGCCTGGCTGTTTCATCAGATGGAGTAGTCCAGGGAGGGCTGTGGTTTCCCATGCTTTCGAGTCTAAAGCACGTCCTGCTTGCCTCTTTAGATCTCCTGCCTGGGACCGAATATTTAGTCAGTGTCTCCAGCGTCTACGAGCAGCATGAGAGCACCCCTCTTCGAGGAAGACAGAAAACGGGTGAGTCATGTTGGCGACATGCTTCTCAAGTAGCTCGCGCCTACCGGTCTTAAACAAGCAAAGTGATTTAGATTGGGTCCAAAAATACATCTCCACTTTCATGGTATTGGTACATTACTCAATTTTTTTTTTCGAGTTAGCATGAATGGGTTTCACTGTGGTATTTTCACACGATCTGTTGGTCCTCCTATTCCATTCCTCTCCCTGCGCCTCGTGGTCCCCTTCCTCCCTGCGGGAATGGACAGCCCCTTTCTGCTCTCACGTCACCTTGTCCCATGTCACCTGTATTCTATGACCCCTTTCCACCCTTCCCTAAGAAGGCGTCCTTTCCTCTCTCCCCACACACTCTTTTCTAGTTTCATGACCTGTGCTCTGCACACATGTGTATATATACATAGATGAAAACTAAATCCACATAACAGAGAGCATGTCACTTGTCTTTCTAAGACTGGATTACTTTGCTTAACATAATAATTTATAGTCCCATCCATTGCCCTGTAAATTTCATTTTTCATTATGGATGAATAATATTACATTGTGTATATGTATCACATTTTCTCTTCCGTCCTTCCTTCCTCTTCCCCTCCCTCCTTCTTTTCTTTTGTTTTTGTGGTTTTTTCAAGACAAGGTTTCTTTGAACCCTGGCTATCCTAGAACTAGGCTGGCCTCAAACTCAGAGATCCACCTGCCTTTGCCTCCCAACTGTTGGGATTAAAGGTACGAGCCACCAATCCCCAGCTTTGTACCATATTTCCATTGTCTGTTCATCTCCTGATGAACAGCTAGGCTGACTGCATTCCCTGGCTCATGTGAGCATGGATGTGCACTGATCTCTGTGGTAGGATTTAGAGAGCTTTGAGTGTATGCCTAGCAGAGTCATAGCTTTTTGAGAAACTGCCCTACTGACTTCCATAGCGGCTGCACCAGTCCACATTCCCATCACCAGTGAAGAAGCAATCCTGTTTCTCTCCATCCCTGCAGCATGTGTTGTTGATTTGATCTTAGCCATTCTGACTGGGATGAGATGGAATCCCAGAGTAGTTTTACATTGCATTTCTCTGATAGTTAAGGACATTGCTTACTCTCTAAGATACTTATTTTGTCAATTTTTTTTTAAAATCACTGATCTTGAAAAGTAAGGCCTTACTTATATTTCAACAATGAATAATTACTAATTTAGCAATTCAATCCTTGTGGTCCTACTCTTTGCTTCTGAAGAGGACTGAAATTAGTTCAGAAACCTTGTCATTTCTCCTTAAAACAAAGCAAGAAAAGCATTTAAGAATAATACCATATCTCCTTGTAGATAGTTGGTAGACACAGCTTTGAGTAGATGTCACTGTCCACTGGCTGATCTGTCACCCATTGTTGTCTATATCTTTTTCTAAGTCAACAGGTTTAGTTTTCACTTGTCATGGGAAATTTACAAGGAAGAATTGAATCCAATAAGAAGTAGGTTCTTTCCTAAATGGGAGTTTTTATTTTAATTTTTCCATTAAAAAAATGCAACCTTTAATCTTAGCACTTGGGAGGCGTGGCAGGTGGATCTCTGAGTTCATGGCTCATCTGGTCAACACAGCAATTCCAGACCAGCCAAGGGCTATGTAATGAGACCCTGTCCCCAAACGAAGTACAGTTTCGTATTACAATTTGCTGCCGAATAGGAGTTAGGATATCACAGTTTGGTTTGAGTATATTTTTGATAGAATTAGTGAGTGTTATAACTCAAACAGAAATTAGCTAGCAATTCCAGAAAGCTCAAATGATTCTGGATGACATGAACACTACATTGTTAATTTTTAAAAAAAAAAAAAAACTATTATATTTTTGTGCTATGGCCAGAGTGCTTTGCCTAGCGTGAATGAGGACCTGAGTTCAATCACCAGTACTTTAAAACTAATTAATTAATTAATTAATTCCCAGTACTTTAAAATTAATTAATTAATTATTTAATAGCAACAAAGAAGTACTAATTTCTCACTTAAAAGGGATTATGTGTATTGTAATTTGTCTGGGGTGATGACTTTAAGCTTTACAGGGCTCGTATTTAGCATCATTGCTACTCTGTTGACCTATCAGTTCCATATGCAGCGCAGAGAACACTTTGAAAGCCAAATACAAGACTGTTCTGCTTTGAGAGATGCACTGACAGACATACACATCACATATAACATGCTTGAATGCTGTCCTGGTTGGGTTCCTATGGCTGTGATGAAACCCCATGACCAAAAGCAATTTGAGGAGGACAGGGCTTACTTGGCTTACACTTCCACAAAGTAGTCCATCACTGAAGGAGGTCAGGACAGGAACTCAAGCAGTGCTGGAACTTGGAGGCAGGAACTGATGACGCAGAAGCCGTGGAGGCGTACTGCTTACCGATTGGCTCCCTCTGGCTTGCTCAGCCTGCTTTCTCATAGAACCCAGGACCACCAGCCCAGGGATGGCTCCACCCACAATGGGATGGATGGTCCTTCCCTGTCGATCACTAATAAAGGAAAAGCACTGCTCTAATCTTACAGGCACATTTTCTCAATTGAGGTTCCTTCCTCTAAGATGATGTCAGCTTGTGTCGAGTTGACCTAAAGCTATCCAGTACAATGCCAAAGCCCTTGAAAATATCAGTGCATAATAAGTATGGTGTAGAAATCAACTATAATTAATTGGACATGTTGTTTCAATTACTTTGAAAAAGAAAAGATAAACGAGTGTGAGCTGATGTGGTCAACTCTCAGTACCATATAACAGGGCATGTTGCTTTCCTCCACATCTTCCTCTATGTCTAAGCTGGTGGATATTGTCTTTTGTTCCCTTCCTTGGGTGGGGAAAAAAACAGGTCTTGATTCCCCAACTGGTTTTGACTCTTCTGATATCACTGCCAACTCGTTCACCGTCCACTGGGTGGCCCCCGAGCCCCCATCACTGGCTACATAATTCGCCATCATGCCGAGCATTCTTCTGGAAGACCCAGGCAAGACCGAGTGCCTCCCTCTCGGAATTCTATCACACTCACCAACCTCAACCCTGGGACTGAGTATATTGTCAGCATTATCGCCGTCAATGGCAGAGAGGAGAGCGCCCCGTTGGTTGGCCAACAGTCGACAGGTAATTTTGCTGTTTGAATCTGCAAAGAAATTTCATTTGTATGGATTTTGTGCAGTTGGGTGTAGTCTGTGGCAAAGCTTCCTGGCATCTGAGTTGGCATCAACACTCAAAGGGAGGTGACGGAGCACAGAGCCAGGCATTGTGATCCCAGCACTGGGGAGGCAGAGGCAGGCAGACCTCCGAGTTGAAGATCAGCTTGGTCTACACAGTAAGTTCTAGACCAGCCAGAGCTACGCAATGAGAGAGACTCCATCTCAATAAAAAGGGGAAGAGGGCAGTGACAATGTGTGGCCAAAATATCTCCCTCTTAGAATATACAATTAAAAAGATAACTTTTTTTAACCCTGAGAAATTTTTACCTGATTCATTTATCTGAATTTTGGTGTTTTGGCTGGTCAGTTTTTTTGTAGTGTTTTGAGATTGTTTCATAACCCACATTGACCCAGAACTGGCTTTGTAGCCCAGGCTTATCTAAGATATTCTTGCCTCAACTCATGAGTGCTGGAGTTATAGGCACGAGCTACTACTCCCAGCTTGGATGTTTATTGGTTTTTAATAAAGTTTCGTTCAGAAACATATTATGGTCCCAGAGTTACTGTAAGTTATTGATTTTCAGTTGGGCTTGAGGCACAGATCTGTAATCCTAGATACTCAAGAGCAGGAAGATGGAGCGGTCAAGGCCCTTGTAGGCTGCTGTGAGCTCAGAGTTAGCTTGTGCACTTCAGTGAGACCTTGTCTCCAAATTAAAGTTTTTAAAAGAGGTGCTATGGCTGTGGTGTATCAGTAGAGTGCTTTGTCTGGCGGGAGTCCAGCCGTCCGTCATTCAGATGTCTATAGGTGTAGATTATTTATTTTCAGTGACAGTGATTGGGAGACCTGTTATCATGATATCTGTATCTTACCTGCCAATAGGACTGTGTGTGATCACTACTTCCAAATAGCGTATAGTTAAGAGCACATGGGCAAGTACCACTGTAGATTTTTATAACTTTTCTGTGATTTAAATGATTTACCAAAGAAAATGTTGAGGAAAGAGAATTCACAATTTTATCACAATTTTAACTGTCTCCTTAGCCCTTCCCTTGACTTCTTCATAGTTTTTAATTTTGCTAATTTAGTGTCTATATTTTTGTATGAAGGAGTGTAACAGTTACTAGAAAAAGAGCAAAGAATGATTCTGAGCTTTCTTTGGAAGTTATGGATGTGAAATTTTCCTGTGATTTTTTTTTTTTTTTTTCTAGTTTCTGACATCCCGAGGGATCTGGAAGTGATTGCCTCCACCCCGACCAGCCTGCTGATCAGCTGGGAACCTCCCGCTGTCTCGGTGCGCTATTACAGGATCACCTATGGAGAGACAGGTGTGTTCGTTAGATCAAGGTCCGGGTGGGGAACTTGGAAACCTGGCAGTGTGGTTTGGGGTTAAATGCAAGCAGGCCTATTTAAGGAAACCTCTTTTTCTTTTTTTCTGTCCAAAAATATATGGGAACTGTGTATAATTGATTGTCAAATGAAGTTTAAAAGTTGTTTATATGTTACAGCTACAGGTGGAAAGCAGAGCTGAGGGAAAAAAGCTTATTATTCACAAATATTATCATCAGTATTATATTTTCTTCTCTGTGTTCTCTAAAATTAACAAATATTCTGTTAACGCTTTTGAAAAGAATGCAATTTATTCAACTTAAGGTTGAGTGAGCCACATTCTTGCCTCCATTTTTAATTTAAAAAATTAATTAAAAATTAAAAATGTCCTTTTCCCCTTTCCTCCCCCAAACCTCACATGCTTCTCTCCCACCACTTCCTTTTAATTTTCTTGGCCTCTTTTTCTTGTTTCACATGCGCGCGCGCGCGTGAGCACACACACACACACACACACACACACACACACACACACACCAAGAGTGTGTATGCACTCCCACAAAAATGTTTAAAGTACAACCTGCCTAGTCAGTTGGTATTTTGTAATCAACTAGGAAACTCATTCCTGGGGATTTTTTCACCTTTTGCCTGTTAATCTGCAACTCAGTGACATTTTAACCCAGGGATGTTAAGTTGGCGTTAGCTTGAGAGTTCTCCCGGTTTTTATATGCTTACCGGGGCTTACTATGTGCATGAATACACCTGCCTGTTCAGTCTGTGTTACAGCAGCCCTCCTTAAAAGGCAAGTTGTAAGCAGCAGTGATTTCTGTACTGCTTTCAATGTGTCAATCATGTTGGAGTGACTCCTGGCTGCTCCAATTACCCACGAACCCCTTTCGTACAGGTGGGAACAGTCCCGTCCAGGAGTTCACTGTGCCTGGGAGCAAGTCCACAGCCACCATCAACAACATTAAACCTGGAGAAGATTACACCATCACCCTGTACGCCATCACTGGCCGTGGGGACAGTCCGGCCAGCAGCAAGCCGATTTCCATCAATTATCGAACAGGTACACACTTCCCGTCTGGGGTGACCCAGGGTTGTTTAGTTCTCACAGTATTCTCCGGGCTATTTCCTTCACTGTGAAATTGATTTTCCTTCGGTTTTGAGTGGTGCTGGGGATCAAACCTGGCATATCTCATGTATGTTAAACGAGTACTCTCTCACTGAACTACACCTTCATCCTATTTGCTTAATAAGACAAAAGCCTGTAGCCGACAACATCTATACGTGACAGAATTTTGAGACAAATGTAGAAAGAAGACCCCAAGGGCAGACATTTTTGTCTTGTGTTTTTAACTGCTAAACCTCATGTGTCTGCAGTAGACATAAGACAGAGAGAGTATTCATAAATACCTGTACAAATGACTGGGTGAATGGATTGGTAGAGGACAAAGCTCTGCCTGAGATGTGGGATTTTGTTTGTGGAATGAAGCTGTCATGTTGAAAATAGTTGTAACAGTGTCTGGATGCATGCATTTTCTTCTTCAAGCTAACCCTTCATTCTTGTCAAAAGAAATCTCTGCAGTGCATTAATAGAAGCCAACGATCATTTGTACACACACGAGGACTAACGACAACCGGCCTGGCCAATCCTGCCCTCAAACACTGGGGGGTCTTCACTGGTTTCTCTTTTCCCTATAGAAATCGACAAGCCATCCCAGATGCAGGTGACTGATGTGCAGGACAACAGCATTAGTGTCAGGTGGCTGCCTTCAAGTTCTCCTGTGACGGGTTACAGAGTGACCACCGCTCCCAAGAATGGCCCGGGACCAACCAAAACTAAAACTGCTGGTCCAGGTAAGAAAAACCAGGCGTGGCCCTCTAGGAGGATAAACCCAGAAGGAGCACAGAAGGTTTCCTTTTAAATGTCCTGTATGGTATGCGTTGTGGTGTTCCCATTCATAGACTATGTTGCCAGATCACTTCACAAGGCAAGCTTTAGTGTCCATGTATTTCTGGGTTTGTTTTGTGTAGTAATGTGGACACACCAGGAAGAGAAGGGCGGACGGACATTGTGGAGCCTTTCTAGATCTGATGTTTTTATTATATATAAAATGACTTCCAAGATTATGATCTCAGGCAATTGCTTAAGGTCAATTTAATTTCTTTCATTTTTTTTCAAGAATACCTCATTAATTTTGGGTTGTATATAATAACATCTTAAGGTGTATTCTTGAATATGATTTTACTGCACTATGATAAAATTCTTTTTTTTTTTTTTTTTTTTTGAGATAGGGTTTCATGAAGTCTGTGCTGGCCTTGAATGCACTGTGTAGTCAAGGTTGGCCTTAAATTTCTGACCCTCTTGTCTATATATACCTCCTAAAAGCTAGTACCATAGGCATACAGTTTACTGTGGTGCTGGGTATCAAAGCCTGGGTTTCTTCATGCGAGACGACACTCTACCGATTAAGCGGCATTCCCTAGCCCCAGCATGTTAAACCGTTGTTACCAATGAACAGGTTTCCCCACGAGGAGATAGGCGGAGAGGAATAGGTATTTCATGATTATTGTGTACGTCTGCTTTTGATTAAGCTTCTCTCTTGGGAGTGGCCTGGGTGGTCGTGTAGACCTGCAATTGCTTCTCCTTCCTCTGCAGATCAGACAGAAATGACCATTGAAGGCTTGCAACCTACCGTGGAGTACGTGGTCAGTGTCTACGCTCAGAATCGGAACGGAGAGAGCCAGCCCCTGGTTGAGACTGCGGTAACCAGTATGTGACCAATGTTTGATTTCTCCTCCCGAAGTCCTTTTAGTTTTGGGTGTCGATGGCCCCTGCATGCCCTTGGCCCTTCTATACAGGGAAAGACAACATGTGAGCTGGGTCATAGCCCTTCTGTACAGGGAAAGGCAACATGTTACTGGGTCGTATCTTGAGATGAGCCCTTAGCAGACATTTTTTTTTTGTCTTCTTGCCACATAGCGAGCTTGCAGGGGACACCATGGTAGTGTTGCCACCAACAGCTGCTCTGCTTTGAACCTCCTTCGCTCAAATAGCCTCAGCAAAATCGCATTTGCCTTTAGCAGATCTATGAAATATTTCTCTAGGACCTACTTTTTCTATGACTGGGTGGTAAAGTTGAAGTACCCCGTGGAGCCGTTATGTTCAGAGGCCTGTGGCTGGGCCGGCATTTTAATATACATATTTAATGGGGGGGGGCGGGGAGAAGAGTTTGAGAAATAGTAAATTGAACATTGGAAGTCAAAACTTTACCATTTCCAAGATATAGAAAATCCAGGTCTATGAGACTAACATCACATTGCAAAATCAAATCTTGATAGAATATCTTTAAATTAATAAAAAATTCCTTTGTGGGGACTTTTGCAGGGTGTCTACACACCTGTGTTTTAATAAGTAATGTGACGATAAATATCTAAACCCCCCCCCAAAGGCTCTTAAGCAAATGTCAAGTAGCTTTCCATTTTAATAGTGTGATAATTGGAGTTTAATTCATCAAAGAAAAATGGTATCTGCAGAACTGCTTTGCACGGTATAAAAATATGCTTGTTTCACAACTTGGCTTTTCACATAACCTCTTACCGTTAATTTGCCTAACAGACATTGATCGCCCTAAAGGACTGGCATTCACTGATGTGGATGTCGATTCCATCAAAATTGCTTGGGAAAGCCCACAGGGGCAAGTTTCCAGGTACAGGGTGACCTACTCAAGCCCTGAGGATGGAATCCATGAGCTTTTCCCTGCACCTGACGGTGAAGAAGACACCGCAGAGCTACAAGGCCTCAGGCCGGGTTCTGAGTACACAGTCAGTGTGGTTGCCTTGCACGATGATATGGAGAGCCAGCCCCTGATTGGAATCCAGTCCACAGGTATATCGTTAACGAACTGCACCACCCGGGTGCTTACGGGAGCAGCGGCTTTATGCCCTGCTGACATTATACTGTACCGGGCTATTGATTCCCATGGTAGGGAGAGTGGAAAAAATGCCCTCAAACGCTTGGGAAAGGCCCTCTTTCCTGAAGAATGGTAACACACAATAGAAGTTGGGTGACATTAGTTACCTAAGTCTAGTAAAAAGAAATTTAGAGTAGCTTAGCATATATATACACATATAGATGTGTGTATATTATATATATAATATATATTATATACATATATATATTTGAAGACCATAGAGTAAGACATTTGAAGATGTTACTAAACTGTGAATTGTTTCCTAAGTGACACACCTCTGTAGCTAACCCCCCCACACACACACACACATACATGAAGGAAAGAATCTAGAATCATAGAGTTTACTCTGAGAAAGGACCCTAAACCAGGCAGTTCCTTGCAGCATGGTCTAAGAACACCTGGGAACGTCTTCCCTGACCAGATAGCCTGTGCTGGTGCATCACTTGCTTGAAGGATTCTGATGCAAACACAGAGGACCGAGTGGTTAGGGCAGGCGCTTCCTCCAATCCTTTGTCCTCCTGTGCTTGACTTCTGAAGCAGGGTTGGGATGCTCAAAGCGTGTGGAAGTGACTGTCTGTGATACCGCTCTCGGCTGCTCTCTCCTGCCTCTGTTGTGAACCAATTTTCTTCTTACGCCGCACCGCAGAGAAAACTTCACATTTAGCAGTGATATTTGCCATGGGGTCCAAATAAAAGAGACAATAAAAGCCCAGTTCCATCTCTTGGATGGAACACTCTGTGAAATGGTTTACCATATGAAGATAAATCTATATAGAAAAGGGGCCATTGCTCATCTTTTTCATACAAAAGAAAAGAAAAATCAATTCGAATGACCAAGAAGGCAATTCAGCTCTTGGTTTTAAAAGGGGTGGGAAGATAAGACCTTTTAAAACCAAAAGTCTATTAGAGGCCTGACATTTACCCAGGTGTTTTCAGCGATTCTGAGAATTGCTGGTATAAAACACACTTCCCTCTTGTGTATCCCTTCTTATTACCTGTTTGTGCTGAATCTCTGCTGGGCCCGGGAGCCCTCCCAGCCCCTACAAGAACAACCCCATTCTACTTCTTAAAAGTCGCTTTGTTTTCCCTTTCCCCCACCCCCTCTGAGATCATTTTTTAACCAATGACCATCCTGACAGCCATTCCTGCTCCAACCAACCTGAAGTTCACTCAGGTGACACCCACCAGCTTCAGTGCCCAGTGGACAGCACCCAACGTGCAGCTCACGGGCTATCGAGTGCGGGTGACCCCGAAGGAGAAGACAGGACCGATGAAGGAAATCAACCTTTCTCCAGACAGCTCATCTGTGGTTATATCCGGGCTCATGGTAAGGAGTGAGCTTACATCCCTGGAATAAGGAAGTAGGTCGTTTCACTGCCTTTATCAGAGAACAGCAGTGTAATCTCATAATAAGTAGAACGTTCTTTCCTTCTACCACCTAATAATTTTATTATAAATGTATGCAATAGAATTCTTCTATGTTGAGCCAAGATTCTCTAGATGACTGTTGGATTAGAATGGTAGAAATAGCATTGAATTTTGTGCAGTTCTTTGGCAGATATTAATAAGTATTTTGCTTTTTTTTTTTTAAAGGTTGTACTCTGTAGGGATCTGTTTATATATCTACTGGCTGAATTTATGGCTTTTATGAGTGGCATTTCCTTGGCAGGAAGCATTCTTCAGTTAATGCCAACCTAACCTGACACTACCTTTATTAAAACATTTAAACATCAGCTGGGTATGTTAGCACATGCCTCAGTTCCCAGCACTAGGGAGGCAGAGGCAGGTAAATCTCTTGAGTTCTAGGCCAGTCTGACCTATAGGATGGGTTCCAGGACAGCCAGAAATACATGGAGAAACCTTGTCTCAAACAAACAAATAAACAAACACCATTTCTTTCTAGACATGCAGCAAAATATCCAGTATCCCTAAGGGGTTGATGGACATCTTAACACAAGACCAGTTCCAGGGGAAGCAGAAGAGAGATCAGAGACAGAATAGAAACTTTCTCTTGCCTCTTTGTGATCAGAAAAACAAACAAACAAATAATACAGATGTGATTTATATCTGCCAGCTACCTCCAGTGACCTACTTGTCTCTTGATGCATGAGGAATGTAGATGACCAGTCATACTTGGTAGACTAGGCTGACCTCGAATCCACAGAGATCTATTAAAGGCATATACCATCACACCTTCATTGCCTGGCATTTTAAATGGATACTGGGGATTAGAACTCTGGTTCCCATAAAGGAAAAAGAAAAAAAAAAAAGGCTAATATTGATTTTCCTTATTCTTTTTATTACCACTTTAGTATAAATATGTAATTTGTGAATTGCTTGGACTTAACCCCTGAGACCATTTTAAAACTCATCCAATTTAAATCTGTTGTCAATCACAGGTAAAAGTGAAGTTAATCTGAGAATTTGAAGTGTTGTGGGTTTTACAGATTGTCTTTTATACATTTCTCTAATGCTTTAGTAGAACTCTCTAGGCTTTATGCAATACCCTTGCAAAAGCTTCTCCTGACCTTACTTCTAGGTGGCCACCAAATATGAAGTCAGTGTCTATGCTCTCAAGGACACATTGACGAGCAGACCAGCCCAGGGAGTCATCACAACTCTAGAGAGTAAGTAATCAAATGTTTTAATATGGACAAACCTTCAGTGTAAGCAGAAAGTGAAGGTAGGTAAGTGATCTCTTAGACTATTAATTTAACAATAGAACTTGGAAATTGCTAGAATAGCTGATCTTTTTGATAATCCACTTTGCACGCCATCTAGAAAATGGCCTGCTGAAACAAAACGGAATCACTTCATTCTGGTGGGTTAAAACCCACAGCTGGTGTACACTCTACTTGTGAGGATTTATTTTCATGGAGTTCAGTTTGGGGAGGACGAACCGGCTTCTGCTGTAGGAAAGATGGGGCTGAATTAGGCCCACGATCTAGTTCTCTGCTTTATCAATAACTTGATGAGCAGCGGTCATGGAACATGTCTGTTTGATCATCTGCAGGATGATGAAGGGAGGAGATGCCTTATAAAAATGACAGAATACTGCTAGCCATGCTCATGTTATTACTAATTAACTATGTTAGGATTCCTACCACACATTTTTACATTGCAGTAAATTAATCATTGTAACACTTGTTTGGAAGATTTCTGGATACTATAGAGTCAGCCCTGGGAGCCACTGGTAGTATTGATAAAGCTTTTCAGTTTCTTCAAAGGAAAGACATGAGAATAAATATTTTTGTATTAACTAAATACCGTTAACCTTTCTTTGTGAATGTCAATGGGGGGTAACCTACACGTTATTAATCAGTGCGTTTCCTGCAGTGAATGTCTTTGTACAGTGAGGAAGTGTTTTAAACTATCAGAACCTTCCATGCATGAGCCCAGCGTGCATTAATCTCTAGCTGTGTTCCTATACAGATGTCAGTCCTCCAAGAAGGGCCCGCGTGACAGATGCTACAGAGACCACCATCACTATTAGCTGGCGAACAAAGACTGAGACAATCACTGGCTTCCAAGTCGACGCCATCCCAGCCAATGGCCAGACCCCAGTTCAGAGGACCATCAGCCCAGACGTCAGAACCTATACCATCACAGGTGAGTGTGCTCCACAGTCTGACTGTGTGTCCCCACAGCAGTCTGACTGTGTGCCCCCCCAGCATGAACTGGCCGATTAGTTATTCCAAGACCAGTGTTTTATGAGAATAGTTTAAAAATATGATTGCCATCCCATGATATTTTTACTTCCCGACTTTTGTTTGACCTATAAATTTCATCAATTTTTTTCCACAAAATGCTCATTATTATTTAAAGAAAATGCACACCCATAGTCACAGGCAGGAGTCTGAGGCAGGAGGATGGAAGTTTGAGACCAGACATAGTGAAACTCTTCTTAAAAAAAGTTAATACAAAAAACAAAAAGATACAAATTAGTAGTGTATAGTTCTTAGCATTAACATGACTATATTTTAAAGTATAAATTATAAGTATAATGAAACTTATAATTACAAACAATACTACATGCCTGGTGGTGGTGGTGGTGGTGTACTCCTTTAATCCCATCACTTGGGAGGCAGAGGCAGGTGGATCTTTGTGAGTTCAAGGCCAGCCTGGTCTATAGAGCAAGTTCTAGGACAGCTGGGGATACACAGAGAAACCCTGTTACAAAAAACCAAAAAAAAAAAATAAATAAATAAATAAACTAAGAAAACAAACAACATGTTGTTGTTGGTTGTTTTTCGCTTATATTCTTTTGGCTCCTTGCTCTTCAGGGGCCCACCACCCAGCTCAAATACATACACATGGAGACTTACTGTTACTTACACCTGCCCGACCTTAGCTTGGCTTATTTCTAGTCAGCTTTTCTTAACTTAAATTGTCCCATCTGTCTTTTGCCTCTGGACTTTTACCCTTCTCTATTTCTGGATATCTTTTCTTTCCTTCCAGGCTGTCTGGATAGGTGGGTGGCTGGGTGGCTGGGTGGCTGGCCCTGGAGTCCTCCTCCTTCTCATCTCATTCCTTCTCTCCTCTAATGTTCTCCTCCTTCTATTTATTCTCTCTGCCTGCCAGCCCCACCTATCCTTTTTCCTTGCTATTGGCCATTCAGCTCTTTATTAGACCAATCAGGTGTTTGAGTCAGGCAAAGTAACACAGACTTGCAGTGTTAAGTGCAATATAAAAGAATGCAATGCATTTTCTCATCATTAAACAAATGTTCCACAGTATAAACAAGTGTAACACGTCTTATAATATTCCACAACAACATATAATAAAGGTCGAAGTATAATCAGAGATTAATAATCAGAGTTCAGTATCAGGGACATAAGTGACTCTCTTTTGAAATGAGTTTCTCATTAATAGTGTCCACACCATGATGTATTTTACTGTTCTCCTGTGGACTGCTTCTGTAGCCTACAAAAATTTAGGGTGGTAGAGGAGTCAAGGAAATTGCAGGTGAGCATGAGAACTCGCCAATAAAATAGGTGTGTCTTTTAAAATTCCAGGTTTACAACCAGGCACTGACTATAAGATCTACCTGTACACCCTGAATGACAATTCCCGGAGCTCCCCTGTGATCATCGATGCCTCCACTGGTAACTACGCTTTCTATTAAGGAAATGTCGACTGATACATCATGGAGTCAACCACATAAATTTGAGAACTAAGGAGGCAGCTGGAATTCCCATGGGATATCTCCCAGGGCCCTCGGTTTTCCCTACTTGGTTTGCTCGGGCTGGGTGCAGGTGTGAGTATCTTCATGGCCATTCATGTTCTAAGACATCATTTGGTTTCCTTTCAGCCATCGATGCCCCATCCAACCTGCACTTCCTGACCACCACACCCAACTCCTTGCTGGTATCATGGCAGGCACCCCGCGCCAGGATTACTGGCTACATTATCAAGTATGAGAAGCCTGGATCCCCACCTCGAGAAGTGGTCCCTCGGCCCCGGCCTGGTGTCACGGAGGCCACCATTACTGGTATTGCTTCCATGCTGTGATTTTTTTTCCCCTTAATTACAGATACCCCAAATCTAGAATACTTTCCAACTGTGTCTTTGCTGTTTCGTGAGAATGGGATGCCCGGCACTCTGGAAGGCAGGCATTCTTCTCTTTAGGGACAGTGCTGTTCTCAAAAGGTCTGAGCATGTAATTTCAGTGACATCATATGATATAGCTAGATGTATTGCTCTTTGATGGAAGTTCACCTATTTTTTTTTTCATTATTTTTGCCCCTCCCCAATAAGATAAATCCTATCTATAGTATCCCCTGGATGTTGGAGTCCCTGTAGAACACCCAGCTAGAAGGGATCACAGCTTCTTAGCTGCATCTGTGGGACAAGAAAATAGAATCTGGTATGGGAAGACTTGAGTGAGCTGGATTTTTGCACTGTCATTGAAGGCTGCCAGTGATTAGACCTAAGCAGAAGTCTGAAGTCTGCGATGCGCTCTCCCAGATGTATATTCCACTGGTGGCCTACAGTGTTGATAGGTTATATACTATTAATACTGCCAATCAATACTGTCCATACTGAAAGAATACTCCAGTAAGGTTACCGTGACACTGCTTTTTCAAGTGTCAGCTGTGATTGGAAGATGGCTAGCTGGCTGGGTGGCCTTTGTGCACAGTCCCTGGATGTAGCTAGAAGAAAAGTTGGTTTTACCTCTGAAGACTCCAGAGACATCTGGGAGGAAGGCTCGCTCCCCACTAGCCTTTGCCGGTGACCCCTGCTGGACTGGCCGAGTCTGCCAACACAACAAAATGGCTGTGTGTCCCAACCAGGTCTGGAGCCAGGAACCGAGTACACCATCTACGTCATTGCCCTGAAGAACAACCAGAAGAGCGAGCCGCTGATTGGGAGAAAAAAGACAGGTAAAGAGTCATAATGACCCGTGGTTGGCTTGCAGGGTGAAGTTCTCTACGTTGTGATATGTTTCTCACGGGTTATTTTTTTCTAGCAGTATGGCTTATATATCATACTCTTTGACAAGGATCACCCAAAGCTATTTGATTTATTTATTTCTCTACAACCTAAAGCCTTTTTCAACTTTCAGAAATTCAAACTAGATAGTTTGAACTGGGGGGAAAAAAACAAAACAAAACTTTTTAATGGTGGGAGTAAAAACCTTTCCTCTTTGTCGTCATTTATTCCGTTGGTTTCTGAAATTTCAAATCAAATGCTTGAATTGCAAAGGCTTCATTGGAGCAGAGGTCGCTTTCTGTGGGGCTCAGCGGTTCAAAGCTTTGTCTGTATGAGAAGTTCATACTAACATTTTTTCCCCTGTCTGCACTATAAAGAAATCTGTGAGGAAAATCAAGATTTCTTTCTAGAAAGTGGTTTGTGATCTGAGAACCGCTGATTGGCTCGGAGCCTCCCTCGATCGGGTTGATGAACAGTTGTTGCCTGGATTGATGGTGATTGTTGCTTCTTCCTGGAGCTCACTGCGCTTTGCTTTTTTTTGGCTCTAACCTCTCTTTGGCTAGATGAGCTTCCCCAGCTGGTTACCCTTCCACACCCCAATCTTCCTGGACCAGAGATTTTGGATGTTCCCTCCACAGTTCAAAAGACCCCCTTCATCACCAACCCTGGGTATGACACCGAAAATGGTATTCAGCTTCCTGGCACAACCCACCAACAACCCAGTGTTGGGCAACAAATGATCTTTGAGGAACATGGCTTTAGGCGGACCACACCACCCACCGCGGCCACCCCCGTCAGGCTTAGGCCAAGACCATACGTGCCGAATGTAGATGAGGAGGTCCAAATCGGTCATGTTCCCAGGGGAGACGTAGACTACCACCTCTACCCTCACGTTCCGGGGCTCAATCCAAATGCCTCTACAGGACAAGAAGCTCTCTCTCAAACAACCATCTCTTGGACGCCATTCCAGGAGAGTTCTGAGTACATCATTTCATGTCATCCTGTTGGCACCGACGAGGAGCCCTTACAGGTAACTAATTTTTTTTCTCTCTTTTTGTAACTTTGTCAGCCAGAAGCAATCAAAGCTTTCATGTCAGATGTCTACTCTCCCAGGACTCCTAGAAAGATGTCACAGCTCTGGGAGATGTGTATTCTCATATCCCATTGTGGCTCTGGAAGATTAGCCAGAGAGTGTCACTGAGTTTGCCCTGGTAGAGAGAATGAAATCATTTTTATTATTCTCATACACTGGAGGCTACTTAGTGAGATGGATAGAAAAGAAGGAAAAATATTCTACTTTTATATGGAGTCTGAAATGCCACCCTTGTCCTTGAAAAGTCACATTATCTATGATGTGTCTAGGAAGATTAGATGAACCTTTGGGTACCAGCTGTTATGAGAGATTGATTCTCCAAAACCCTATTCTTTAATTTGTCCCATAGGTGCTAGAATCAATTTTTATTGTGTTATTTTTAGAAAGCGGCAGAAATTTAAAAGTTGACTCTACCAGAGGACATTTGTTTGCTTAGAAACTTCAGTCTAGGGATATTGCCAGTGTTTTGGGAAAACCCAAGTTCTAGTGTGAAGGCACCTTGCCTGGCATGTGCCTGTCTCCCGTGGTGTCCATGTTTATGAAGAGTTTTTTTTTTGCCAGGAGTTCTAGAGAGCCACAGGATTCAGAGGAGGCTAGTATAGTGGAGGGTTTCTGGTAACTGTGGACCACCTAGATAGAAAAAAATCTATCAGAAATGGTGGCTCATTGAACATCTCATCCTAACTGGGTGGGAATCCTAGATAAACCGTCGCCCCCCACCCAGCTCTCCCTTTGTTCTTTTTTAAACGGGGAGGGTTACTAATGGGATAGGGGAGCTCATGCCCGCTTGTCATTGTAATGCTGTCTCCCTGCTCTGGATGTACAGTTCCAAGTTCCTGGGACTTCCACTAGTGCGACCCTGACCGGCCTCACCCGAGGGGTCACCTACAACATCATAGTTGAGGCACTGCAGAACCAGAGGAGGCACAAGGTTCGGGAAGAGGTGGTGACCGTGGGCAACGCGGGTAAGTACCCTGCTGTCCCGGTCAGGCTCACGTTTCCTGCTGGGTCGCCCGGAGAAGGCTTTGTCTGTCGTTCCTTGTTATCTCTGAACTTAGGGAAGTTAAGGCTGCACCACAGCTGGGACTTCCCCTTGTGCAACCCTAGGGTGTTCACTAACACGTATGTATGATTGACAGGCCTGGAAGGATGCTAATATCATTTAGTCCGATACTCTTTGTCCCTTCCATTGAGGATCTAGTTGGTTTCTGGGTACTTTTTACTCCTCTCTTGTCCTTACTGTGGTCCTCTTCAACATTTCTAACCCAAACAGAATACCTTCTAGTCTTGCTTGGCAACATTAAGTGATGACTTAGATTTTTTGTTCCCAATGTAAAATATTACCAACATTGCCCCTTTCTTTCCAAAGAGCACTCTATTCGAAATTTCCATTTTATATACTTCTTTGTTTCTTTTTTTTTAGATGTACTTTTTAAATTTTATGTGTATGGGTGTTTTGCCTGCATGTATGTCTGTGTGCAACATGCATGCAGCACCCATGGAGGCCAGAAGAGGGCGCGGGATCCTCTGCAACTGGAGTTACAGACAGTTGTTAGCCACCATGTGGGTGCTAGAACCTATGCCAGGTCCTCTAGAAAAGCAGCCAGTGCTCTTAACTACTGATCCATCTCTCCAGTCCCTTTATGTGTGTTTTAATACCCTTTATTATATATATATATTAATTTCATGTTGCATACATGCAAGATCTTAATAAAGGTTAAATGGCCATCACACAAACTTAATAAAGATTAAATGACCACCATGAAACATCTTAATAAAGGTTACATGATCACCATGAAACATCTTAATAAAGGTTACATGATCACCATGAAACATCTTAATAAAAGTTAAATGACCACCGTACAACATTTTAATAAAGGTTAAATGGCCCCCATGCAACATGTTAATAAATGTTAAATGATCCCCATGCAATATCTTAATAAAGGTTGAATGACCTCCATGCAACATCTTAATAAAGGTTAAGTGGCCCCCATGCAGCATCTTAATAAAGGTGAAATGACCCCCGTGGAACATCTAAATAAAGGTTGAATGGTCACCAATCAACATCTTAACAAAGGTTAAATGACCTTAATCATGAAACATCTTAATAAAGGTTGAATGACCCTTGACTCTTCTGTGTGTCCCCTGGAAAGTCTTCTGAAACCACTGTGTGCCATTTGGCTTTCTAAGTTGCAGTAGCTGAAGGCTGGCCGTGGAACATGAGCTAGGGGATAACAGAAAGTGTCAATTTCAAGTCTTCGATCACTGTAAGGAACCTCTTCCACGTCGCAGGACTTCTGTGTAGGGCCAATTTCTTGGTTTCAGTCTCCTTCCTCTGAGAGAAGACTGCTGCTTCACTCGTAAACTCAGCAGTTGCCTGGCTGGCAATGCAGAAGTGGGCAGATGGTTGGTATGACATCCACAGTAGTGAATATTCGCCTTTTGTGGGTTCCCTAGTAAAGTGCCACATGAAAGGCCTTTTCAAAAGCATAGGGCTTTTCATGCTTTCCCACATTGTCTTCTTGAAGGTGGGGTGTGTTTCAGACAGAATCTTACTAGACAGTCTGTGCTGGAGAGAAACCTGCCCTGTAGCTCAGGCTCCATAGTACTAGAGTCGAATTCTAGCTCCGGGGTGTTTTTAAAATAGTGAATCCCCATGTAAGAGTTTCCGCCCCTCTGCTTTCTTTCCAACTCCTTAGTCCATCAGTGTTCTCACTTACCATGTTCTCTGGTCTTAAAACACTTTAGATTTTCTTTTTCATTCTTCCAGGATAAAGGCTTTTGAAATATTAGGCATTTCAAATATTGGTTGCATTTGTTCTTTTGATTTTTACGCAATTAAAAGAAGTATCCACATGGGGGATTTAAAGTTGTTTAGTAAGTTAGCTCATTTAACATTTAGAGAATAACTTGAGGTGTGCTTTATTTGTACATATTATACTTATTTATTCATTAGAAATGGGTATTAATGTTTTAACTGTACATAGGTCTGTGCACAATATACATGTTTGGTGGCCATGGGATGCAGAACATGCATCAGATCCCGGAGACTGGGAAGTTAGAGACAGTTTTGAGTCACTGTGTGGGTGCTGGGAACCTAACCAGGCAGTGCTCTTAACCCCCAGCCACCTCTCCAGCCCTCTGCACAGATGATGTTTTTAAAATAATTTTTAATTTTTAAAACAAAATTTTCTAAGACAGAGGGACAGATCTTGGGAGACCCACTGAAAATTTTTTACTTACTCCTAAGTTATTTGCATCATGGTGATTTCTCTTATTTGGAAAATCCAAATTTGTCTAGTTTTATAGTAACTGTAAAAATCTAGGTTTTCAAAATTATTTTGTTAAAAAAAAAAAAAGCGCTAAAATGTAAGTGAAGGTTGCATTCTAATGTTACATAAAAATGTCAAGACTTTTTTAGTGTAAGCAAAGAATGGTGTCCAACAATAATGGTTGTTAATTACTCGCTAACGATAATTGTTAACGAGTAATTTCTGTATACTGATGAAGAGATATCTTCATTTCATGTAGCTTCTACAAGATCCTAAGGAGGTGGAGGTATTTATATTACAGTTCTTATGTAATGGATGAGGAAAGGGAGGCAGAGAAATGTTAATTAGCTCAGAGAAATTTGGTACCTCGGAGAAGCATCACTGCCCGCGTTCATAACTAGTTTAAATTGTCTGAAGATCGGTGTAACTGACAGTGAAGTAGATTTCCCAGAAGAGATCACATTTCGAAACTGCAGACGGGAATGAAAGGAGATGGGATTCTTTTACCCTGCTGCGCGTCAAGTGCGCATTGGCTGTATCAAAGCATCGCTGATGAGAATTATCTGGTTTTGTTAGTGCTACTGGATTAGGTCATTGTACACAGTATGTTTGTTTCTATGTGTGGCCTGAAACCATCAATAAGATGTCTTTTTTGCTTTTCCCCCTTCTCCTCCTTTGCTCCATAGTCAGCGAAGGCCTGAACCAACCTACGGATGACTCCTGCTTTGACCCTTACACAGTCTCCCATTACGCCATTGGAGAGGAATGGGAACGGTTGTCTGACTCTGGCTTTAAGCTCACATGCCAGTGCTTGGGCTTTGGCAGTGGCCATTTCAGATGTGATTCGTCTAGTGAGTAGCTTGCTTTGTCCATCGACCTACTCCTCCATCTCTTCCAGGCTCCTGCCTCTGCACTAGCTGGCCACAGAAGCATGTTTGGCAGCAGCGGGCTCTTCCAAACATGATGCAAACAAAAGTAGACTGTTGGACGCGAAGTAACATTTTGCATCATGGAAGAATGATGGGAAATTTTACTTGTGAACTGTTAACTGCATTTCAAGAGTTGTGTGCTCATCCAACACTCTTCACTAAAACATGTCTGTCTGTAGCAGCGATACACGTTTTGAAGGGTTTAGTTATGTCTAACTTGATGCAAGTTAAAAACTCACCAAATTCCTTTCAATCTTTAGTGCTGAGTAAGGACAGAGGAGAACACACTCACAAATACCATCTTTCTCAACATAACCAGACACACATGTGTTGTAATACATGCACACATCACACACATACACACACACACACACACACACACACGCACGCACGCACGCACACATGCATGCACACACACACATCTCACAGCCTAGATATCCCAAACATTGCTAATAATAGAAGGGAAAATATCTAGGTAATGCATTTAATTTTTTTTTTTTTTTTTTTTTTTAAGTTCAGAGCTGAGGACCGAACCCAGGGCCTTGTGCTTGCTAGGCAAGCACTCTACCACTGAGCTAAATCCCCAACCCCAGCATTTAACTTTTTTTTTTTTCTTCAAGACAGGGTTTCTCTGTGTAGTTTTGCACCTTTCCTGGCACTCACTTTGTGGAACAGGCTGGCCTCGAACTCACAAAGATCCACCTGCCTCTGCCCCCCAAGTGCTGGGATTAAAGGTGTGCGCCACCACCACCTGGCGACCTCAGCATTTAACTTTTAAGGGTCCAGCTCAGGGCCTGTGAGATAGGTGACGGCAAGATGGTGACCCACATTCTATCTCTGGAAGCCACATGATGCCAGCTCCCACAAGTTACCTTTGACCTTTATATATGAACTGTAGGACATGAATTTCCACACATACACATATACACATACATACACATGGAAATAAAAGTTTCAAAGTCAACTTTGGCTAGAAAATATTTGATTTTTAAATTTTCAAGAGGTTTGTGGGTTTTTTTTTTTTTTTTTTTTTTTTCAAATTATTGGTGGAAATGATGCCAAGAATTATCTACTGTGTCTAGAAATTTAGTACTGGAGTATATAACCATTCATTTATTCTTTGTTTTTGGAGGTATAATTATTATGGGCAGTTTATTTTTTTTTAATGTGGTAATCATTATGTCTTAAGTACAAGCCAGTGGACAGTTATAGAAACCATATTCCATGGAACGACATCTAACAGATCTCTGAAATTTTCCATGCAACATTTTCCTTCACTTTATGTGAAACTGCTAAATCCAGACTGGAAGTATAAAGTCAAGGAGTGGTTTCGGGTACGTAGACTTGTGTACTCAATGGAGCACAATGGACTGCCCGCCCTTGCTCGAGCCAGCGGGGAGAACGTTTGGCATTGACAGGAGGTTTTTCCATTCTGAGAGGGAACCACATTGAAGTTTGCGTGTTGATCATGAGTCAGTGCTTGCTCGCAAATGTGGAGCCTACAGCAATTTTACATGTGAGACTTGGGCTCAACGTTCTTGGCTGGACTGCCATAATACTTTTACTTACAATGTAAGGAGGCTGAATTATTGATAAGGTGGAAGAAACACTGTATCTTATAAGTGTCTTAAGTGTATTCTGTTTAGAATAAATCTTAGAGATTAAAAGGCCATTTTACATATGGCATTAAACACAGCTTGTGATGACTGGCTACGTCTTAGAATTTATCTATTTGTACAAGCCTAACTCACTGATCAGTCATCATTTTGTTTGTTGTTACATTTATTCTCTTTACTTATATGAATCAGGTGGTAGCAGGAAGTTCCTAGCTGATTTCTCTTTAATGTCTAATTAAACTATTTTATATCTATGATTGCTGCAAACCCCAAAATAGTTTTTTATTCTCCATTCCATTTAATTTTCCATGATTGTAAGGTTTAAAAAGCCCAATGAATCGATGATTAGACCATGAAATGATTTTGGTAATAGTGTTGTCCTAACACCATCTTGGAAAATACTAAATATTAAATGTTATCATGAACGGTTTACCATAGGGAATGTGATCTTCGACTTTCCGCTCTACGGATTCATGTCATGTCCCAGTGTTCTGCCTGTCACGTGAGTCAAAACACAAGTTAACTCTTTGCCTGTGATGTCCCCACTTTACAGAATGGTGCCACGACAATGGCGTGAACTACAAGATTGGAGAGAAGTGGGATCGCCAGGGAGAAAATGGCCAGCGGATGAGCTGCACGTGTCTTGGGAATGGAAAGGGAGAATTCAAGTGCGACCCCCGTACGTCATCCTAATGGTTTCTAGACCCTTGAGTACTCTCACCTTCCTAACTGAGCCAAAACACTCATTCACAGGATGGGCTGGAGACGGTGGGTTTGTCAATGTTGTGGGCGGGAAATCAGTAGCGTGCTTCAAAAGTGAGTCGTGACTGAATGTTACATCCAAGCCCTTTAACGGCTTTGATCATCTGCAGTGAAGTGTTAAAAGTGGACTCGGCTTTTAAAATACGATTTCTACCTTCCCATCGGGCCTACTACGCTGAGGCTTTGAAACATCTCTTTCTGATTCACCTAAGTTGCTGAGATGTGGCCTGTGCCCATGCAAGTCTATGGCAGGTACATCAACTTAACCTGCATGATTGTTCTTGGTCTTACAACGCTTTCTGATTTGTGCCCATGTGCAGATGAGGCAACGTGCTATGATGACGGGAAGACCTACCATGTCGGAGAACAGTGGCAGAAAGAATATCTTGGAGCTATTTGCTCCTGCACGTGTTTCGGGGGCCAGCGGGTAAGACTGGTGTTTCGGTAAAGTACAGAGGAGGCTCCAGCATGGATTTGCTGTGTGCGTAGGGGTGCCTTGCCTCGTATGAAGAGTCCCTAAGATGGGTATATTCCTCCCCACATGTCCTTCTCCTTGATAAAAATGTCAGCACCCCCATGCATGACTACAGGCTGTCCTGTTTGTCCTCACCTGAGCTGTAGCACCAAGTCTCCTCCAGCTCTGTGCTGACGGGCTAGCATCTCTGTGGCAGCATTGTTCATGTTTAATAACACCTTGATCTAAGAAAATGCCACTTTTTTGTGCCCTTGCTCAACCTAGAAATAGATCGCCTATCACTCTAATACTGAGCTGAGTAATAACAGACAAACAGGGAACAAGAAGAAGTGGCCCTGGCTCTTAATGACCTACTTGGGGACATTAAATTAGCATACCCTGCCAATCCAAGCTGATCACTAATTCTGACTAAGACCTCTCTGGATGGGCTGGAATCAGCAGGAAGGCCCCATAGGAAAGAGGAATAAACCGCCTAGGGTGTAGGATGCTAACGTAAGTAGGGAGGGAAGAAAGCAGAGATGTGATCATCTTCCCGGGCCTAGGAAGAGCTGGTCCAGGTGGGGTTCCAGCGAGGCGGCCTTCCCCATGGTGTCTTCTGTGAAGAAATTAGATTTGAGGAGGGAGAGAAGTGTCGAGAGCTGGGAAGTTCATTACTTAAGCTAGTACTCCTCAGCCATTTCTTATATGTGCCCTCTTTATTATCAACTTATAGTCCATCTCTTAACAGTTGAAATGTCAAGATGACTTATAACTTAAAAGTAATAGACATAGAGCTAGGTGTGATGGTGCACTCCTTTAATCCCAGTACTCAGAGGCAGAGGCCAGGGAAATGGAGATCTCTGTGAGTTTGAGGTCAGTCTGGTCTGCAAAGTGATTTCCAGGACAGCTAGGGCTGTTACACAGAGAAACCCTGTCTCAAAAAAAAAAAAAACAAAGAGAAAGGAAAAAAAAAATCTGGGAGCTAGAGAGATGGCTCAGTGGTTAGGAAAGAACACTTGTTACTCAGGCAGAGGACCCAGACCTGGTTCCTCTATTCACATGGTCCCTAATGATGAGTCTCAGAGAACTAATGCCCTTTTCTGGCTTCCTGAGGCCAGGCACACATGGTACACATACATCCATGCAGGCAAGCACTCAACATAAGATAAAAATATATAATAAATCTTTTTAAAAAGAGAAGGAAAATGAGTGGCAGCAGGAAGGATCCTGTGGACCACAAGACTCATTAGATCCCAGGGCAGCCTATGGGATTGACATCTCGTTCAGCCATAATGTGTTAAGTGCTCTCTCTCTCTCTCCTCTGACAAACACAGAAGCAGATCATAAAACCCAGTCATCACAGTCTAACTGAGTGACTTTGTTGGAAGTAGACTTTGATCGTCCTTCATCACTTCTTTATAACTTATGAACACAAAACCCTTTGAATAATGCCTGTCTCTAAATTTCTGAATGAAACCTAATGGTAGGGATTGTTCTGGTTTGATACCAAAGTGTAGCACAAATTCTAATTGGTCTTAATAATACAAACCCGGAGTCAGATATTGGGGTAAATGCTGAAAGATTAGAGAAGGAAAGGAGCGCCAGCCACTAGAGAAACTTCTTTTCAAAAGTCTGAGCTCCAGTCTCCTCCGGCCTTATATTCCTCTCCACATCATTTCCTATCTCCTCCTCCGTAGTGCTGAGATTAAAGGCATGCGCCTCCCAAGTACTGGGATCAAAGGCAAGAGATCCCAAGTACTGGATTAAAAGCATGAGCTTCTGGCTCTTTCTCTTTTAGACTGGATCAGTCTAAAGCCCAGGGTGGCCTTGAACTCCTGATCTTCCTGCTTCCTCCTCCCAAGTGCTGGGATTAAAGGTGTGTGCCACCACTGCCTGGCCTCTGTGGTTAACTAGTGGCTAGCTCCACACTCTTATTTCCAGGCAAGCTTTATTTGTTAGAGCACAAGCAAAATAGTCCCACACCAAAGCACCTTTATTGATCTGCAAGTGGGGTCTAGCGGGAAATAAGCTCTTAAATAGAGAAATATGTCAAAAATATTTAAATGATTGTATAAGAAAATGATTGTAGTATTTATTTATTTTTGAGGCAGGGTCTCTCTGTTACGTAACCCAGGCTATCCTGGAACTTACTATGTAGACCAGGCTGGCCTTGACTCCCAGCAATCTGCCTGCCTCTGCCTCCACCTCCTAAGTGATGGGATTAAAGGCGTGCATCATCATTTTCACCTGGCCTTTTTCTTAATTTTTTTGAATTAGAAAAGGAAAGTCTCATTCAAGTTTGGCAAAAGACAGCCACCGTACTGAAGGACACCCCCCCCCCCCAAGTCTGTGAGCTTCAGGGGCTAGAGCAGTGGAAGCCAGAGTTTGTACCTCTCTTTATGTTTATCTACTTCCGCTTCCTCTAGGGTTCCTGTAAATGGTGGCATCTTCACCCCATCAGCTCATTTTTCCTCCTTCCAGCTCAAGAACAATGAGAAAGTGAATCCCTTTCCAGCAAAACTCAGGAAGAAGCATAGGCCCATTGTGGGATCTTCCTGTATCCCATCCCATCTCTGGCCAGGGCTGAGGCGACCATGCTATAGACTAGAGAGGTTTTAAAAGGGACCGGAAAGAGGAAGTGGCCAGCTATCCAATTCTTCCTGAGGCCCACTGTGTCCTTTCTGGCTTCTTCTAAGTCATTCCTCTACTCTGGCTCTGTTTCCTTCACTGGAAAGTGATAGAGTTTGTCCACATGCTCTAAGTCACTGTTAGGAGCCATGGAGGGCTGTGAGAAATCCTCCACCGAGAGTAGAAAGCCTACTGAGGAGGAAGGTGGGAGTGAGATGAGCAGAGCTTGAACAGGAAAAGAATCTAGGACATTTCAGAAGAAAGAAAAGCCTGTGTGGACAGATATATATGTAAGACATGGTAATTCAGAAGAAAGAAAAGCCTGTGTGGACAGATATATATGTAAGACATGGTAATCAGCCATGAAGGCATCATTGGCGCTTCCTGTTTGATTAACCGCTTATATTACCAGTGCATAAGAGCTGAAGTTTTTAAACTCAAAGAGCACTAAATTATGTCCTCAGGTTATCACAAACCCCATTTAACTTCAGGTCTCTCTTCTCAGGGCTGGCGCTGTGACAACTGCCGCCGACCTGGGGCTGAACCCGGTCCCGACGGCTCCACTGGCCACACCTACAACCAGTATACTCAGAGATACCATCAGAGAACAAACACAGTAAGTGCACGTACCCCCCACCCCCCCAGCGCCTCTTTCTGAATTCGGCTAGGTGCATAATAAGGAGTCTGTGTATAGATGCTGTACTTTTGAGTGAACCAAATGATTTTTATTGGAGAGAAGTCTTTTATGGCTGGGGAGATAACTCAGTGCTGAAGACCCGAGTTCAATCCCCAGAAACCATGTAAAAAAGCTGGGTGCTGTGGCAAGTGCTGAGGCTGCAGAAATAGGGGGTCCCTGGGGCCCCAGCCTAGCCTAATCAGTGGGCTTCAGGCTCATGAGATCCTGTCTCAAAAATCAAAGGTAGGTAGCATCTGCATGTCACCCAAAGGTTAACTTCTGGCCCCATACATACATACATACATACATACATACATACATACATACATACACAGTCTGATGATCGACTTACGTAGAATTCTGTACCTTAGAACAGAATTATAACTTGTTGTAAGTTACTAAATGCCTGGGCATTGTCTATTGCTCAGTGCCTTGTTAGTCTTTTGAAACAAATCTCCCCTCCACACTTCAGAGTATTGCTACTAATGTTTTTCTTCTACTGTTACAGAATGTTAATTGCCCGATTGAGTGCTTCATGCCGTTAGATGTGCAGGCTGACAGAGACGACTCCAGAGAGTAATATTTTCAACCCAGAAGAACAAGTGTCTCTCTGCGGAGGTCACTCCACACCCGAGTGATGTTAGCGGCCCCTCCATCTTTGAGCGTTCATTTCTCCCTTAAGTCAAGTTCTCAGCTTCAGCTCAACTCACAGCTTGTCCAAGCACCATCCTGGGGAATGTTTTGAGACTTCTCTTTTACACCGTGGCGGTTGGTTACCTTGTTCTGCTCCCGAGTATTCGGTACCGCCCAGTCTTGTTCAAGAGCATCAGAGATCCTTGTGATTTGGTCTGGGATCCATAGGGAAACGCAGGTAGCCAACCAAGATGAAATCTGTCTTAGTATCCAAAATCTTGAGTCGGAAAGTTCCCCAGGCACTTACTTCTGCTCTCTATAACCATGTGGCCTGCAGCGCTGTCCGGAGGCATGTCCTGTGGCCGTGTGTTCAAACACCTCACAGTACTCACTCTGTTCCAACAATTCTAATTGCCTAGAAATAGCCTTCTCTTACCTGTTATTTATCAATTTTTCCCAGTATTTTTATACGGAAAAAATTGTATTGAAGACAGTGTGCGGTTGACGAGAGGAATTCAGTATAATTCTGGTTGGTGATTATTTTTATACTGTACGTGCCAACGCTTTACTACTGTGGAAAGACAAGTGTTTTAATAAAAAGATTTACATTCCATGATGTGAAGGTCACTTTCTTTTTTTAACATAAGGCGTTAGGGGAGAAAAATCACAATTCATGGATGTCTTTTTCTTTTCAGTTCAACAAACATTTGAAAAGCCACAATGTGCTCGCCTGGGGTGACTTCTGTACGTGAACCTCTGCCTGGCCCTACAGAAGCACAGATTTAGATTTCGTCATTTGTGTCCTTGCTTGTGGTTCTGCCATAACAGATTTAAGTGGATTCAAATATTTGTTACCCTTGCTAGCTAGTATTTTAGAAGTATAACTGAAGTAACTTTCAGTTTTTCTTAACATCTGTTTTCAGTGTGTGTGTGTGTGTGTGTGTGTGTGTGTGTGTGTGTGTGTACATACATGTATGTGCAGGTGCCCATGGAGATCAGGAGGCCCAAAGGGGATGCTTGGGTCCCTTGGAGCTAGA